>NC_066384.1:5816609-6120211 GCF_013377495.2 Cygnus atratus
TGAGGTCGCTGGCCACTCGAGGCACACAGGACCAGGGGAAGGAGCCTGGGGTGCCCCTAGGACACCGCGCTGACCCAGTCCATGCAGGAGAAGGTGGAAATACCTGCAGAAAAGCAGCAGCAGAAACAACTGACAAAGGGTATAAACCAGGAAAAAGGAAATTCTCGTTTCTTTTTAAAACCACATGGTTTTTTCCACTGGACCTGGCTGCTGAGCAGCACCGCTGCAGCGAGGGGTGGGAGGGAGCCTGGGCTGCCCCATTTTGGTATGCAGTGTTTTTGGGGTGCAGGGTGACCCCAGCTCAGCACCACAGAGCCAGTGCCAAGGGACGGGGCCCTGCTCCACGTCCCCACCCTTCCATCAGGCATCTCAGCGAGCTGCTGAGCCACCTGGAGCCCAGAGAGAACAGGAGCTCGGACAGATGCTGAGGATAACAAAACCGAACGTCTGGGATATAAGCACCTGTTCCCTACAGAGAGCCATGTGTGCGGGCAGGACCACGCTTCCTGAGGACACCGGGGTTGTCCCAGGAGCAGGTGGGATCCCCAAAATCCCACTGCTCAGCAGGGCAGGGGGGTTCAGGTGGTGTCACCGTGCTCCCAGGCAGGCGATACCCAGCTGGGCAGAGGCTCCGCGGCTGCTCCTGGCCAGCTCGTGCCAAGCTGGAGCAGAGGTTTGTCCCTGCTCAGGGGCAGCGAGGTGGGGAAATGCTGCCGGGGGGGTTTCATGTCCACTGGGGGCAGGTCGCCCCCATATCCCATCACAGGTAGGAGCAGCACCACCTGCACGACGGGGGCAGCGAGATTCCCCTTCTTGGAGGATCATCCCCCACGTGGTGGCTCATCCCGGTTTCTAATCGTCAGAGCTCTGAAGCAGGAGGCTGATTAAGCTTTCCAGATTGTTTGTTATCATTAAGCACATCAACTCTGGATTTTTCTTGACAGGCAATTACATGACTAAGCCCTTTGGAAGCTCTCTGCCTTCTCAGCCAGAATTCACCAAGTCCCGTCACCCGATTGCACCTCGTGGGGAGCGATTTCCCTCCATCAGCTCCGCGCTTGCCATTTGCATTTCATCAGCTCTCCCTCGGTGATGTGGGGTGCACGATGTGGGGGATGCTCCCACCTTGCTGTGGGGTGCACAGGGGGGATGCTCCCACCTTCTCCTGCTCCTGTGGCATTTCCTGGGCTGAGCTGGGCTGGAGCAGGACCTCGCATTGATAGCGGCTGGTCCTTCCCCTGCAGACCCCAGCTATACATCGCCCACCCTGCCAACATAAAGGCTGAGGCAGAGCTCAATTTGCTCCTGTCTCCGTCACCCCAGGGAGGTGACAAGGTGCAGCCACCAGCCCATGGTGGCGGCCCCCCACGGCACAGCTCTCTGCCCTTTGCATTTTGTTTCCTGTTACGTTCCTGGTTAAGAAAAAAGAAAAAGTGAAGCCATTTAGATCATCGCCCCAGCTGCAGACCCGCCCGCTCGAATTTAGGAAATACCAGAATTAAATTTGCCTGCGCAACCTTAATTCAGCCCCCTCGGGCGCGTGCTTTGTGATCCAGCCTTTAATTACAGGTTCGCAGACGAGGTTTTTCCCACGGCGCCCGTGGCCCAGTTAGTGCCCGGGCTGGCCCTGCGAGGGGGGGACGTCTCCCTGGGACCCCCGCGTCCCCTCCTGCAGGAGCTGGGAGGATGGAAAGGCAGTGGCAATTCTTGAAATGCTCTCCTGCTTTTCTAGTCTTGTTTAACCCGAGCAATTTGGCTAAAACTCAGGGTGCTGGAGGGTTTGGTTGTGAAGAAGTGCCGCAATGGAGCCGGGTGTGTTTGGTGCACAGGGATCTGGCTCCCGCAGGGCTGGGGCAGGCAGAGGCTCCTCGCTGCACCTCCAGACCCCGCTGCAGCTCCAAACCCTGCTGCAGCCAGCACCCCCAAGACCCCCCCCCACCTTCCCGGTGCGTGGGACTGCCTGGCTGCCTCCTCCCTTGGCTCCTGGCGCAGAGGCAGAGCCATGTGCACAGCCGTGCTGCTCAGCACCCCTCCGCCCACACGCACCTTTGATTTGGGTGCCCGTACGTGCCTGGGCGCTGGGTGGAGGCTGCTTTTATTCCGCCTTCCTGCTTGCAGCTGAGAACCGAGTGGCTCTTGCATCTCTGCCTACTGCCAGCTCCCTTGTGAGCGTGCAGGGCTGGCACCGTCCTTGCCACCAGGGGAACCCGGCTGCCCTCAGCACCCAGCCGAGGTTCCTAATGCAGCACGGGGCGAATCCAGGCTTCAGGGCAGCGGCATCCTCGTCCTCAGGGTGCCCGCCTGCGGACCAGGAGGCTGCGTTGTTTGAGCAAAGCTTCAATGGGTGCTGGCAAGAGCTTTGCACGTGTGGAGGGGCAATGCATTGCAGAGACCCCAGAGACATCTGGCCTGGGGTGGTCCAAGGATGTTCCCCAGGAGACAAGAGCAGCCGTGAGCATCTTTTTCCATTTGTTGTACGTGCGAGATCGAAGAAAATGTGTCCCGTCCACCTTGCCCACTGCAGTGGTGTGAACTCCTCATTTCCCATGGCTTTGAATCAACAACTAGTGCCAAGTCAGGGCTCTTGGAGGCAGCCCTGTGTTATCTCCCCAGGATGAGGCATGGGACAGCTGTCAGGCTGACCCCAAGGACTGCGAGAGCAGCGAGAGGAGCTGGGCACGGCTCGGGAGTGGCAGCCAAGGGAGGAAAACTGTCCAGCCTTCCCCAGCTGGCCCATTATTCCCCTTTTTTACACCATTCTTGCCCGTAACTGCAGGGGCTGGGTGGCAGCTGGGTGCTGGGTGTGTGCCGAGGAGGGGATGTGCATCCTTCTGCTGGCATCTGGGGGACCACCGGGGACCTTGCCAGGTGGCCAGCAGCAGCGCGGGGTCTCCTGGAGGCGATGCCCGGGCTTCACGGCTGGAGCCCGGGGAGCAGCTGCCCCCGAGAGCTTTGCACGAGCTGGACCTGCAAATTCTGCCTTTGCTGCAGGGCAGCAGGACCAGGGGGGTCAGGATGGCAGCTCCACGGAGGAACCCCCAGGGAACGTAAGGAAACTGCGGGGAGAGCGAGCTCCACGTGCTGGGCACAGCCTCTCCCAGTCTGCAGGGAGCAGGAGCACGGTGCCAGGAGCAGCTCCGGGAATCCCATGGCAACAGGGCAGGGAGACAGCTTCGGGGGATGGCGTAATGTAGCTGGCACCGGCCCTGATTTTGGGGGCAGAATGGGGCTTTTCCTGCCCCGCTGGCCCTCGTGTAGCTCCCACATCCCTGGCACCAAACCCGCTGCAAACTCAGCCCTCACCTTGCTCTGCTTTCCCCACGCTTTTTCGGTGATGGAGCTGCTCCCAGGCAGGCTCCATCCCACCTCCAGCCCCTTACTGGTGCTCCGGAGCTGAAGGCCAGATGTATTTCAGGACCAGAGCACAACATGCTTTGCTCTGGCAAAGGCATCCCAGCTGCTCTCCAGGTAGGGATGGGGCCGGTGGTCCATATACCTGTTGTATGGGCAGGGTCTCTGAGGAACAGCCAGCTCCTGGTGCAAACGGGGCTGGGTGAGTGACCAGCATGGGGCAGCTCCCACAGGCTGCAGGACGTGGGTTTGGGCCCTGGAGCTGTGCCTTGCCCCATGGGACGGGCCGAGGTGCGGGCATGGTCCCCTCGGTGTCACCTTCCAGGGAGTGGAGGTGATGGGAGCACCCCAAAGAGCTCCCTGTGGGGCCTCACCAAGGGCTATGGGGATTTGGGCCCCCCCACCATGGCATGGCTCTGCCCGCACCCAGCAGCGATGCGCTGCCAGGAGGGGGTGCCCCTTGTGTCCTTGGGCACCCCGCGAGGTGCCACCCAGCTCGTGCCTGGCGGAGTCCTTTGGACAACCACCCGGCCCCGAAAGGGGGGAAAATGGCCCTGGGCCGTGTTTTTTCCATCAATTTCCCACCAACACCAGGCAGGGAGGATGCTTCCCTCTGGGCGCTGTTCCCACTGAGCCCCCTGGTCCCGGCTCCTTGCGTCTCCTTCTCCTTTTATCCCCGCACACCTCGGGAAGCGGCCCTGGCACGCCGGCTTTGCATGGCCCCGCGTGCGGGTCGGGCCTCGGCGCAGCCCTCAGCCGGGGCGGATTTCCCCTCCGCAAAGAGCCGAGGTTACGTGTGCAGCCGAGGAAGTGTGCGAAGGCTCCACGGATCGGCTCGGGGCCCTGAAAAGAGGCTCTATGCCTTTGTTCGGCCCCGTGAAAGCGGCTTTTTTACTCCTTCACATCTGTGCCTCGCAGCGGCCCTGTGGCCGCGGGAGGGGAGCGGCGCCCCTGCGCGGGGTCAATCAGCCCTTTGTTGCTCCCCTCCGTTCCCTCGCCGGGGCTGGAAATGGAGAAAAACTGGAGAAACCCCCCTCGCTTTTCTTCCTGCCCTTCCTGTTTACGGCGGCGCGCCGCTGCTTCACGTGACGGCTGCGGGAGATGCTCGGACTCCGTAATGACATCCCAGCATCAAGGGGAATGGCTCGGCCGAGGGGTTCGGGGATGGAAAATAAAGCCCCTGCCTCCCCCCGTGGCTGTGGGGAGCAGCACAGCACCCATGGTCTCACGCTTTTGGGGTGGTTTGGGGCGCTGAGCATCGGTGCGGGGGGTGCTGCAGCCGTTTCCCAGTGAGACACACATGGGGGGGGGGACATCTCGTGGGGGTGACAAGCGGCATGGTGTGTGATGGCAGAAAGCTGAAATCACACTTTTTCTGGGCAAAACACACTCGTGGGGAGGGTCTGGCCGAGGGGACCAGCATCAGCACTCATATTGCCAACAAAGTGCTCGTTTCAAAGAATTTTTCCCCGCTGCTTCGGAATCAAATTACATCCACAAACCCGCAGGAAGCTGACGGCAGTGCTAAGCCCTCTGCTTGCTGTTGGGGAAATGCAACAGGTCCTGAGCCCATTGGGAACACGCTGGGAGAAGGCACAGCACCGCACCGCCACGTCCCGTGCCTCCGCACCGCTCGCCCATGGAGCCCAGCACACCCGGACCAAGGGCTCTTCCTCCGCATGCAGCTGCTTAAAGGCAAACACGGGGTTGTTCTATTTCTCTTGGGAAAGGCAGAAATGCGGTCGGTGTTTGAACAGGAGTTTCACAAGGGCAGTTGTTTGCAAACACGACACCCCCAGCAATGGGGTAGGTGAGCTGGTGGTGGCACCAAGGCGATCCCCAGCCTGGGGTGAGTCACAGGGGAATTGCGACAGGCACCGAAGCCGGGACGTGGATTGCAGGAGGGGTTTTCGGCGCCAGCATCTCCTCCCACCCTGCCCAAGGACCAGCGGTGCCAGGCCAGGGTTTGGGGGCCTGGCACCAGGTCTGGGTGCTGTGGGGCTGGGAACAGCAGGAATGATCCCGTTTGCTCGGCATGGCTCTGTATTTGAAAAAAAAAAAAAAAAAGAAAAGAAAAGGATTGGATGGAAAATGCACCCCACTGCATTGAAACGCACGTGGAAAAGTAGTATTTTCCACCCATATTGCTGAAATTTGGTTGAATTTGGCAAAGCAGGAATGCGGGTGGGAGCACAGTCTCTGCTTCCACACCTGACCACAACCTCCAGGTGCCTTTCAGCTCTGAGACATTCAGGATCTCTCTTTCCCCACATTCCTCCTTCTCTTGAACTCCTCCCGGTGAGCTGATAGCTGGTCAGGGTCTGCGACCACCAGCGATGGATGCCAACCCCAAGAGGGGGGAACCCACTTACTGCAGCTGTGAGCATCCGTGGTGCTCACCTGCACCCCGAGACAAGGCCCGATCATCCCTGGGGCCAGCACCAGGCTCCCCGTCAGGGTTTCCCACCCTACAAGGTCCATAGGAATGGGATATACCAGAAAATATCCAGATGCCTCCACCAATGCTAGGATATCACACGCAGCTTGGAGCAACGCCCTCTTCAGTGCCCCTTTTCCTGCGCTTGGCATCTTTTATTTCCCCTGAAAATGCAACAGAGATGTGCTTGAAAAACTTTCTGTGTTGGCTGAGCGTTCCCAGCGAGCCGGGGGCTGTGCCAGCACCCCAGCCGAGCAGCTTGCTTGGCCCAGGAGGCAGCGAGGTGATGTGCACCTCTAAGAGTGCTGGAAGAAAAACACCTGTGAGGGGAACAGAAGGGCGTGAGCTGGCCAGGAACGGGACCCCGACAGAAATCAGGAGGTTTTTTGGCATGGACAGGTGGCCAAGATCAGATGCCAGATCCAGCAGGGTGACAGCATCCTCACCTTCTGAGGCTGGGGATGGGGACGGTGCTGAGCGGCCCGCAGGGACCCCACAGAGTTGTTGTCACTGGCTGTGCCCTCTGGGTTGTGCTGCAGAAGGGATTTGAGAGGGGAAAGCACTTTTTTTATTTTAATTATTTTTTTCAAAAATGAGGGAAAGGTGCCACGCGGGTCACCCCGATGCTGCTGTGCCAGCCCGGCCCCTGCTGTGTCGGGGGGAGCCGCATGGTTCCCCCTGTTTGCACCCAAGGTGCCCACCTCCAGACCCAAAACACCCCTGCAGGTCCCAGCCCTTGCCCCAGTGCGGGGGGATCGGTCGGTGCCGGTGGGGTTTGTGGGGGGGATTCATGTGGGATCGCCCCGGCTTCCTGGGGACCCATCACAGTGTCAGGTGGGCCTTTGTGCTACGGGGATTTGGAGCCCGTGAATGCCGCAGCCCAAATGTCAGAGCACGGCTGTGGGTTTCTTATTGCTTTCCCTTTACATGAATTCTTGCAGATCAATATTAACCTAAATCTTGTTTTCATGTCTCCATATCTCTTTGACTTGGAGGCAGGCAGACGGACCTTCCTCCAAATTTCCAGCTGTGAACAAATGCAATTTATTACCTGTAAAGCAAATTTCAGTCCTTGCTTCCCCCTGAAATGTCCTGCTGGCCGAAAGCAGCGAGCAAATGGCCCAAAGCTGCTTGCAAAACTCATTTTCCTGAGCACCCAGGTTGTGAAAATGTTTTAGAAGAGACCTTTCCTAGCTGGGCTTTTTGTTTAAAAAGGCTTCTTTGTTAGCAGGCGTAAAATCTGACTTGTTATAACTCCTGAGAACCCTGGTGCAGCGTTATTCTTTGTCTACAGCTGCAGTTTCACACTTTCCTCTTTATTACCTTATTTACTATTTTCCACACGGTGTCAAAAATAACCCCCTAAGACAAAGCAGAGCCCAGGCCAGTGAAACCCTCCCTGTGGCCGTGGCACTGCCAAGACCCCCCGAAGCTGCCAAAAAGCCGGCGCCTCGGTGCCGCCACCATCACCTCCCACTCACTGCCGAGCCAGCAAAACCGTCATCATCCTCGCTTGGAGATGGGCGAGGATTTACCCAGCAGCGGTGCTCAGCCATCCCTGCCTCCCGTATTTATTGCGTGCTGGGGAGCGCCAGGCCTCAGAAATACAGCTCTGCCCCCAGCCAGGTCGGTCTGGGTGATTTTAAAGCAGCCTCCCAGGAATTTTATTTCTTTTTTCTGCACTGCAGGGAGGGCTTGGAGCTGCCTGCGGGAGCCAGGAGGCATCTTCCCCGCTGGCCATGATGGCCTCTGGGGCTGGTGGCTGCTACAAATAATCCCCTGCATGGCCCTGGGTCATTTTAGGAACAGCCATGAAATAATCCTCCATGAAGGCTCCCCACATTTCCCAGTCCCACCAGTGCCGTTTGCCCTGCCCAGCGCCCAGCTCCCAGCACGTGGTCCCAGCACGAGGCACCCATGTGGATAAAATCACACGTGGCCGAGGGTGCTCAAACAAGTTTCTGCAGGAAAATGCACCTAAAGCTGTTAAAATGCAAAGAAATGGCTTCAGGCTCAGGAAGCTGGCGAGATGTGCTTGGCTAGGGGGGGTGGGGGGGACAGGGCTGGGGACACTTCTCCAGCCCCTTCTCCAGCCCAGGCCACCCCCGGGCTGCAGCTGCCTGCCAAGGGAGGGAGCCCCAGTTTTTAATGGGCAAAGGGGACACTGAGGCTGTCCCAGCCGGCCCCCACCGCCCTGCCCTTTGGTGCGGGGATGAAAGGCCCAGCCTGATGGCGTTGCCGAAGCCCTGGTGGCACTTCCAGTGCATATTCCAGAGCTGCTTCAGAATTAATTCCCGGTGCACGTACAAATTGGGGTTTTCTCTTTCTGCCCCAGTGGGCTGTAATGCCCCCAGCCCCTCTGTCACACGCCCCAAAGGCCACCAGGTACCTCGGGTAAGTTTTGTGACCATGAGCTCTGCACAGTAACTTGGGCGATGCCCCCACCCAGCCCCGATGGGTTTATTTCAACCCCCCTCACCTAACTCCCGTGTTTCTCTGCATTCGGGCTCCGCTCATTGCTGTCACCTCGGGTCCGCCGGCTTCGGGCTGAGCCCTCCGTGGTGCCCGCGGGAAGGGCTCATCCCTGCACCAACCCTGCCGCAGGGGTGGCTTTGGGGCAGAATTACCCCTCTTAGCCACGTTGCCACAGCAGGTTGCCAGAGCCGGGATGGGGCAGGGCAGCAGGAGGGCGTTTTGCAACCGGTGAGTAGGTTTCAAAACCAGTCCCCTCCCTTCTGCCCTGCACGGATGCTCTGGGACCCGAGGCTGTGGGACCAGGGGGTGTGGGGATGCTGACGCACAGCCACCGGGGCTGATCTCTGCTGCCAAATAAGCAGGTTTCATCTCACCCGCCCCCCCCCACCCCCCCCACCCCACAAATCCCTCCCTTCCCACCTTGCTATCTGGAAGCCTTGGCATAGCTCGTGTTTAATCAGGCTGCACCAAAACACACATCGTTACCCTAATTATCCCCACCCCAGCCGCCTGGTGCTGCACCATGCAGGTGCTTTCCTCCACCCTTCTGGGCGACCCCAGAAACCTGCTTTTTGGTACCATCATCCTCATCCCCACCCGTCCTTGCAGCCCATGGTGGCCCCATCTCTGCCGCCCTTCTCCATCCACCACACCAGCGGCTTCCCCAAAACCCATCCGGACACACCAGGGAAGACGAGGTGTCCCCCTGGGCCCCCCAGGTCCCCCATGGCACCCCAGCTTTTTATCCCCTCCCAGGTGGAGGGCTCGATGGGTGTGTTTCCACCTTTCCACTGCTCGAACCATCCCACCTTGTTGGTCATCCTTGCTGGGAGAGCTGGTGCCCGAGTGTTCAGGTAGCACGGGCAGGAGATGCTCTTGGAGAAGCATTGCCAAAAGGGAGCTATTTTTTCACAGGTTCAGCTTTGGATGCCCTAGCCGAAGCCCTCTGATAGCACGACAAGTGGGTGACCCGGTGACATTCCTGGAACAGGGACACCCAGGACCACCGGGGACCAAACCACGGTGGTCCAGCCTGTCCCCACGTCAGAGACAGGGCAGGACAAAGGGTTAATTCAAGCCCAGCATTAATTCAATTGCTTTGCACCCATCCTTCTCCCATTTTGTGGGAAGAGGTGGCAAAGGGGAGAAAATTCAAATGAAGTCTGAACAGAAAACGATAACGATGTCTTTGATTTAAAACTTTTTTTTTTAAAAAAACAAAAAAGGCCTGGGATACTTTGCATGAAAATATGCTCCGAAGGGAGCTGGTGGGAGAGCCGCCCGCTGCTTCTGGGTTTTGTCATTTGCTTCAAGCCTGGTATTTAATCAAGTTCAAATTGGTACTTCAGTGATGGAGAAGGGATATTCAAGCAAAGAGGAACTCTTCTCTTCTCCCAGGCTGTGATGGGGATGGGAGCTTGTTAATGTTTCTTATTAACAGGAAGAGTAAATTCTTATTAAGTTCTTATTAGTACATAGAGAGACGAGAAGGAGGAGAAGGAGGAGGAGAAGGAGGAGGAGGAGGAGGAGGAGGAGGAGGAGGAGGAGGAGGAGGAGGAGGAGGAGGAGGAGGAGGAGGAGACAACCCCTGGTCTCCCCTGTGCACGGGACCAGGTTGTGATGCGCCACCGACACGTCCCATCACTCGCCAAGCAGCAGTGTCAGCACCGAGTGCTGTGGGTGCTGCTTTGCTGCTGTTTTTCCACACTGAGGTGTTGGGCACCAAAAAGCTGGGGAAGAGAGCCCATGCTTAGCTCAGAAGCAAGCCGGCAGCATTTTCTTAAGTGGAAAAAAAAAAAAAAAAAAAGTGAAAACCCCACCAATTTTAATGGATTCAACTGCACAAAACGGAAATACACAAAACCAGAGCAGCCTTCGGGTGAAACTCCTTCGACTTTTATAATTACAGAATAGAAAAGAAATCCTCGGTTCACGTTACAAAGACAGTCTTATAAAAAAACAAGCCAACAGAAAGAAGACCGCGGAGCACCAGCGGTGCTGGGGTGGGGACTGTCCCCGCTGGGGCTGCTGCTGTCCCCCGGGGTCACCAGCGCTGGGACGTGGCTCCGGGGACGGGTGGATGGGGCCGGAGGTGGGCTTCAACGCCTGGAAAGTGTTTTTTTGTTTGTTTTTTTTTTGTCTTGGAGGTGGGGGGAAAGGGCTGGGAGTTATTGCCTGCGGAGCTCCCACCCTGGCTGGGGCGAGGTGATGGGGATGGCCGGGATGCGCCCACCCCGAGGATTTGGACTCGGGCAGCGACTCCCTTCTGTGCTCCGTCCTTTGGCACTTTGTGGCTGCTTTATGGTTTGTTTTTTTTTGAAGGGAAAAACTGCTCTGGGGCACGGAAAGAGCCCAGGTCTGGAGGAGAAGCCCTGGGGAGGCAGAAATGGCACAGCCCCGTGGACCCTGCTCATAGCCAAAGGTGCCCGGGTGGTTTGGGGACAAACCCAGGGGGTTCAGGACTGACCTTAACTCACCTCCATATCACAGGGTAGGAAAAGGAGAGTGAAACTGGAGTGCATCGGTGACCCGCAGCATCTTCTTCAACTGAACGTTGTTTGCAGGGTATTCCAAGCTTTTTTATTCCCAGCTCTTCTTAATCTTCAACGGAGACGCAACTGCCCCCCTGGAGCTCAAACCTTGCCTCCCCCCCAAACCATTCCCCCCTCTCCCAAATCATCTCTCACCATTTTTTCGCTGCCAAAGCAAAAAGTCCTGTTTAGGATGATGCCAGAAAGGACAGATTTGCCCCCAAAAGCCCGACCTGCCGGAGGGGGGGCGGAGGAGCAGCCGAGGATCCGAGGGGGGCAGCGGGCGCTGCCAGCCTTCGCTGAAGGCACAACGTGGCCTCGGGCTGAGAGGAGGAGGAGGAGGAAGGCGCGAGTATGCTGGGACACGGGTGGTGCTCAACGAAAGTGTACTCAGGCACTTCAAATTAAAAAAAGAAGGAAAAAAAAAGAAAACATTCATTATATTCATTAAAACAGCCTGAAAGGGCCGTGTTGAGAGCAGCGTCGGTATTGCCAAATTCAAGCATTCGAGTAGCGGGGGCAGAAACCCCAACACGTGGGAACGTCCGGACGGGCAGGAGGTGGTGGCTGGTGGCAGGGCGCGATGTCCCCAAGGGTCCCGGGGGTGGTGGCACCGCGGGCAGCCCGGCCCCAGCCCCCTCGGTGCAGCTACGGGCGCCTTTTGGGAATGAGAGCCCAGGTCTGTGCCATCCCGGCTCCAAATCTGATGCTTTAGGAAGTTCTCCACGGGACAGTGACGAAGCAGCCCCGCTTGTGCCATGCTGCCACCAAGCTGCAGTTATCCCCCGCAGGTCCGAGCTGCTCCAAACAGGCTGGGTTTTGCCCCAAATCCCCTGTGCTTCGTTCCTGCCCGGCATGCAGGAGGAGGACGCGCTGCTCAAATTAAAAACCAGGTCTGAGAAACAGAAGAAAACGGTGTCCGCTGACCGAGCCCACGTCCCCACTGTGTCCCCATGTCCCTGCCATGTCCCCACCGTGCTGGCCCATCCCAGGGGGCTCGGGCACAGCACGAGCTGGGTGCTGCAGCACCGGGGGCTTCCTTGGGTCTTTCGTGGGCGACCTGTAGATGTCGTGGCCTTGCAGCTGTCTGCTCGGGGAGCCGACCCGGCGGTGGAGCCCTTGGACTTGCTCAAGCCCCTGCTCGGCTCTGGTTTTGGGGTGCGGGGCCCCCCGGCAGCGGGAGGAGGGCGGGGGGAAGCGGCTCGGTGTGGTCCCCGTCCCCCGGGATGGTGGTGGTGGCGTCAGGCTGCTCCCAGGGGTCCTGTCCCACGCCGGCCAGGGTGGATTCAGGGCATGGGGTTACCCAGACCTGGGGAGCAAAGGAGAGAGGTGGCGTGAGGGCTGGTGCTCGTGTGTCCCCATGCGTCCCCACGTGTCCCCGTGTGACATTGAGCGAGAGGACATGGAGTCACGGCCACCAGCACCCACCAGTTGCCCATCCCTGGGGACAGAGACCCGTTGGGGTGGCCGGTGGTGGTCCTCACCCTTGTCTCACCAGGACCCCCAGCCCCAGCAGTGCAGGGCAAGCACACAATGGGGACACGGTGCCACCGCTGCAGCTCCACGAGACCCGGACCGTGGCGTGGGACATGCACATCCTCCTTCTACCTCTGGGTGGAAACCCTCCCACACGGCCAGCTTTAATCCAATTACAGCTAATTGGGAGCTGCCTGAGAGGCTTTAATTTCACAGGCTGTAGGCAGAATGGATTCATCCTGCCTCAAGTGCCTGTGGAGACACAAGGGACAGCAGCCTGCAGGTATGGCCCCGGGCAGGGGCTGGCACAGAAACAGCACGTTTGGCCCCAAAAAGAAGCACTGTGGGGTCAGATGGTGGAAACCCACAAAATATCTGGCTCCTGTAACAAACTTCCAGGCCCTGTGAGCCCCGGCGTCTCGCTGGCTTGAGCTGCAAACCAAATATCCGAGCTGCTGCCATAGCACTGGGGGCCCAGGTACACCCCCCCCCCCACCCCGTCTTCTCCCGCATGTTCTATTTAAAGCAAAGCCATGAGGGTTTTGCAACCTTCATGAGAGCCCCTGTCCATCCCTGCGATGGATTTGGGATTCTCAGCCTCAACCCCTGCTCACATCCAGCAGCACTGGGAGGAATTTGCTCCTTCTGTCTCACTTGTACGTCCCTGGGAGGACTGAAATAGTGTGGGGCTGGTGCCGGGCAGGTGGGCACCAGGACCAAACCTTCCCAAACACCTTTCCAGAGCCCTGACAGCTGCAGCACACCGGGATCATTGCCAGCACTTTCCCTTTTCCATCGCCCTTCCCTGGTCCCAGCCCCTTCTTCTCCCCCAGCCCAGGTCACCCCAGCCCCGGTGTCAGCCTGTGGTGCTCAGGCCGTCTCCTCTCCCCAGTTTCCCCCCAAACCAACCCGTCTGCAATGGAAACCCTATCAAGGTGCTATTTGCCCCACAAAGGCAGATCCAAAGGGTCCCCCCCATGGCAGGGACCATCCAGGGGACACCGCGTCCCCAGGGGATGGGCTGACCAGGACAGGGCACCCGAGAACACCCCGGGGTGGTGGGTGCTGGCACTGCTCCTGGCAAGAACCTGACGATATCTCGAATGCATTTGTTTCGCCGCAGTCCCCTCTTTGCACATACAGTTGCCTGGTATGCCCTTGAATTTGCATATGAGACTTAAAATATAATTAATTGTTTGCAACCAGCAAAGCCCGAACGAGGCTAATCCCTGTAGATTTTGCAGCCTTATCTCATTTGAGCATTTGTCTAGTTAAGCTTAATGGGCAGGGGAGAGGAAAGAAGTCGCCGAGTGCCTCGCCCCTGGGGGGCCTGGCCGGGCAGAGCCCGCACCTGCTGTGCCCCCACCCCACAGCTCCTGGGTGCCACCCAGAGAGGGGCAAAAATCCCCTCAAACCATCCAGCACCCAGCTGAGCCCCCAGCACCCATCATCTGGGTGGCCCAGGCTTATGGAGGTCCCCATTCAACCCACGATGAAGCAAAGTGGGGTGTGAGCCCCTTCCGAAATCCACTTTCCATTGCGGCAGAGCACACTGGTGGCCCCAAACCCTTTTTGGGTCACACAGGTGGCCCGAGGGGGTTCTCAGGGCCCTGAGCAGCCCCAAACCCGCCCCCGGTGCGCACTCACGTGTACAGCGGCTGTAGCTGTAGGTGCGACGTCTTCTGGGGCGCCTGGTAGCCATAGGAGTCAAACCCGCCGATGAAGTCGACTGGGGAGAAGGGAGAGCAGCGGGATGAGCTGGGCAGGGGGCGAGGGGCTCCCCCCACCCCGTGGGGCCTCGCTGCACCCCGGGGATGCGCTGCGCCCGGCCGCGATGCACGGAGCCGGACCAGCCCCGGCACAGCAGCCTCGTGCGAGGGCTGGACGAAGTGGGTGAAATTACCCTATCATTGTCTGCAGAGCGGGCATTTAAGGGGAATTACGGAGGAATTACGTCTCATTTAAAGCATGTAATTTAGGAGGATCGCAGACACCAATACAGCAGCTCTCGTGCCCGCCGTGGCCGCGTTGCCAGCCCGCTGGCTTAATCCTCCTCCGGCGCTGTGAGTGCGGAGGGCAGAGTCCAGGGCCTCACCGGAAGAGATAGGGCAGCACGCAGGGCACCCAGGGCCTTCCCCACCCCCATCCCCATCGGTACCCTGCAGATGTAAGGTCTTTCTTTGGTGCTGGATCCCATGGCAGCATCGGGAACACTCCACGAGGCCAGGCACCGCAGGAGCTGCAACGCAGCCACTTGCTCAGGAGCGACCCCACAAATGCCCCCGGATCCGAAATTCGCCTGGGTTTGCCCTCGAGGGAGGCCGCTCGCCCCTTATTTGTCTTTCTGACTTAATATTCAGCCAGCTCTCAATTTTGATGGCACCCATCCATTTCCAAATCTAATAAGATATTCCATTAAAAAGATACATTTGAATCTCGGCTACAGCGGCATTAATATTAAAAGCGTATTGAACGCCCGAGTTTGTTTGAGTGTCGCGCAGCCGCCTGGAATGCAAACACGCTTCAAAGACAGCGGTGGCAGATAAGCCCCATGCCAGATCCCCGGATCCATAAGTGAGTTATTACAACAGGCAGGGTCCAATTTCACACAGAGATTTTTGCCTTTCTGCTACAGCGGTTACAGAGGTGGCGGCAGGGAGAGCGCACCCTGGAGATGCTGAGCCCCAGTCCCGGGCTTCCTGCAGCTCCCCCAGGGTTTTTCCCAGTGCTATGATGGGATCCAGCACCAGCAAAGGACCTCGCACCTCCATGCACCCACCCGGATGCATTCTCGCTAGGACACGGGGGATGCCGGGCGCTTCTCGGTGGCTTTGCTGCGCTGGCGGCCGCAGCACATCGCTGCCTCTGCCCGGCTGCTGGGGCTGCCAGCTGGCATGAATTAATTAATGGCAGATGAGCTTTTAATGGGGCTGGATGGCCACGGCCGTAACTGCCTGTTTAATTGTTGTCGGGGTACTCAGCACTTCCATACGGGTGGTTGCGGTGATTATTGTTGGAGCGAAATGCACGATGTAGATTATAGAAGAATTAGCCCGCTTCTTGGCTTAAATTTCCCTTTCTGCCCCCGCTCAGAAGCACAACATATCCTACAGGGATGGTGGGGATGATTTGCTCCTGTCTGGTGGCTCTGGCCATGGGTCTGTCCATGGGGACGCTTGCCAGGAGGACACAATATGTCACATTTCCTGGTCTCCGCGTCCCATGGGGCTGTCGGAAGGAGGAGGCAAGGGGAGGCTGAAGCTGGGAGGTGTGAGGATGGCTGCAAACCCACTGAATCCGATGCTGATCTCCTGCACCCCGTGGTTTGGGCTGCGGCACGGTGACACCTTGGGGTGCCAGCAGCAGAATGCTGTGGGACCCCCTGCTGCCAAGTGCAAACCAGCACCTCCCAAACAGGGCAGGAAACAGCGAAATGGGGACGGGAGACATCTAATGGGGCTGGGCTCACTCCAGGGGGGAGATTTGCTCTGGATTTATCAAGGCTCAGAGGCTGCTGCATGCAGCAAGGGCAATGGCTTGGTGATGGTCCCTGCTGTGATGCAGGTCTGGAGGCCCTCAGGGGCATGCTCTGTCCCAGGGGGGTGAAACCCCACGCTGGGTGGCACCAGTCCCATTCTGCACCCCAAGGTGTGACCGCTGCCATCCCACAGCACCCGTGGGAGATGTGGCAGCTCAGGGCTGTGACACAGAACTGGAGGGACTGATGGCATGAGGTGATATGTCACACCCCGACACAGTGCAGCTGCCTTCTCAGGGAGGGAAAAAGGGGCAAAATCCCAAATAAAATGATCCCTTCACCTGCCCCGAGCCAGAGCTGCCTGCGCCCCATGCTATCTGGGATGTTTTTGCAGTGCTGCAGCTCGCCCCTGTGACTAATAGCAAAGGCACTCACAGCTGTCTTCTTCCTCCAGAAACACTTTGCTGACATAGCAGGCGTAGACGAAGCCAAAGAGCTGCAAAAGAAAAAGCGGGCAGAGAGAAGCCGGTTATCGGGGCGAGCGGCACCGCGATGAGGGTGATGGGGGGAGGATGGATGGAGCTGCTCCTGGCGCTGCGATGATGCCAGGGAGCACCCGGCTGGATGCTGGCTTGGGGCATAGAGGTGGGATGCCTCCGGACCCCAACTCCCTTGCAACCCCCGGGGCTCCCCAGGAGCTTTGCACCCACATACGACCCTTTCCCCTCTGCCGTTTTGTCCCCGAGGTGAGAGCGTCACCATCTCATTAAGGGGGGATCCTGCACTTCCAGCACACAGCGCATCCCCATGGGCTCAGACTCCCAGCAACGTGCTGTCACCGCTGTTCTCCAGCTCACAGCACCCGTGGGACGCCAGGCGGGGAGAGGAGCAGCGCCCCCGGTGCCCCGTGCCACTGACGCATCACCTGCCTGCTGGGCTCTGCAACCCCCTGGTCCTGCAGCACCCAGCCCGCACCGTGCCATGTTTTGGGGAACGCAGGCATGGACAGGGACCTCGCACGGGCCCCGTTTGCTCCCCTCTTCCCAAACACAGCTGAGCCAAAGCCACCCACGAACTATAACTGGGACCGAGGTGTGGCAAGGTGCTGGGACATCTCGCTGGAGCCCAGCAGCTCGGAGGAAGGTGCCGGGGGGCCCTTACCGCCAGGAAGATCTGCGCGGCGCTGCTGACCACCTCGATGTACTGGTAGTCCAGCAGGCAGCCGCTGACCGTGATGACGTGGTGGTCCTCGGGCGCCAGCTTGGAATTCAGCACCGGCGTCACCAGGCAGCCCGGCCCGTTCTCCATCCACCACGAGCGGTGCAGTGAGGTATTGAAGGTCATGATGAAGTCCCGGTCCTGCGGGAGGGGAGCAGAGGCACCACCTTGGACCCAGGGCTCCCACCTGGGCTCACAGGGTGGGTGGACAAAAAACGGGCTTTTCCAACCCGAGGATGCTCCACGAGTAAAATCCCCACTGCAAAGCTGCACGGACGTGGTGCTCTCACTGCCCACTGCCTGGAGCCCCCACTGAGGGCAGGTCAGCACCGGTGGGTGTGTTAATGAAGTGCATCCAATTAACCCACTCCTCTCCCTATCCCAAGGTTGCCACCCCCAGGGTTTGCTGCCCCTGCACCAGGCGTGCACGGTGCTGAGCTGAAATTCAGCACCAGCAGGGGCTTGGGCTTGCTCCCGGGTTTCAGCTCCTAAAGCCATGTGCTGCGCGTTCCTTCCACGCAGCCATCTCCACTGCGAAGTGCAACGCTTCATCATGACATTAATTTTGCTCTTTCCATGTGAGAGCTGTCATTTAACATCCCAGGCTCAGGCTAAGAGTGCGCTGGTGGCCGTCTCTCTGTGGTATTTTCAGCCACCCTGGGTATTTTCAGCTGCCCTGTCCATCCTGTGCATCCCTGGGGGTTGGGGTCTCCCCGTCTTCCCTTGTCACTGGAGCAGCACACAGACCCCAGAAACCCTCCCAGAGCCCCAGGAGACCCTGGAAAAGTGGGGCCATGTAGCACAGCATTTACAGCAGGATGGAGACCCTCCTCTGCTCTATCTCCCTACTGTCGTGTTTGGAAGTGATGTCACCCAACTCACACCGCCCACAAAAGCCAGGCAGTGCTCAGAGCAGGCAGGGGATTAATGAAGTTCCCAGCTCATCAGCCTCACTAATTTGGTGCCCCCGAGGACCCTCCTGCACCACACCACCACGTTGCTCTCCCACTGGCCCCATTGGTGTCCCCTGCTCGGCCAATCCATCCGTCTGTCCATCCGTCTTTCCCACCACACCCCTACGGTCAGCGCTGCACCCGGCAGCACCCATCCCTGTGAGGATCCCCCAGCACTGGGGGGTGCTGCACCAGGGGCTGGGGGCACCCCAGGGGCTGGTCCCAGCTGCCCCAAAAAGCAGAGCCAGAGGCATGGGGAGGGAGAGGAGAAAGGGGTGGGATGGAAGCGGTGGGATAGGATGGGTTGGGGGAGGGATGGGATGGAAGGGATGGGATGGAAAGATTGGGACGGAAGGAATGGGAGTGGAAGGGATGGGAAGATTGGGACAGAAGGGATGGGATGGGAATGGAAGGGATGGGATGGGAAGATTGGGACAGATGGGAGGAGGAAGGTGAGAAGAGGAAGGCCAGGAGGCTGCAGCACCCAATGCCACGGACACCTGGGGCTTACCTGCGACAAGTGCCCGACCTCCAGGTAGAAGCAGATGATGAAGGCGTTCCAGCCGACCCACAGCACCAGCCACACCGCGTACTGCCGGCACAGAGCGAGGCGGTCAGGGCGCGACGCCGTGCGGCACCGCGAGCATCCCCCATGCCCTCCCGCTGCCCAGCTCCCCCCAGTTTAATGGTACCCACCATGATGAGGTATTTGGATCTGTACTGGATGGTCCCGAAGATGCCCAGGATGACAGCCATGATGTGTAAAAAATTGGCCAGGATGGGCGCCCACTGGTAGCCCAGGAAATCAAAGATCTGCCGCTCCAGCGCCGCTATCTGGAGAAGAACAAAGGAGGGGACAGCGCAGGGAATCAGTCACCGCGGCAGCTCCGCGGACATTAAAGGCAAAGAGCATTGTGTAATTAATGAGAAATCCCATGGACAATTAGTTACAATAGACTGAAACGTCTGCATGATTCATTGGCCGGTGGCAGGCAAATACATCACGGCGGGCGAGGAGTTACTGGGAACGTTCCCTGGCGGGTGCTGGGGATGGGGTAGGGGGAGCCGTGAGCCTTCCTCCCCCTCCACGATGCCCTGTGTGCCTCGGTTTCTCCACTGCTCAGCCTGTGCCGGCAATAATTCCCGTCCCATTTAGGGCACGGCCTCCCCTGGTATTTTACAGGACATTTTTCTCCCTGTCCTCACCAGCTCGCCGCGTGCCTGCCCCACGTGCACCGCCCTCCCTGCTCAGCGCCCCTCCGTTTTGATCGCCGTTATCTTCTGTAAGCCACGAACACGGAGTCAGAGCAGCTGTAAATACCACACGGCTGCCAAAATCAAGGACGGGCACTGCTGTACCCGCCTGTGAGCCCCTTGTTTATTTATGGCTGCATTTGCCACCAGCTCTGGGTCCGTTACTCCTAATTACAGAATTAGCTTCAGAAAAGGTGGTAACAGAGGTGCACCATGCGCCCTGGAGCGTTTGCTGACTGTTTTAAGTTAAAAAACAGAGATCTGAGGAGTGCGTTGCAGTGGGTTTTTAGGGGGCTTTGGGGTGCACGCATCAGACACCCCCATCCTCCTGGGGCCAGGGCAGCAGCAACACATCTGCGGCGAGATGCATCTCCAGCAGCATTGCCAAAGAAAAAACAAAAACAAAACCTCTTTACATTTATCTTTCTGACAGCCTGGCCCCGGTTCTTCTCTCTCAGAGATGCCCCAGATTTACCCAGCAAAGCCAGCGAGCTGCAGACCCGAGTCCTCCCTGCAGCAGCTGCCCTCTGCACCGCCCTGTGCCTCAGTTTCTCCACCGTGAACCTGATGTGTGTGGGGGGAAAACGCCACAGAGGGGGATTATTGTTAAAAAAGAGCAATTTGGACAAAAATCAACACGGAGCTGTGGCTGGCTTTGCTTGCAGAAGGGCTTTGGGTGTTTGCTGGAGGCGCTGGGCTTTCCCGAAGTACCCCAGGGGATTTACAGCTGGGGCTGCCCCCAGGGCCACAGCACCGACGCCCCGTGAGACCCTGTTGGACCCTTCAGCCCCGCTTAATGAGCCCTAATTATAGGAGAAATAAACGAGGTGGTGAAAATCCTTCCCTAAGTGCTTTGCAGGCACAAACCACAGCAAACGTATCTCATCCTGCCTGGCCGCCAACGTGCCCTCAGCTGTGCCTCAGTTTCCCATCCACAAAGCATCACCTGCGTTAGTGCTCATTGAGCTGGGTTAGTGAGAGCTCTAACTAAGGGACATTTTAGCCAGCAGAGGAAAGCCATCCTGGCTCTGTCACACCCGACACAAAGCTACCATGGAGCCCCCGCAGCCCCTGGGGCTGGGCTGTTTGCATTGAGGCTTAATTCACTCCCGCGCTATTTAAACTCTCCAAGGAAACAGCCTTTGGAAATACTCACAACTGGGCTGTAAATCTTTTAAATCGAGGGATGTAAATAATAAATGATACAAGGAGCGTGGTGCTCGGGTTTTATAGCCATCCATCGATCTGGTGGCTGTTGACGGAGCTGCTTAGCAGGAGCGAGACCCAAAGCTGCAAGGTTTTGGGTAGCGGCAAGCCTCCGACCCAAGGGATGGGGCTGGGAAGAGCCCCCAGGAGCATCCCATGGAGCCAGGGGATGTCCCCGGTGCCACGCAGCTCCCTAACCCCAGCTCATCGAGCTGGAACAGGCTGGAAGAGCAAGGATGAGCTGAGAAGAGCCCAATCGAGCCGCACAGCCCAATCCTTCTTCATTACACAGAGAGGCAAAATTAGCAGCAGACACTGCGGCCCCCCCGTGGCTGAGCGAGGGCTGCTAATTGCACCGACAAATGATGCCAGAGCTGCCCCAGCAGGTAAACGCTGCTCCGCGTGCACCATTACTTGAGCTTATTCCCTCACCACTAAGAGCAAATCCTGCGTCTTTCAGCCTCGTTGAATCTTGCTTAAAGCGAAGGAAAATAAGGAGACAAAGAGCAAACGTGGAGATGTTGCAGCGAGCGCTTAACGGGCTGCTCCAGCACCCAGAGCATCCTCTCCCCACCCTTTAGGGGAAGGCTCCAAGGCACCCAGTGCCACGTGGTTACACAGTTTTGGACAATACATGAAATGTGGCCCCAAGCAAGGCAAGGGCAGCCAGCAAGCCCATCCGCAGGGCTCTGTATCGCCTGCGAGAAGCCTCCAAAGAACCTGAGCAGCCTCCAACCCCCAAAACTCAGCCACTTGCAGAGCTCAGTGCAGCTTCCCTGTGCTGTCCTCCTTGGGTCCCAGGTACCAATTTCCATGCTAATAATATCCCATTAACCACCCACCCTCGTTAGCACCCTGCTCCTCCCCTCCCCCCGTTATTGCACCAATATCGCAGGTGACGCTCCTGGGGGCACGGGACTGGGCAGCCCCACACCGGCTCGCTGCTAATTAAGATAATCCTGCAGCTGATCAATGCAAGGAGTTTTAGGGCTCCCTCTTAATTAAACACTCTCTAGTTCATCGATCGGCCCAAAAGTTCCCTTTGCAGCAAATCATACCAATTAGCTGGGCACAGGCGCACGCCAGAGTCCTGTTAATTGAAACACGGTCCCCGCAAAGATTTAATTGTAATCAAGGAGCCGAAGTGCCTGGGCTCTGTCAGAGCATGGGGAGGTGCCCTGGGGACAGCAGGGACAGGGCTTGGCCAGACCCAGAGCCCAAGGAGCCGGAGCAAAATGCGATTTTTTAGTGGTGCTGACACCAAATTCAAGTGGGAAGGAGCTTCCCATTGCTGTCGTCCCCAGATCGCCCATGGTCGTGGCACCATCGCTCCGCCGTGCCCCGTGACGCTACCTGGATGAGTTTTCCCAGCCCTTTGCTCGCAGCCTGCACTAAGTAAATCGTGAGACAAGGGCGGAGAGATGAGCTCTGCTCCGGCTGCATGGGCAGAGCTGCGCAGACCCAATTCACCAAACAATTCGTGCGCACCCGCGCCAGATTTCACAGCAGGCTGGAGGTTTCACAGCTGCAAAGCCCCAAATCCCTCCTGCATCCGAGACCTCCCAAACCAGAAACCTTCCTGCCCAGCAGCTGCAATTTTTGTTCTCTTATTGCTTCCACCCCTGTGGGTACAAGATAAAATAATAATGGCCGTGGTGACAGTGGCCGGGGGGCTGCAGGACTTTGGTGGCATTTGTGGGGCTGTGGCAGGAGATATGGGGCTCTTTTCTGCCCCGTGGCACAAGGACCTGGGGGAAATGGGGAAGAGCATCACCCACCCATGCTATACCTCTCTGAAACAACATGTCTGCATAGTGGCAACAGAGTTTGGGGCCGTCCCTTCTCCTCATGTCGCCAGGAGCCACCACGGCCCCAACCCCCCTGCACAGACCCTGCCTGGGGTTTACGGGGGCTGGAGCCAGCAGGACGCGGCAGCCGACCCTCACATCACAACTGTCACAGCTAATGGCTCTTAGAGCCCTGTCCAAAACCACTTAATTACCACCGAGAGAGGCAGTGGCCAGAGGACGTGGCCGTGGGTGGACACAGTGACCCCAGGGCACGCGTGTTGTGAGGACCCCGCAGCGCCTGCATTATTTCCCCTCGTCCTCCCCCGGGGATGCTCCGTGGCTGCAGACCCCCCCGCGCTCCATCCTCTCGCCTCAGCTGCAATGGGGCTGACACGTTTGCTGACACAGATGCATAAATATATTATCCCGGCCCCCAAAGCCTCAATAATTAACCGGTGGAGAGAGAAGGGAGCGAGCTCCCATGCTGGAAAAAAAACCACGCTGGGGCTGGGGGAGGCTCCCCTCCACCTCCCCGTAGCCACAGAGGAGCTGGGGGGGGGACACAGTCCCTCCGGTCCCTCCCTCCTGCTTGCTCCTGAGCATCCCCATGGGACCAGCGAGAAGGATGAGGCCAGACACCCCAAAAAGCACCGCAGCTGCTGCCTCTTCCTTGTCCCCCTGCAAAGCCGCGGAGCCATGTGTGGATGCTGAGCGCAATGCGTGCGATGACTTTGGCTACCGCAGCCTGGACAGATCCCGTCCCGCAGCATCTCCTTGGGATGCTCCAGCCCCGCAGAGAGGAGGTAGCAGGGGAAATGTCCTCGCTTGCTGTGCCCTGCCGGTGCCACCTGTCCCTGTAGTGCTTGGGGACCCCCCCGTCCCCTCCCCACGCTGCTCCTGGCTGTTGCGTGCTTCCAGCCCGGTGCCTCCTCCCAGTGCTTGGGGAGAAAACAGGAGCGATTTTCCCGGGTTGTGTATTTATGGGCTTTTAAATTAAAGAGCAAACAAAAGCACCGCGGCGTGCTGGCTGCCACCACGGGACCCCTGACACCCCCTGCCCCCGAAGCCCAGGGGCACTGAGGGATGTGGGACCACGGTGACACAGGGGACAGGTCCCCGAGGGGTTCCCAGCCCATTTTCCCGTGGTGCCTCCTCGGGGTTTGCACAGCGGGGACGGCCCCGGCCAGGCCCCCACATGCCCTTCCCTGCCCTGGGCTCATCCTGCTCACTCTTTCTTACATGGGCAGTTTTGCTACGGAATAAGAGTTTTAGATGTTTTTCATAAGCAGAATGCTTTCTGGGGGAGAAATGTCATCTTCTTCCTGAATGAAAACTCTTTGTGTCTTTTCTTGCCCCCCTCTGGGAAATATCAGGAGGAAAATACTCCCTTCACCTGCCAGCATGGCTTTGTTGAAAGCCTCTGAAGTGCGACGGGCAGGTTTCCTCCCAGCTCTAAATGTCAGCAGCAGAGCCTGGCGACTTCCCCAGGGAAGCAGCAGCAGAAAAATGGTGTTTTTGGTGGCTGGGCAGGAGGAAATCCCCTTTTTTTTTTTCCCTTTTCCCCAGTCTCTACCTCCAGCTGCCCAAATTCCGCCCTGGCTCCTTGCAGCAGAGCTGCGTGGTGCTTCTGGAGGCTCAAAATCCCCAAACCTGGAGCAGGACAACGTACACTTGTGCACGGTGCTTGGAGCGGGAGCAACACCTCCCCTGCTCCCTGGTCCCCAAATGTCCCCAGCGCCTTGGTGTCCGCGGTTCCCTTGTTGTGCCACAAATCTCTCATCAAAAGCTGAGCGAGGGAGAGCAGGCAGCACGGGGAAAAGCAGCTGAGAAAGGCAGCCAGTGCTGTCCTTCAGTGTGGGACAGGATGAACAACCATGGCCCCTGCCTTCAGACAACTGCTTTGGGGCTGAGCAGACTGGGAAGCAGCCGGACATCCCAGTACAGCATCCCAGTATGGCATCCCAGTACGACATCCCAGTATGGCATCCCGGTATGACATCCCAGTATGGAACCCAGTACAGCATCCTGGGATGGCATCCCAGTACAGAATCTTAGTATGGCATCCCAGTACAGCATCCCGGTACATCAACAACATCCCAGTACAGCATCCTAGTATGGAACCCATTACAGCATCCCAGTATGGCATCCTGTGCCAGCCAGGCATGGCAGGAGATTGGGAAGGGACATCACTGGTGCCTGCTGCTGGCATTTGTCCCTTCTAATGCGGCAGTGGTGTCACCAGCCAGGTGATAGGGGCTCCAGCACCAGTCCTGGGACCGCCAAGGGATGCTGAACCCCTTCCAGGTGCTGGGCTCCGTGCACTGGTGTTGGACCCCTGGGGAAAGCCCAGGGGGGCCCTCCAGGAGGGCTCAGGTCTTGGTGCTGCTCACATCCCAGATCAACTTCCCAGGGGGTCCTGGAGACCCACACAGCCCAGAGCCCATGGGGGGAAATAGGGTAGAGGATGAAAAGATGAAACCCCAAATGTGAGATGCTGCAGGGGGGATTTTTAACCCCAGCTCAGCATCAAGGATCAACGATCCCAATACGATTCTTGGCAAGGCGACAACGTGCAGCTCAGCTTTCGGGGGCTGCAGCGAGGCCAGAGCAGGCGGCAGAGCAGGATGCGGCCCCCGGGCCTCCTGCCACGCTCAGCGGCACCGAGCTCGATGTCAGCAGCAGCATCTGGGCGCCGGGGCACAAATCCCTGCTGAAAGCCCCGCGCACAATGCGGCAGGCTTAAATCCACCCGTCCCGTCCCCGCGGCGTGGCAGGAGCCGAGCGCGGATTCATTGCCCCCCGACGGGCCATTATCCTTCAGCCGGGCTATTTCCTTCTGAACACCATATGCCGGGGGCTCACCAGGGATTTACTTTCATTTAGCTGCATTTGAATAGATTTTTTCCATCGCAGATTCCCTTCTGCTGCGGCCAAAGATGCTGCGAGCGCAGCTCCCTGCTGAGCCCGCGCCGGCCGCGGCTGCTCGCTGCCAGAAATGCCCCGTTTCTGGGAGGTTTTGCAAGAAATCCTGGGGTCCGGTGGGAAACCCTGTGGTTAGATATGTTGGGCAGGATCCGACCTGGCAGTGGGGTGTCCTGCGGGAAGGGAGGTTTGCTGGAGCCCCCAGGAAGGTGGCGGCACTGGGTGTCCCCAGGCAGGTGCTGAGCGGTGCTGGGCTGAAGAGAGCGCGTGGGACTGACCGATGGATGGAGCCTGGGCCGGATCCTGCCCACCAGCGGGGCACCCTGCGCTGGGGCACCCCCAGCACCGCACCCGCACCCAGGAGCCGCACATCTCCACTTAGGGAAATTGGCTGCGATTGAAATCAATGGCAAGCGAGCGAATTGACTATTAACGAGGTGCAAATACCGCTGCGAACCCAGGGACTTCATTTAATGACTTGGAAACAAGTTCTTGACCTACTTCCGACTTGCAAAATCCTTCGCGAAATCGCAGGCGGCGGCGCAGACGAAATAAATTAAAGGAGCCAGCGCCGTGCCCCCATGCAGCGGGCGGTGATGGGCTGCCCTGCGGGCAGGATGCGGCCCCAGGGCCCAGCTGCAGCCCCCCTGCATCACGGTCATGGCGCGAGCACGAAGTGGGTGAAAAAGGTACAAATCGGGTCTTTTGCTGATGGTTGTGCACCGAGGTTGAAGAGAGTGGGCTTTTTTTTTTTTTTTTTTTCCAGCCTCTGCAGGCTTTGTTAGCCCAGCAAAGCCCCTGCTGGGACCTCTCTGCCCCCAAATCCCAGCACTGCTGGATTCACATCCTCACGGATGCCCTGATCAATGGGACGAGATTGTGGGGGGGCAGGCAGAGCTCTGGGGTCCCCCCCGGGCTCCCCATCACCTGCCGAGCCCCGGCCGGCCCTGGCTGTCTCTTGCCATTTTTTCCTCCCCGTTATTTATTTAATTTCGCCGGCCGCGTTGCCATGGGAACGCAGCAGCAGCCCCGGCTGTCTAGACGCTGCGCCCCAGGAGCCCGGCACGTGGGCAGGATGCGACCCTGGCACCCATGGGTGCACCCACCGCGAGCATCAGCACCGTCCCAGGGCACCCTCCGGGCCCCGGCACCCCCCGGCCCCTTCCCAAAGCTGCCCCAGCTCCAACAGCCCGGGGCTCTCCCTGGGGGATGCAGCCCCGTGGCAGCTGATGGTGCCAGCCCACGGGTGTCCCCCAAAAGTAGTCCGAAAGTCACCAAGTGCTGCACAAGGCAACTTACAGCCAGCACCCTCCCATTTTTGGGGTTTGGCTCCAGTTTAGGGAACGGAAACTGAGGCAGAGCACAGAGGTGCCTGATGGGGGGGCGAGCATCTCAAACAGCTCACATCGGGGACCCCAAATCCCTGCCGGGGCTGTGACACCACAGGCAATGGGCTCGGTTCCTCAGGGTGAGCCGAGGTGGGACCCACAGGGCAGGAGACCCCCCCAGAGCCCCCAGACCTCCGAGACAGCAGCACCCCAACAGCCCTGCGCGCCCCCAGACCCACCAGGCTCCCGCTGCCTCCGCGCTCGGCGTGCGTCACCCCGCGTCCCCGCAGCGGTCCCTGCTGTCACCCTGCCCTGCGCAGCGAGGAGCCCCAGGCGCTCCAGCAAGGGACAAGCCGGCTGAGCATCCTCTCTGCAACCCAAAAGCGGGGTGGTGGGGTCCCACCGCGCAGCGGGGCTCTTCCCGAGCAGCCCCATCCCACCCACGAGGAGCTGTTTGAGCTCTTCTGGAAACCTCCGCGCAGCCAATGGTGGCAGCCAGCTCATACGGAGGCTCGGAGCACATTCAAGTACTATTTATACTGCGCACAGGCTGGAGATACAATATTGCATCTATTATTTTTACAGTTATATAAATGCTGAACCGGAGCGATAAGGCTGAGATGAGACTTGGGTGTTTTTTTTTTACCGCCGCTGACAGAAAGACAAGGAAGTCAAAGTGATTCATTCCCACACTTCCCCACCAGAAGTTGCCTCCCGGTCGACACCCTCCTGCAGACAGGCTCCATCTGACAAAGCATTTCATGGGCTGCTTTAATTGTCCCCACAAATGGCCTCAAAATGGTCCCCAGGGTCCCTCAACTGAGGTTGACAGGGGGGTGGCCCCATGCCTTGAGCTGGCATCAGGGTCCTGGGGAGGGATGGGTGCAAGGGACGGAGCAGGGACACAGGCAATGGGCCAGACCTGCCCTGGAGCTGCTGCTGTGCCTCAGTTTACCCACCTGGGAAATAGGTTAAGTCCTGCTCTGTTCAGCATCGCACGCAGGAGCATCTGCAGAGGATGGCTGGGCTTTGCTAAGGAGCACAGTGACAAATGACATTGCCACCATCTTCTCCTCAGGGATATCCCCACGTCCCTATATGCCCTGGATGTGCCACTTTGCTCCAGTCGCTGGCCCCTTTCTTGAGCCGTGGCAATTGAAGAGCTCCTTTCATTAACATCCAGCTGATGGGAACAGCGAGCGATGGGATGTGACGGAGGCTTTGGTGGAGCTGAGCAGCCAGGGCCACCAGCACCGCCAAGAGGGGCTGGTTCCTCTCACCCTCATTGCCAGGCTAACGGGGAAACTGAGGCATGGAATGGCAGAAGACCAGAAGCCCAAACCCTGGAGGAAGGCAGACACCAGACTGAGAGCAGCTCCTGGCTGCAAACCCATGGAAGCACCAGTGGGGACGGCTGGGTGGCCTGGGGAGAGACTCGGACCTTTCTGAATTACTACTTGTAGCCTAAGTTAGGCCAAAGGGAGAAATCAAGGGAAGAAAAGACCTGGGCAATGGCCATGGCCACCCATCGCATCGCATATCGCATCCCATCCCATCTGATACTGCCTCGTCTACGTATCCATACCATCCCAATCCCATCCCATCCCACCCCATCCCATCCCATCCCATCCCACGGCAAACAACCCCCCAGGCCCAGTCCAACACAGTTTCCCAATCCCCAGCTCAGCCTCGGTGGCACCTCGGCTCCCCCAGCCCTGTAGAAGCCACGAGGGAGATGGCCCCAGGTCGCTGTCCCCGCCGCAGGACACGTGGCAGTGACACCAGACCAAGGCACTGGCACCCAGCTGAGGGCGGCTGCTGGGCCAGGGCACGGAAACGTTGGCAAATGCCCTCCTGCAAATGCCAGCTCCAAACAAACACGCTTTCAGACAAATAAAACTGTGATTAATCAAGCACCTCAATTAGACACAATGAGCCACGGCTGATGATTAAGCCAAAGACTCACAGCAGAAAGCACATTAGCAGCATGGACACTTGGAGGCTGAGAATTAATTAAAATGTAGCAAAACCCCCCTAAAAAATCCCTAGTAAATGGGGGAGTGCGTGGAGGAGGGGGCTTTCCCCACGGGTCTGGGGATGCCGAGCAGAGCCATGTCCCTGTCCCAGCCCGGCTCCTCCGTGTCCCCAGCGGTGACACCGGGGACGTGGGCACCTCCACCAGAGCACGGCTGCTGTCCCAAGGCAGCCTGAGGGATGTGCCCTGCACCTGAAGGGCATGGGGGAGCCTGGCAGATTGTTTGTAGAAGCTCGATGCTGAATTATATTATTGAATATAGAAAGTTGTCTTCTTGCGTTAACACAATATAGGGGACACCCACGGGGAGGTGACAGCGAGGGTGGCTCTGGCCAGAGGTGCTGGTGGCCTCGGGGAGCTCCCACAGCTTAAATCTGGGGGATGCAGGGGGACAGCAAATGAGGTGGGAGGACAGGAGAGATACAGGGAACCCAAATCCCTAAATATCAAATTCTGGGGGTGAGAGACCAGCCTCCAAAAACTTGCAAGCCCCCAGCTCCTGACCCGGCTGGGATGGGAGGGCTCATGGTGACACAGCTCGAGAGCCGAGCACGGGGTGAGGGCGAGATTTGCTGCCGGCTCCTGGCTCCCAATAAAAGGCACCGTTTGGACAAGGATTAAGCCGCAGGCAATTTCGATGCTAATTCTTCTGGTTAAGTTCTTTAGTCCAACATCTGCAAGAAGCAAGAGGTAATTTCCCCCGGATCTCGAACAGCGACTCAAAGACGCTGCTAATATAATCTGATAGAGGGGAGAGGGGCGAAAAGAGAAAGGGAAAAAAAATCCAATTTACTGACTTATTTAGTGACACCTTTCGTAATCAATTCTCCCAGGAAAGAAATACTGATTAAAGCCAACCGTATTGCTATGGAAACCGGCAGTCCCTCCTCCCACGACATGCAGGCTGCAAAGAAAATCGGGCGAGGAATCTGCCTGGTAACAACCGCGCTAATGAACCGGGGAGCAAAAATAATCCCCCGGAGCATCGCCGCCGCCAAAGGAGCAGCCGGAGGTGGCCGCTGAGGAGGCGAAGCCGCACGTGGCTCTCAAATATTGGTTTTAATGGCAGGGCAGAGCTGCCTGCCAGGAAGGATGCCCCTGGGGCCCTTTCCCACATTGGGGATGAGGGGCTGGATTGGTGCGCGGAGGTGGCACCCACGGGTGCGCTGGGCGGAGGGCTCACCCTGACCTAGAAACCCTCCCCCAAACCCCATCCATCCTCCCTGTCCCATCGCGGAGGGCACCCAGGTGTTCCCCCCAGCCCCTCCATCCACCAGCCCCGTCCTTAAGCGCCCATCCCAGCACCTTTAGGAGCTGCCCTCCCTCTCCTCCCACCTGCTGGGTGCCCAGCCACCGCCTTGGCCGCTTGCCCTCGTTTTTCAAGCCTCTAATTCGAGCCACTTAGGACGGGGAGTGACAGTGGTTACGGGTTTCATATGCACATATTAAAGGCGAGTTATTGTCAGCCAGGGAGACGGATGGGCCCGGCAGGGAGACGCGGCGCTGGTGGCTCCATAAATCTTCCCAGGGGCGGAATGCAAAAGCAGCACGCGGTGGGAAGCGGCCGCGGACGGCGGCAGCACGAGGACCAGAGCCAGAGCTCAGCTCCTGGGGGCTCCCCCGAGCAGCCACAAGGCTCTTTTGGGGTTCTTTAAGGAGCGATGGGCTGTGCAGGACATCATTAGCGCTGCCGTTACTATTTAGGAATTTAATAGCAATCCCATTTATTGAAAACCCAACAGCCCAAAACCCATCTTCCCACACCGGCAGGAATATTGGTGCTGGAGAGGCACAAAAGCTGGAAACAAATGGGCACGCATGTATGGATGTGCAGCCCTAATAGAACTGGAGCCCTTCATATTTCCAACAATTGCTGCACGTTAGCAAAATAACAATTGCTGTTAAGCATGCTGCCACCTTTCCCATTCATCACGGCGAGGATTTAATAAGGCGCCTTAGCAGAGCGCGCCGTGACCACCAGCACATTATTAAACGCAGCGATTAGCAGCTGCAGTGGATGGGAGCTCATTAGAGACTTCTTAAACATCCATAAAAATTGCTTTTATTAATTGGTTATTCCTCTTTTCATGCCCACCGCATTAGGCTGGCACCGAGATGCTGTGAGCATTGGGGCCGAAAGGCTCCAACCCGCCCCGAGCACCCCAAACCCTACAGCAGGACATCAGCCACCCGTGTCCGATGGGGACACGGGACTGTCCTCCACACCAGGCTGAATCCCACTTCAAAAGGTCATAGGGGGATGGGTTTTTTTTTCCCCCAAAAAAAACAGTTTCTTCCCCCGAAAGCCACCTGGGATGGATTTGCCAGCTGGGACGCGCGTGCTGCCCCAGCTTCTGCACCCAAAGCGTGCCTCTGCCCTAAGCCATCGCCTTTTTGGTGCTTCCCTATGGGGGAAGAGGATTTCCACGTACAATTTCAGGGGAAAACCCAGCAGGACAGCACAGATGGCCTGACAACAGGACTGGGGGCCCCACTGGGGTCCCCACAGATGGGAAACGGGGCTGTCCTCGCTCAGCGCAGCACCCAGGAGCACCCAGCAGCACCCAGCCCCACCTCCTCCTCCTTGGGGTCCCCGGCCCCATTAAGGACGGTGGTGCTAATTGCAGGGAGGATGCGGCCCATGGATAATTCATGGCGGGAAGGGGATGCGGGCAATGCCCATCGTTAGGGCTTGCTTTGCTTTGTCTGGTGAGTGCCACCTCCCCAGGGTGCCCCGAGCTCGCAGCCTCCCCGCAGCCCATTGTTCGGGTGCTCGAATTAAAAATAATTGGGGCTGGGAGCCAGCGAGGGCGGGTGCAAGAGACACAGCCCGAGGAGAGCCGATGGCCCCAGGGGTGACGATGAGGGGACAGGAGGGGATGGGGATGTGCTCCCCCGGGGCAGGAGGGGACCTCGCCAGTGGTGAGCTTCAGAGAAAAAAAAAAAAAAAAAGAAAAAAAAAAGGCCTTTAATAATCAATTGGTATTTATTGAGCGGGCCGTAACAATAACAGCCTCCTGCTGCCAAATTAAATCCGTGTTTGGAGTCACCGAGTCAGGGACGTGCTGCGAATTCCTAGGTGGGTAAAAAGCCCCGGTGCTGATCCCAAACCAACCCCGCTGCTCCCGGGGTGCCCTCGGTCCTCACACGGTGTGGGGGCTCGCTGCCAGCCCCGTCCCTGCAGCTGCCCAGGGGACGTGCCCCCCGCAGTGCTCCCGCTGCCCCCCGCTGCTCTGGGGGGGGAAATTGAGCCAGACGTTGCAAAAATGGGTCAGGATGGACAAAAATGGGCCAGGATGGATGAAAATGGGCCGGGACGGACGGCATCGCTGGGGGAGTCAGGTCAGCTGCTGGGGGTTTGGTAACTGCCCAGCGAGGGGCTGGGTGTGGTGGTTTTGGGGGGACAGGAGGGGACAGGAGCAGAGGGGGGCCTGGAGGCACAGATTGGATGCTGGTGAGCCCCCTTGGGCTGTGGGGAAGGGGCTAGGGCCAGGTGTTGGGCCTAAGTGGGGAGAAAAGGAAGAAGGAAAATAAAAGAAAAAAAGGGAAAAGGGAAAATGAAAAAAAAAAAAGGAAAAAGGAAAAGGGAAAAGGGAAAAGGGAAAAGGGGAAGGGGAAAAGGGAAGGACCCCGGTGTCCCCGCGGGACCACAGGAGCGTGCCCAGGGGATGAGGTATCAGGCAGTGCCCCAGCCCCAGGGTGACATGTCCACAGCTCCCTGCAGCCCCCAGCCACAAAAGGGGACGGGGTACATGCCCCAGTCCCATCACTTCCCAAATCCCTTCCCCCAAAGCTTTTCGTGTTCCAGTCCCCATCGGGAGTCCAAACCGAGGCATCGGCTCCTTTCGGTGTCCCCAAGCTCTGCTCCTGGCTCTGCCCTGCGCGCGTGCAGCAGGGAAGGAATGCACTATTGATCGAAGAGACCAGACTGGCCCAGAGCACTAATTAGCCCTAATCAAGGCAATTAGCCTGAGAGCCAAACAGGAGGTCAGCACTCTGACCTTGGTCCTTGCCCTGCCTCGGGTTGTGTCCCCTGTGTGTGGCAGTGACCCGGGCCAGGCACAGCGGCTGCGTCCCCTGCTCAGAGGAGACGCGGGGTGGCCAGTGAGGATGAGGAGGGTGCTGGGCCACAGCCCAGTGACAGGAGAAATGGTGACAGAAACTGCCCGGAGCATCTCTGCACAGGGATGCCCTTGTGTGGGGTCCCAGCCCGACACCCCCCAAATACCCCTCTGGTTCCTTGGGGCATCAGAGCACCTCTGGCATTCACCCCTCAAAATCTACCCTCCTTCAGCCCTCTCCTGAAGCTCCTGTTTGCTAAAACCCCCTCGGCACCACCGGGACGTGCCGCCCCTGTGCTGGGCACCCCGACACAGCCCCGCATCCCTTGGGGCTCCCGGCATCGGGTCCCTCGTGGAGCATGGGGAAATCTCACCCCAGAGAGGGTCCCCGTGCCCACGGCACCATGCACCCACTGGGAAAATATGATAATCCTGAATAATAAGGCAAAACATGCAGGTGTGGGATCCCAAGGGCACCCACAATCACCTAAAGCTGGGGGGCTTTGGGTATCTCCACGGGGAGCGCTGCGTCCCGCACCGTGGCCTCTGCCTGGGTGCAGGCTGATGGGCAATTGGCGTTTTCTCCCCCAAATCTCCTTCTGCCACAGAGTGAAAAGCGAAAAATGTGCGAAATTTCCCAGCCAACCACGTCCGAGTGGTTATTAATCTTATTAATAAAACACTTGGGGTTTAATGTCCTGTTTAAATATGATCGGGCTGCTCTGTGCCAACTTTTCCTTTCCATTTTTTCCAGGCTGTTACATACATATTTTGAAAATTGAAATGAATAGTCACTTGCAGGACAGGGAGAAAAGATGCCAGCGGTCCCATCCCGCACCGTCCTACCTCCGAGCATCCTGCTGGGGTGGGATGTTTTGTCCGCACACAACTCAGCCTCTTCCCAGGAGACCTTAAACTCCTGATGCATCCCCTCCAGCCAAAAACCACCCCCAGCTCAGTGCTGTGATGGGGACAAGGATGTCCCTGGCCACCCAGGGGACAGGGATGCACCCCACATTGCTGGATGAGGCCGTGCCTGCAGCGCTGCCTGGCCGGGCGCCGCAGCGATCAATACGCAATAACCTGCATCTGCCGGCCGGCGCTGGAGGAGCTATCAGACGTGGCCGGCGCTGATGGGAATGTCACAGTTTTGTGCCTCTTTCCTCTCTGCTGCCTGTTTCTGGTGTTTTTCCTCCCCTTTCCATAAGGATCTCCCCGTGGCATCGGTACCCAGCGATGGCTGCAGCACCCATGGGTGCCCAGCCCTGCTCTCTGGAGGGAGGCGATGCCGGCAGGATCCTGCTCCCAGGGAGGGCATGCAGTGCCTGCGGGATCACAGAGCCCTTTTCCAGCCCTATTTCCCACCATGGACCATCGGCACAAGGCTGGGAGGATGCTCACTGCTGTGTCAGCACTTGGTGAAGCGGGATGTCAGTGCCATGGGCTCAGCGCTGGCTCTGGGTCCTAAATAGGGACCTGAGCCATGGAATGACCCACGGATAGGATGTGGGTTCACTGGTGGCTGTCCCCTAATTTCCCATTAAGACCCCACAGGCTGTTTTTTACCAGCAGCTTTCCCATCCCATGGTTACGGAGTGCTTGAATTTCAGGGCGATGAGTTTTGAGGCGTCTGATCCCCAAATCCTTCTCAAATAATGAGCCCCCCTGGTTCCCCCCGTGCAGCAACCATCTGCTTGTCCAAGAAATCCAGGCAGAGGAGCCCGTGTCTCCCTCCCAGGGGGAAAATGTTGGGGTGCAGCAGTGCCAGAGGGGCACGGGCTGGGGGGGAGCATCTCCCTCTTTCCCATAGGGACGTCATCCCCCCTGCCCCCTCACCGCCCCTACACCAGCCGGCCCCACCACCAGGAAGCTTCACCCTCCCGAAATGTCTCACCTGGGCAGGGCGAGGCCCCTCTCTGGCACACCAGTGTCTGCTGGAAAATAGGATTTCTAGCCCAAATTAAACCAAGTAGGCCCGGACTGAGGTGTTACTTCCCCACACGGTGATTATCTCCCGGCCCGGAGCTCACCCGGAGGCAGAGTTCAGAGCTTGCAAATAAACAAAGCAGCCAGGAGCGCGGCCAAGATGTTTATTGATCCGGGAGCCTCGGGCTCCCGCTTCGCTCCGCAGCCAGCAAAAGCCCCGGGCGTGTGTCACCGCTTCCGCTTGTCACCACGGGGACGGCCCGGCCAAAGCCAGCACGACGGGTGCACGGGGCCAAGTCCAGAGCAGCCAAATGGAGCAGGGCAGAGCTGCTGTCTCCTCCAGCAGTGCTTTTATGCCTTCTCCCACAGCACCGAAAGGGGTGCTGAAGGTTCCCCAGCCCAGCACGCAGCCCCTCGAAGTCAAGCCCCAGCGCACTCTAACGCTTCCCCAGCTTCCATCCTCTGATCCCAGCTGCATTGATTTTTTATCGTGCTAATTTTTTCTAAAGGAAAGCCACGCGGGGCTAAATCAAATCGCTTATCAGCAGCTAAGTACTATTATGTTAACGCCGTTACTTTTATCAGCCAAACTCGTGAGCTCATTGAGAAAAAAGACCAAGTTTTGTTGGACAAGGCTCATTTTGCGAGACATCAATTACGCCACCGTCTTTTCGGCTTTGCTGATCACATCATGCATCAGCCTCTCCTTCCTGTGCTTTTGCAGGTCTTCACATCAAGCCAGGCTGCCCACGGCTTTCTGGCTCACCCCAGTCATTTTTTCTCCACCCCAGCCCTCCAAGACATTTTTTCCAGCCCTCTGAATGGTTCCCATCGCTCCCAGCTTTGTTGCGGATCAGCATTAATGATTTAGAGAGATCTTCCAGTGGTCCCTTTAATACTCTTGGGTGCGCATTAGCTAGCCCTGCAAATTTAGACATACTGCGCTTTAATAGCGGTTTTAATTGAGAGCTGTAACACCATTCCTTCCCAAACGCACACCAATAAACCTTTATAGCAGACTGTCAAGCACAGCTCTTTGTATGAATAATGCAGGCACACGTGTGCACAACAGAGGATGCTCATGCACGCAGACGTCTCACCATGCTGGGATGCTTCTCCGTGGCCACCTGCACCCATGCTCCCTACCGCAGCTCCCGGGGTGGCCGCACAGGTTGGTGACAAGGTGGGTTGGGGTTTCTGCACCTGCCTGGGCACACGCAGACCTCTGATACATGCACATGTCATCGCCGGATCCCCTCGGTGCTGCCCACCCTGGAACATCCCCAGCCCTGCCCACCAGCTCCCGTTGCCCCGCAGCATCCCTGGCCCTCGCAGCATCCCCTGGGCACGCACCCACCATGCCTGGCCCGTGGCGAAGAGGCGCGGGGAGCCGTGGGGTCCTCCATCCGTGATGCCGCTGTCAGCCCCGAACCCAATTTCCATGGCAACCATGCAAATGTGAAAGCTTTCCATAATCATTAGGGAGCAGAGCTGAGCAGTATAAACAGTGACTGCAGTAGATTACATGCCTATTATGAACAGTCGCGGCTTCTGAGCACTGGTAATTATACCTAATTGTGCATTTAATTGTGTAATTGAAAACCCACATCCAGAGTTCAGCCCGGGCTCCGTTCCCCCCATCCCTGGTGGTGGGGGCAGCTCCGGTCCCGCCGCTCTCGCGCTGGCCCCAAGCATGGGCTCGGGCATGACGGCAACCATGCGAGGACAAAAGATGCCCGCAGCCATCAGAAGCTCTCACCAGCGATGGAGCCGGTGCCAGCAGTGGGTGTGCGCCCGCGGGGTGCACGGTGCAGTGGGGACAAGGGGGGACGACCCCACTGAGGGTTGGCTGTGGTGTCCCAAAGGGATGGCACAAGGCAGAGCCAGGGACTGCAGTGGATGGGACCATGCGCTGCCCTCACCCATCCTTCATTAAGCCGACGCCCTGGGGTCACTCGTTAGCTTCTCTCCCAGCTCCTCGTGCGGGCTCGGTCATTGTAGGTCGCATCCTGGAGGCTCGCATGTAAGAAAACCCCTCGGTGGGATGGGCAGGTGGGATGGGACAGACACGCGGCCCCACTCTGCCTGCACCTCTGACCCTGGGAGGCTGCAGGAGGAAGGAGGCCAGTGTTGGCATGGCACAGCACGGCATGGCACACTATGGCACTGCTTGGCATGGCACGGCACGGCATGGCACTGCATGGCATGGCACACCATGGCACGGCGCGGCACAGCACCGTCTGGGCAAGCTCCGGCAGGCTCAGCCAGGCGGGAGGCACCAACAGAGCTTTGCTTTCCCAGCCAATTAAAGGAAAAGGAGAGGAACAAAGAACAGAACAAAACACTTCGGAGAGATGCCGAGGGGTGGTGGGAGTGGGGCGAACAACGAGGCGCCCCCCTGCCTCCGCACCCCACACCCAACCAGCCCTGGGAGGAAGGCGAGGCAGTGGGGCTGCCACCTCCAGCCGCCACCATTAGGCTTCAGAATCAACAAGAGGAGCAGCTCGCAGCTCCCGCGTGCTGGCGGCGGCGAAGGGCACGGCAGGTTTGTTTTTCATCTGGCCAGCTCAGCAGCTTTACTGCTCGCATAAAGAAAACATAAATTCCCCCGACAACATCGGGCGTCCCGGGGAACGGCTGGTTTAATCAGCAGCCATGAAGCCGCCAAACTCCCAGCCCCCAGCCCAGCAGAGCCACTTCTGTGTTGCGAGCTGACCTGATGCTAGCAGCATTGTGGCCTCTTGTTCCTGGATAGTTGGCATAAAAACAGAGTTTTGATTTCATTTCATCTCATAATCATAAATATCTCCAGCCAGCCCCTCTTGAGGCTGAGTCGTTGCGTGTCTGGCAAATGACTCACTGGTTTCTTAGCCTTTTCCTTGGAAAATCATAAATAGAGGCAAACTCTGGCTGGCATTTCTTCTCTCCCAGGAGTGGAAACACCCGGCACTTGCAGCCCTGGCTCACTGCGTGCTTCGAGGCAGCGGTGAAGGAGCATTTGCGATATCTGGATGATCACAAGGGCTGGGAACCATTGCCTGGGGTGCCACAGCTCATGGCCACGGGGCTGGGCAGAAGTTTGCAGGCAGCAAACCAGCCCCTGGCCTGGTTCAGGTGCCACCACGCAGGGCGGCCCGCCTGGAGGAGCATCCTCTGCCGTGTGCGGCCTCCGGGCTCCTCTACTCCCAGAGACCAGGACTTGTGCCACCGCTGCAAGCCCCAACCCCACACAGAAGTGGCCCCGCCTTGCTGCCACCCCACCGGCACTGGGTGCTCAGGGGCATCTCCCCGCACCCAGCAGGGCTCAAGCTGCTGCCTTCTGGTAGCCCGGAGCCAGCGACGAGGCTGGCAGGGTGCTGTGGTGGCCACCACCGCCTCAGGGAGCTCCAGCTGGAGCACGCACATGGTCCACAGCCTGCCCAGAGCCCCGAGCAGTGGCAAACATCCTGCACTGGTGCTGGGATGAGGCAGGGTGGCTTCGTCCCACAGCAGGAAGGCGTTTCTGCCCAGGCTCCCTCCTGGAGAGCATCGTGCGGCCTGGGAGAGTTGGGAGTACCCAGGGGTAGAAGACCCACCAAAAAGGGACAATTTTGGAGCCCATCCTTGCCGCAGCAGCACTAGGACACACAAGACGAGGATGGGGTGGAAAGCCCGGCCTCAGGCTGCATCACAAAGTTTCCCGGTTGCGTGCAGGAGCTGCTCTCCCAGCCTAGGAGCTCACACTGATTTGTTTCATTTCCGAAAATAAACGCATCAAAATCTCCTCTCTTTACAGAGCTGGAGTATTTCCCTGCAAAATAAATGCCAACAAGACTCTTGTTGAGTTGAGCAGCGAAGGAAAAAGTGACCGAAAGCCAGGAAACTCCCGCACACAAGGAAACACCCATCATTTTTATCCTGAATAAGCGGGAACAGAAGCGAGGCGCAAAGCAAGACTTCACCGACTAAACCACAGCAGCGGGGAAGTTTCAGGGCACGGAAGGCGATTCCCGCAGCATGATGTTCTGCTTCCCCAGCACCAATTTGCTTTGAAGCATCCCTTAGCCCCAGGAAAAGCCGCTCGCCACCTTTTGCAAGGTCAGAACAACTCCGCGGCCATGGCCTTCTGAAAGATAAAAAATGAATGGGAGCGACGCCGGGAAGAAACTGCCTGTCAGCAGGATGCCACCATCATCTCCAAAGCTCTCTGCAAGAGCAGACACTGAGCCTGTTTCCATCACACACATCACCGCCTCTATCCACAGCGCTCCGCCGCCTGGTCACCCCCCAGTCCATGGGGACATCGCAGGCTGGCCAGGCGACGTTTTGGCAATTCCCTCCCTGTTTCCCTTGCCACGACGAGCCCCCGACAGTCGCTGAATGGTGGCAATGTAATTCCACGGGTGCCACTTGGCTACCAGGTTCAACAAACCACCCGCCTGGAAAAGCGCCTGGATAATTAATTGCAACCTCCGTGGTTGCTGGTTTTATCAGAAACCCCCCGAACGCCCCACATGCTCCCTTCGGCTGGCCCTCTGACACCAGCCTGATGAAGATGGATTCGCAGGTGGTGGAAAGCACGACACACAATTATTGCAAATATCCACGATCCCATTAAAACGAACCCTGTCTGTCCTCTCTTCCCCCAACGTGTGAGTGTCCCCAGCCCGCGAGCAGACCGGCCCCACTCAAAAGCAGGAGTTTGCAAAGTGCCGTCTGTGTCTCCAAGTTTTGCTGTTGCCACATCTCAGGCAAGGGACCCGCACCCCAAGAACCATCCGTGGAGCTGCTGAGTGCAGGATGGGAAGCCACCCTCAGCAGCTAACTCGGAGAAAAGAGACTGCAGCTGGAAACAAAGCTCACACCTGCTCAAGACACATCCCCAGGCACTGACAGCACTGGGAACTGTTTCAAATCCGTCTCCTCTTCTGCAACTCCAGCAAGCACTGGATTGAAGCAGGGGAGGAGGGTCACATTTCTTTTCTCTTTGCCTTTTTTTTTATTTGGGTCGCACTGAAGCATCCCCAAGCTGGTCCCACAGCAAGGTCACCGCTGAGACGGAGCGGGTAGCGGTGACAGCAAGCATTTCGCACTAAGCACAACCCGGCATGCTGATGAGTGCACGGCCCCTCGGCTTACCAGCTGCAGGCAGCAGAATCCAACCAGCGTACATCTCCCATTGCATCTCCCCATGGTTTCCCAGCCGGAGCCTCGGATTTCCCCCACCGTGGCTGCGCGTCGCCTTCCTCCAGCTTCTCACCAGCCTCCCCTTCGCCAGCAGAACCGCCACCCGCGGATCATCAGGGGGGCACCAGCAACATGTCCCGCTCTCCAGCCTCCGGCCAGCCTCGGTACTTTCTTCACAGCAGCCCTGCCGCCTCCCGCACCCTGCCAGGTTAGCACAGAGGCGGGCTGGGCTCAGAAAGGGGCATCGCCCCCCTTCCCCGCCTTCCTCCCCGGAGCCCCGCTCCCCCCTTCCCCGCTACAACCCCATCCCCCGGCGCAGGGGCCCCGGGGCCGCGCACACCTCGCCACCCATCCCCGGGGCGCGCAGTTTTGCGCGGAGCCCGCCCGGCCCCTCTATTGTCTCTCCCGCACAGCCGCGCTCCGCGCCCCGGGGGCGGGCGGGGAGGAGGCGGCGGGTGGGGTCGGGGGGCGCGGCGGGCAGCGCTGGACGCGGCCGCCGGAACAAGGCCACCCGCGCTCCCAGCGGGGCCCGGCGGGCGGCGCGGCCGGGCGGGGGGCGGTGCGGCCGTGCATGCCGCGCCCGCGCCGAGCCCTTCGCGGCTTCCGGGCGGCCGCGGGCGGCGGGAGTGCGGCCGCCTCCCCGCAGCCGGCGGCGGGCGCGGCTCCCGTTCGCGCCAGGCTTTCGTTAGCGGGCAGTAGTTTTGCTTTTTAATTGCGGATTTTTGTTTTATTTTTTCCTCCGGAGGAAGGCTGAGGGGGGAGACCTGCAGGGTTAGATCCTGGTATGTAAGTGGAAAGGGCTGGAGAATCGCTGATCCCCCCCACTCTGCCCCAGCCTGTGTCCCTTGTGGTCCGCAGGTGGGTGGTGCCTGGACACTGAGCACAAGGACCCCACAGCCACCTCCTCTGGGGGCACCCTGGGGTGGCCGTGTCGGGGCAGCACCTGGGCTTGCAGGGTTGACAGATGCTCAGCCCTGGGAGCAAAGCCCCGGTGAAATCCCCAACAGAGCCCTGGTCACACATGGCTTCCCAGGGCTGGGAGCAACCTCTGCCTGGACAGACACCAGCCATCTGGCTTTGTGCCTCTGCTCCCACAGGGCTCAAATCTGGAAGATTTGGGCAGGAAGGTGGGTGCAGAGAGAGCTGGCAGGGTATGGCCCCTAACAGCCATCCACCCTGCTTGTCTTTGTTCTTTCTCCACAGCACACCTTCTGGGGGAGCGGAGACTGCAAATCTGCCGAGGAAAAACTGGGATGGTGCTTTTCCAGTGCGTGAGAAACCTCCCCCAGAAATGCCACCCAGCAGAAGAACCTAGGAACACTTCACTGCTTTTCAGTTCCATGCTTTCTTAAACCTCAGCCCCGATTTTTATAGCAAAGCATGTACTAAACCATTCCTGAGCACAAAGGCACCAGAGCAGCTCTGCGCTGGATCCAATGGGCCACAGCCTTGCAGGTGTATTTGTGTGTGTGTAGGTCTGGCCATGGTCTATCCCAACCCATCCAAAATTTGGAAGGACCCAGCCAGACCACACATCCCTGTGCACTGCTGGGACCAGCCTGCAGTAGCTTCCACTCCTGGAGCTTTTCTGTCATCCTCCGTGGTGGGAATTTCTCTCTGTCCCGGTGCAGTGTGCTGGCACGTGCTCCCAGGAGTGTTCTGTGAGGTACTTGTGTGGCCAAAGGATAGGGTTTGTAGAAAACACTTGGCTTCTGTGAATGCAAAATACATACTACAAAAATTTGGTGGGCTCACAAAGCAATGCCCTTAAACAGGGACCCGGGAGGGATGGCTGAAAGCAGTCTGAGCTGATGGGTATTTGAAAAACAGGAACTGCTCCTCCTGGATTTAAGCAAAGGAGGAACCTGGGCAGAGGGACCTGTTTCACCCCGTGGATCAAAAAGGATGAGGCCCCAACCACCTCATAGCATCTCACTGGCAATTACCAGCCCAATGTGCTCAGCTCAGCCCTCCCTGTCAGTGCAAGGGTGCGAAGGCTCAAGTAAATAACAGAGAAAGGCAAAACGCACTGATGTAAAATAATGAAAGCGATAAAACCAACACAATGGTGCTGAGATCCTGCCTGGCTCTCGACCAGGTGGAGTTTTGCAAAGAATCAATTTTAGATTAAAAAGGTCAATATACCATGTCAAGCTGCTTCCCTAGAAGGCAAGGAGATAACTTAATTTGTGAGCAGGTGGGAAAGGGCTGAACATTTTGTCACTTGCTCTGCTCACAACCCGCCACCTTGCCTCTGGACCTGCGGCCCTTCGCTTCTTCTTTTTTTTTTTTCTTTCATGGAAAGGAAAAAAACAGATGACACGCAAATTATGGAGGAAATATTAGGAGGAAATTAAATCAGGGTCACATTATTCATTCATGGAGATGGGAGGAAGCTGTGAAGATAAGTGCTTTGATGTACACAAGACACATTGTTCGTGGAAAGCCATTCTTTTTCAATATCGCTGGCTTTTTCAAATGGAAATGCAGCACGTGGGAGATGACAGCCTGCGCTCGGCTGCCCGCTCATTAGGGGTGCAGCAGCCCCATGTTAACGCACCCCTTGGTCTGCAGGCTCTTGGCTCTGCGGCAGGAAGTGCCCAGCCAGCCCTGAACCGGCTGCTGGGTTTGCAGAGGGGCCTGGAAATGCATTCTTTGGGTTGCAAGGAGGGAAGAAAGAGGTATCAGGAGGACCTTGGGTAAACTTTGGCAGGGCTGGGTGCTGGATTTGGGCTCCTGTTTACACCTGGAGGACACCAGGGTGCTTTATCATCCCTCTGCCTGCTGGAGCCGGGCTTGCACTGATGCAGCAGACGCTGCCTGTGGCTCCAGCCTGCAGCTCGTGCTGCTGCTTTTCTCCCTGCCCTTCTTGCCCTCAAAGCTGGCTGTGAGGGTCCCAGCCCCACGTGGGGGAGCAGCAGCTCCCAGCAGGGCTGGGGGCATCTCTGCGTGGAGCCTGAGCTGGGGTGGGGCTCGGCTTCCCCGGCACCTGCTCATGCTGGGAGGTGGTGGCAATGCCAGAGCCACATCCTGAACCTTGCCGCTCGAGGAGCCCGGGCATGGCATGGCCCCGCGGGTGTCACAGCCCTTTGGGGGATGTGGTGCAGTATTGGGGATCCAGCACAGGGGCTCCCTACAGACCTCATGGGGTGCTCAGCTGCGGGATGCAATTGGGAACATGACTGAGAGGTGTGGAAATGGAAACCAGCAGCAGCAGAACCACTACCCCAGGTGCTGTTTGTCTTTTCTTTATATTCTCCATTTATTACACATCCCAAAACTGCCTAAAGGACAGCTTATAATGCCAGCACAGGGAAGAAAACATGAGCAGCTCTGCCCTGCCAGCACAGTCATTTCGAGGGTCCCCAGGACCCCAAGACATCCGCAGGGTCGTTGTCTCCTTCGGTGCATCCCCGTTGCTGCAGGAGCCAGCTGTGGGGCAGAATCCAGCCTGGCCAAGTTCTCCTTCCCCAGGCTATGAGGAGCCAGATGGGATGAAATCCCACATGAAATCATGAAATCTTCGCCTTCAACCGAAGTGGGATGTTTTCAGTAAAAACCACCTGTATCCTCCGCAGCCCTTCTGCTAGAGAGAGATGTATCTGCTAGGGATCTAAACGGAGCACACAAAAATGTTAGACTTTTAACTGGTATTTTTACTAAAAATTTCTATTCTTAGTTCAAGAAAACCAACAGAGGACTTGTTGGTTTTCTTTTTCCCCAAAAAAATCTGGAACAGAAAGAAACCACAACACTGGCAGCTTTTGCTTTCCTTTCCCAGCCGGTGCTGCAGCCAGGGCTGCTCGGTGGCTGCAGGAAACGCTGCGGGGAGCTGCAGGACCAGGACTTGAGGCACTTGTGTCCAGCTCAAGAGTCGTTCAATATTTCCAAGCAGAGCCAAAAAATAGCCCTCAAGAAGAGAGCCAACAGCACTCGCGTTTGAGCAGACCAGCAAATATTTAGGGGGAAAAAGCACCAAATCTGTGCCCAGGGTTTGGGATCGTCCCCAAGAGAGGGGCTGTGGCAGCTCCGAGGACCTGGCTGCTGAGCCAAAGCCGAGCAGTGCCCGTGAGCATCTTTTAGCAACTTGGGCAGGAATTTACAGCGCCAAGCGGTCTCTCGGAACAAGCCAAAATGATCGTTTTGGCGTGTTTATTGGCAAACAAATCTTCCAAGAGGACCCATCTATCTGGGTTACGGTGACAGGGAGAGGATATTTATTTCCATCCGTTATGCAAATCAGCGCAGGGTGACCACGTGCAAATCTCCCTGCCGCTGCCGTGCAGGCAGAGGTCACACGCAATTAAACAGGGTGGGTGACTGGGGCTCCCGCATGCATCCCCCTGCCTGGCTGCTCCCGGCAGAGCTGGCCCGCGGGTCGGGGTTGGAGCCAGCACGGGCAGTGATGGAGCGCCCCAAAAACCACAATTTAGTGCCTTTAGCAGGGACTGTGTTTGTCCTTGCCACTTTGCTCAGGCTAAATCCCTCCCACGGCTGGTGGGCAGGTCAAATTTAGTGGAGCAGCCATGATACATACACTCAAGGGCTGAAGGTCTCCTGGATCCATGCTAATGAGCCCCTAATTAACCAGAGGAGGGAGTGGCAGAGCAGCCCTGCAGGTGTGATGCAGGCGGTGGCTTTGTGAAGCTCAGCACCCTGACAGGGGGTGGCCGGGTCTCAGCTGGGTGCTGGGACAGAGCCTGGGATGATGGATATTCCAGCCATGGGATCGGAGATGTTCCAGCCATGGGATTGTGGATGCTGCAGCCCCAGGATCAGGGATGTCCCAGCCCCAGGATCAGGGATGTTCCAACCCTGAGGTCAGCGATGTCCCAGTCCTGGGATGGATCAGGGATGCTCCAACACCGGGGGCCAGGATGCTGCCTGTGATGGAGAGCCCAGGTCTGGGCATTGAGCTCAGGACACTGCACACCAGCCTGGACCCAGCACCTCCAGCACAGGTACCAGCAGAGCAGCTGGCCTTGACCCCAAATCACTTCCTCCTCGTTTCACCCAGCCCCAAATCCCGACTTGGACCCCCAGGGGACACCTGGCATTGATCAAGCAGCACGTCCCCCACCCTGCCTGCGTGGGGCGAAGGGAAGGGACACGATGGAGCAAACCCAAGGGCAGCTCAGTGCACGGGGCACTGCGGCTTCCCCAGCCTCCTCCAGGAGTAAGCACACATCTATTTAACCACTGTTTCCCCAGTTTTAACATAATTACCTGTCAGCCTGCCAGTCAACATCAGCTCCTGCAGATCACCATTAACGGATCATTGTTCAGCCGGCTGTTATTGAATCGATATAGAAATTAAAATGCATTCTTCCCATTCTTTCTCAGTTGTCATCTTATCTCAGTGTCTAGCTAAAAGCACGGCAGATTACAGAATCCATCATCATTTAGCCTTTGTAGCTTGCAATATTCATAATTAACAAAAAAATTCTATTCAGTTTCTCATGTAATTTAATTAGTTTTCCATTAAATAGAGACTAAATATCATCTAATCCCCCAACAGAGCAAATAATTGTTTTCCATTCTTTTAGAAATTATCACTTGCGTATTGTAACTATCAAAATTCATTATGAGCCTCTGAGCAGCAATGGGAAAAGGTGTGAAAAGCGCTGGTGGAAGGACAGGGCAGCAATTAGTGAGGCAGGTGGGGATGGAGAGGGGGCGGCAGGCTCAGGGCTGCCCGTGGCTCTTTGCCACTGCTGCTCCGGGACCAGGTCGTGCCCAGCACAGGGCTCAGCAGCACCTGGTGCAGGATCCGGCCCCGTGCCCCAATCTGGGACACACTGTGGTGCTCCAGATGCCTCATCTGCCTCCATCCAGGAGTGCCTGCTCAGGAGGATATGGGATGGGGACAGGGATGGGGACAGGGATGGGGACAGCCACGCCGTGCGAAGGCAGGCAGCAGGGCTCGCAGCCGTTTATCTGGATCATGGGACAGATTTAATTTATAGAGGAAATCTCTCAAGCAAATACGTCCCTTGGAGGAATAAACCTGTTTAAGAAAACAATTTTCTCCGTGCCCGGATTACGCCTTTAATGGCTTTCTGCTGTAGTGCCCTGGAGCTCATGCTGCTCCGGTGTGGAAAAACCATCTGCGAGTGCATGTATGCATGTGCATGGGTGTGTGCATATGTTTGCATGCATGCGTGCATGCCTGTGCATGCCTGTACACGTGGGGCTCAGCCAGCTGCAAGCCCTTTGCACAGATTTGCCATGGTTGTGTCCCAGCCAGCCCTGCAGTGGGTTCTGTCCCCGGGGGCCTCCAGGGTCCAGCACCAAGCCTGGGGGCCGGACCCCCATGGAGGTGGCGCGGGGCTGTGGCCGTGCTCGCCGGTGCAAGGCTTTGGCTCTGCAGAGCGTGAAAGCCGCTCGGCTCCAAGTGCCCCTCTGGGGGCTGTTAGCAGCGAGAACCCCCATTAACTCGCCACCCTTCCAGCCCCCTCAGCAAATTAGATTAAATCCACAAATTGTTAGGACGGGGCCATAGCCACGGCTCGCTGGGCGCGTGTCCCATTACCAGCAGGTGGGTGCCGCTCCTAAATCAACTCTCGGCTCTCTCCAGGGGCCAGGACATGAGCAAACGCTCCGATTCATCTCCCACCTCCCTGACGCAGGGAACTGGGCCTTAATTGCGGATGGTAATTGGCAGCAGTAATTCAGATCTGTGGCCGCCTGCATCTCCCTCTTCACCCTCCATTGGCATCGGATGTTTAGTTGACCAGTGAGGTCCCCAGCGCTGCGCAGATTTATCCTGCAGCACTCGGATGGGCACAGGGACCCCCCAGGGGTTGCAGGAGAGGGGCACTCACTTGTGCAGCGAGTCTGCTCATGCTCGGGTGGCACCGCTGGGCTCTCCCGGTCTGTTTATAGGAAGGAGATGCCCTAAGAACAAACCGGCCCCACTGCAGAGCTTGCTGTGCCCTGGCTGCCCCCTTGGGGCAGGGGGATTAGTGTTAATCCAGATCATTTCCCTGATCTGGGTCACGGCTGCATGGATGCAGAGTGGATCCGTCCACCGTCAGCTGCTCTCCTCTTCCCTTTCCTTTCCTCAGGCAAAGCTGGAGCCAGCGGTGAGCCTCGGCAGCGTCGCTCATCCTGGAGGCCGAGGTGGGTGGAAGCAGCCGGCCGCATCCAGGCACGACGTTGGCACGAGGCGGGGGTGCGGGAGGAGGCAGCAGGGCTCCCTCTCCCAGCTCAGCGTCACCGTGAGGCCCCACCAACACAACAAAATCAGGGACTTGGGGCAGGGGGAAAGAGATGCCCCCTCCTTGGCTTCCCAGCAGGTTCCTGGGTTGCTAATTAGGGAAAAAAAACAAACAAACAAACAAACAAAAAAACAAACAAACAAACAAAAAAAAACTTTTTTTCTTCTTTTAAACAAACACGAGTCAGGAAAAAAAGCAGTTATTATCTTGTCACCACCAGCTAAGCCCCGAGAGCCTCTCTTCCCTCCGACACTTGGGCATACGTTCAAATAAACCAACAAACCCTCTGAGGATTGTAATAAGGTCTATTAAGCACTAACTGCGAGTGCCTGCACGTCCTGGCTGGGCGGCCTCAGCGAGGGGACGGAGGCGCGGTGTCGCTGCCCGGGTGGCTCTGGGAAGGGCTGGCCTGAGCCCCCGCGCTCCCAGCTCGATCCCCAGCTCTCATTTACACACGTTTCAGGGCATGTTATTTAATACCCTGCAGAGTTAAAAATAAATCCTCCCCTGCCTCCAGCTCTCTCCGCCTGGCTCTTCAGCTGGAGGGTGATTTGTTCGTGTTCACATGCATTCATTCACCACGATCGGGCGACAGGTCCTCCCTCGGCTGCACCGTCCCCTCCCCAGCCCTGGCCTCCGCCGGTTCCCACCACGGGGACAGACCGCGGTCGAGGCAGCAGCAGCTTTGCAAGGATCTCGGGGTGCAGCAGTGCCGGGTCCAGCCCCAGCGGCCAGGAAGGTTTGAGCAGGCTGACTCGTCCCTGCTGGGAGTCGGGGGAACGTTGGGAGGTGGAAGCTGAAAACGGACCAGGATCAGATCAATTCAGTGTCTCAGAAGGTGACGTGAAGCAAACCTGGAGCTCTGCTGAGTCCGGACTTGATGCTTGAATCCTTCAACCCTGCTACAGGGAGGGTCAGTGAACGGCACGGTCACAGATGACGGTTTCCTGCGTTCCCGAGGGCCGTGGGCAGCCTGCAGCCTGGCTGCAGTGAGCTGAAGGACACAATGCCAGGACAGGAACCGCTCCACGTGATGGGGACAGGGCAGCGTCGCACACCAAACACCTAACACGCTGGGGAATGTGCTCTCCTTGCCCTCTGGGAGGTGCAGCCACATTTCCAATCCTTAAAAGCTGCTCCATCCGTTCTGGCCCTGAGTGTGCCAACCTCCAGCTTTTCTCTTCTCCCCACGGTGGGGAGAGTAGGGGTGAGAAACGCTCAGAATGTGTTTGTGCTTCTACTGTGCAAAACGCACCAATTTTCCACCTCTTAAATATCTGGTGGCTGCAGCAAAGGCCTCCTGATCAGACGCACACCGAGACTGCATGGGACAGTCCTACAGCTGGTGCGGGAGCATCGCATGTTTGCTCTTCATCATCCCACCCGACTTGCAGCCTTCCGCTGGGACAAGGCAGAAAGCCAGCGAGATGTGAGTAACACCTGAGCCACGGCATCACAAGGAGGAAAAAAAAGGGGGGAAAAAGGATGGAAAGTCTAACAGCTGGAAGCTGAGATGGACACGTGCAGAACAGAAATGAGTGTGTACTCTTCAAGGCCAGTTAATTAACATCAGGCAACCACCTGCAGCACAGGGCACCTCCCTCTGCTGTGAGTGCTCAGAGAGACTAGCGTGGCCACATTCGGCAGCCCCCAAAAGCCCCTCCTGAGCTGATGCAAGGTGCGCTCACCCCACCTTGTCCCAGCTATCAGCCATGGGTATCGAGGTCGGGGACACCTGTGCCAGCATAGCCCACGCAGGTCCCTGTCCAGGGAGGCTGAGCACAGATTTGGAAACGCTCAGACTACGTGGGACGCACAGCTGAGCAGGGAAGGATGGGGATAAGCCAGTGGGGAAGGAACTTAAATTGCTGGAAGGGAAATTGTTTTCTCCCACAGCAACTCTTGATGTCCACCAAAAAATAAACTGGTGGACAATAGCGGTGGAAATAATTGGTAAATCCATAACATACATCAAACCCGCTGGAGGGCCTGCTACCATCCTTGCTGCTCAGCCAGGGCAAAGAGAAAGGCAACCAGGCTGCTTCCTCCACTGCTGAGCCCTGAATACACTGTGCTTGCCATACGACTCCCTCCTTTTACATTTATTTATAGCAGAAGGCTGGTTGTACTCAAAACAAGAAAATAGGATTCAGCAGTAGCCTGATAATTATTTCCAGTGTGGTCATTTTTATTGCCATGAATAAAAAATAAAGCTGCTCTTCTGAAGTTAAAGTATACGGCTTCCCTGGGTTATATACGAGTGTGGGCCTTGATCTAGCACTGTACAATAGAAAAGTAAAACAGAACAATAAATACCATCCACACAGTTCTTGTAAAAAGCTGTCTATTTCAGTTTTGACCATATAAAAACAACCAAGAGAAACTGGACAGGGAATATACAAGCCACAGGTGGAATTTAAACAAATTGTACAAATTTCAGGTGATCTGGGTAAGGGTTTAGTAGTCTGTTGTACAGCCAAAATCAAAATCTCTTCAATTCTAAATTTTCCTGCTTCCCAAAGAAGGGAAAAAAAAAAAAAACCAAACAAGCTGTACAGCAGGACCACGCAGACATCGCAGCCTGCAGAGAGGGCTGCTTGGCTCATCAAGCTGCTTCAACATTTTCCCGTTACCGCAAGTGTGAGAGGGGGCTGGCACCGGTGAGAAGCAAGTCAATCCTACTTCTGTAAACCAAAGACTTCAAGGGCACAAACCACACCGTCTTCTCAGCTTCACTGGATCTCCCCCATATACAGCCGTTTGTCACTGGATGCAGAGAGTACTGCGAGAGAGGAGGAAGGGAAGAGAGGCATACAAAAATTAAACAGAACAGTCTGAGAACTCCACTAACGGCACACCATTTGGATTTAACTACTCACTTCTCTCACTGTAAGCTATCCGTAAAGCCCAATTTCATTTGCTCCCCAAAAATGCTTCATTGGACTGCTACTCTGACACCTAACCACACGCTGCACGTTCTGGCTGCCGTTCCCCTCTCCCAAGACAGACATAAAGGCACGCCACCCGTAATGTCTAAGCATTAAAACGGTAAAGAGAGGCATATAAACACACTGTTAACGCTCTCAAATATCCTGCAATGTTATTTTCTCTGCAAGGGGTGTTCAGATTGCGACTCAGGCGCGGCCAGCAGGACCACATGCCACTAGAGGGCACAGGCTCGCTGGGAAAGCTCGGTCGGGTTGCTATTATTTATCAGAAGAGCGGCAAACTGCAGATGGCTCTCGGCTATAACAAGACACTGAGCAGCCCTAATTCAGAAAAGGCTGTTGAGGGGATTCAACACCCAAGTGTCGAGGTAATGACAACCCCGTCAGAGGAGCGCTGTTCTCGACACTGACAACTGTTTCATTCAAGTCCATGCGAGATCTGGGGGGGTTTGCGTGAAGCTCGCAGACTGATGTCTATAATCGTGCTCTCTGGGTGCTCTTCCACGCAGCTGAGTGTTGTGGGGTGAGTGGAGCGAGTTACAGGATTAATGGTCCCAAACGTTAATAGGAATCAGCCGCTGAACTCGCGTGCAATGACTGGATGGGTTTTTAATTTTTACTTTAAGATGAGCGATTGATTCACAAAAAGGAGCTCAGCGGAATACAAACAATCCGCTCCAAACTGAAGAGGAGAGATTGCTCTGCTCTTCCAGCACCGTCTCTGATCTGAAGACAGAGCAATGAATAACCAAGGAACAAGGCCATAATTCACTGCCCTGAGTCCCCACCCCCAGGCTGCTGCAGAGACTGTCATCCTCGGCACCACTGAGCTCTTGGCTTCGCTTCAGGGCTGACTTGTGTCAATTTTTGGCCGAAGCAGTGTGGTGACCTGGCCGATGGTGCAAGTGTTTCTGTAGAAACAAACAGTGCCCCACGGTCCTGCCCGGGCCACAAAGTGCGCTAAGGAACTGGTACCAAGGCTGGTCTCAGCTAATGCTCCGTAATTGAAAGAGCTCCGAAAATGCCACTGAGAGCATCTCCTCTTCCACCAGTGGTACGTAGTGCCGCACCTTCACCCTGGAGCAGGACATCTATGGAACCGTTGATAAAAAGGACTGCACAAAGAGCCTTGTTTGCTTCTTACACCTTCTGTGAAAGTTAGAGACCCTGGGCTGACGACACACTTCCAGGTTTCTATAACTGTCATGATGTGATCAGTAAATTCATGGTTATAACAAACTCTAGTACCAAAAATATTTTGGGAAGTCCTGGACAGTGGCAGTAGCTCATGGCCACCCCCGGCTCATGAACAGGCCATACCACCGCAGGCCAGAGCTGCACTGCTGCTCCCCCAGGTCTTCATCTGGGCAGGACACACGGGTGGGGTAGAGCCTCTTCACTCAGCCCAGGTCCCAGCTCCAATGGATGCCCACAGTGTATGCTCCCTTTGTAGTCCTGAGCTACGGATAACACCTTCCCCCAGGTCTGTCTCTGGCACTCAGGGCACTTGGCCAGTTTCCGAGCTGTTTTCTGGAGGACTAGCTCAGCCAGCCCTGGAACTATTTCCCCAGCTGACCTGATCTGGGGAGGACTTACTGATAGGCTCCTCTGGATGGAAAGCCAATTCGTTCACCGACCCAGCGTGGCCTGGCAGCTTGTACAAAATCCTCCTGGATGTGGTGTCCCACACGTAGACGAACCTACAAGAGAGTCATGATGAGAGCAGGCATTTCTAAAGGGAAAGCAGCCGCCTCCCACACCAACGGCTGCTTCCTGCAACGGTTCACCACCCAGGCTGTAATAACCACAGCTGTTAGCGTGGATAAACAAGGAGCCTGTCAGGAGCAAAACGCTGCACTGCTGAATTCAGAAGAGCAAAGGTCTGAGCAGGTAGGAGCTAACATGCCAGCTCTGTGCTAAAAGCCTCTGCTGTCACAGCACTGCGGCACCATCTCATCCATTGCGGCATGGAGATGGATGAGGCCACAGAGACCCTCGGCACCGCAGCCATACAGCGGGCTAAGGGACAAAAGAAGCGTCAGGAGAGGGGAGGACACCTCTTACTCTTGCAAATACCTGCCTGCAAGCCCAGTGGTGGCTCCCAGTTCAGGCAGACAAGCGCTTAGGAGGAGCCTGGGTGCTCCCCCCCAGTCCCCGCTACAATGCCATCCCTCCCAGCCAACAACCTGTATATATGGATTTCTTCCTGCTGGGCCATTAAAGTCATAATTCACTTCTGAGCATTTATTAGGGGGCTGATCAGATTGCATCGAGCCCTTTGATTGATCTCCTCCGGGTCCCTGCGCCGCACCGCAGCCGGGTGCTGCCCGCGTGCCTCACCTTGGCTGAAGGACAGCGCCGAGACACCGGCGCTCCTCACGCAGCGGGTCAGAAATAAACCGCTAGCACCAGGCACCACACAGCTCTCAGACTATTCTTATCAATGGTCTCCGAGTGGGGGAAAACAGCACCTTTCTGCTAGCCACAGAACGCAGCCTGTCCCCCGGGGGTGTCCGTCACTGCCTGCACGGCGCGGCAGCCGCCTGGCAGCTAGCACTAGTTCCACCGGGGAACAAAGCGATGCTCTGACCCGTTATGGAGAGCTTCCGTAGGAGGGAGAGGCTTTTTTTTATAAATCAGAATGGAAGAGCTCTGAGAAATGCACTACAGCCAGGCAAGGTGACGCTGTATTCCACCCGCACAGCCTCCTTTCCAAACTTAACAGCTTCACCACACGAAATGTCGTTTGTTACACGGTTCACAGCTCTTCAAAAAAAATCAGCAGCTTGGGAAAGCTGCCAGTGCTGGATTACACTCATACTGCCTTCTCGCTTTGCTCTTTAGGTAGGTGACTGGCATCTAAAAACAAAATCTGTCAGGGGGCAGAAGGAGAAAGGGGCAGAGCAGTAATTGGCCGGCTCAGCGCGGGGAGCAGCTCTGCCACCCTCACGCTCCAGAGGCATCGCTGCGGCCGCTTACAGGGGGCGCTGCACAGGGTGAGGGCACGAGGGACAACCAGGCGAGAGTAAAACACATGTAAAAGCCACCTATAACGTTACATTTCCTCCAAAGGCAGGTTGCTGCAAACGCCACTGTGCATCACCACGTCTCTGCCGCCTGAACTCAAACGTGCTTGGGATCAGCGGCCCTGTATCGGCCCCGCACGTAACCCAAGCTCTGAATGCCAACTTGGGGTGGGACCAGTGCCACCAGCAGGGAGTGCCTCCACTTCACCTCACCCGCTCCTTCCCGTTGACAGGGCTTTGCAGATCTGATGAAGGACAAGATTCGTTTTTACAATTAGGCCTCTCTTCTGGTTGGAAGAGAAGTGAGCTGCTTTGCTGCCCAAAAAAGCACTGAATCCCTCACAGCACTTGTTGGTAAGGCAGAGAGGACACCGACACTAGTACAGGGCGGACGGGCTTTGTTAGAGGCTTTCATTTTCAGGCCGGTGCTATTCTTTGGATTTTCTTGAAACATGTGAAAAGGAAAAATGAAACCATCCCACTTACGTCGTGAATGTCATTTAAAGCAGCATTTCTCCAAGCACGACTATTTAATCTAGCAGGTAAGAGCTGTATCTGATGCTTTCTGAAAGCATTCTGCTGTAATGTATTTTCTATGGCATGGCAGAACAGGAAAGCACTTTAAGTAGCTGGTTTTACAATAAACCTTCTGAAGGGCTCAGAGAAAAAAAAATCAGGTAATTGTCCCTCCAACACAAACACACACACACTCCACATAATGCAGAGAAACAGAGTAACTATTGGAGAATTACTTCTTACCCAGACACATGAAATGTTCAATCTTGCTTTGCTTTCCCAGCAGATACTCCTCCAAAAAAAATTAAAAACTCAGGGGTAGCAGAAAGATTTGGAGTGGCCTCATCTAACCTGCCCTGGGACCTGACTGTGTGCTCTTCACAACGAAATTTCACAACAAAGTTGCAGTCAGACCACAGAGCTGCAGCAGCATCTGCAGGACTAACCTAATGGCCCAATATTTCACGCCACACTTCAGCGTGTCAGGTTGCCCGCCCTGGGACCTGCCACAGCATCGGCGCATTAACAAACAGGTATTCATCACCACGTGCACTGCTGCTGCAGCCCAGCAGGACTGGAAAGAAGGGTCACGTCTCAGCCACCTGCCGTGACAGCCGGCCCCACTATATCTGGACAGTAAGAACTCAAGCTCTTCCTATCCTCCATCAGAAGCTCATTAATTTGCTGATTACTGCTGCTTGGACTCTGGCCTGCAGGAATTCCTGTCTCGATGTCACCGAAAGTGCATCTGGATTTGCTCCAGTGGGGATTGTATCCTTCACGGTGACCTTCAGTGTCTGGCACAGCCCCTCTGTTGGCTTCCTCCCTCTACCCAGTTTAATCCCTGGTAACCTTGCTTTACAGAATCTCTGATTTACAAGTCCAATACATGCTAATTTAGGCAGATCTATTTCCTCGCGCTTGTTAATTAAAGCAAGGATTACAAATGATCCTTGGAACACCACTGGTGCTCCCTGCTAGCTGCCACGCAGCACTCTGACTGGTATTTGTGGTCAGCACAACCCCAGCACCACGCACCACTTCTCTACACTCCTGCTTCTAGAAGAGTCTCACGCGAGTCTGCTGGTATGACTGCAAGAGACCCAGTCTACTGCCAGCTATGCTCCTGTCATCTGCTTGTCCATCTGTTGGACACAGAGACTGAACATAAGCAGTAATGGAGCTCTCTAGAAGGCTTCTGACAACAAGAAGAAGGATTTTACAACTATATAGTTCTCCTCCGCTGACGCAAAGGCAATATAAACACATCAGTACTATAATCACTGCAGACAATGCTCGCAGAAGACTGCAGGGAGTTGTTTGGGCCTTCGCACCTCTCTGCGCAGTTCTGGCTCTTCATGTGAATTTTAGAGTTGATCCAGCTCATTTCAGGTGTGATTGCAGAACAGTTTGGGACTGATGGTAACAGAGAAACACGGCGATAACTCACCTGTCAGCGGATCCCCCTGCTATTTTACTTCCATCCGGGGACCACGAGCACCTCAGAAGATTCTAAAATAGAAGAATGCGCACAGATCCATTTCCAAAGGAAGATTTAGCTTTTCCCTTCCCCTTGAAATAAAATCACCAAGAGACTTTAAATATCATGTGCACCACTATAATGATCTCCCTTTGGAAGATAGGAAGGTAATTACAGATTTTATTTTATTGCTGGAAACATCCAGTGTCTTGTTATTTTACACAATGTAGATAGTAAATGTAGAAAATACTTAATTTACAGCTAATTATAGCTGAACTGAGCTAAGAAATTTTGTTACTGCGGCTTTAATTAGAATCTGACTTTGTGCATTAATCTTTCTTTGAATCCCTAGTAAAGTCTTTCTGGTTTAAACTTGAATTTAAAAAACAATTTACAGAAAACTTAATAGACAGGGGCAGCATGTTATAAACAATACTTTCTCAGTCTGTAGTACACTCACCTTTTCAAAATTATGCACGTTCCCCTGGAAAATCTTTACACATCTCTCTTTGGGGGCAAATGGTCGCACATCCCAGATGCGAACTGCAACAGAGAGCTCACAGTAATTAGCTGGATGGCAGAGGGATGGGGGCAAGGTCAGCTTCTAATGATCAGAGCCCTGCTCACATTCCTTGCTCTCTTCATAAAAAGGTTTCCCCAGAAGCAAAAGGAAGGTACCAGCTTTCCTCTTGCAGGAAGCTTTGATATGAAAGGTAAAATGCAGAAATTTATAATGGTATCAAGATCCCTGCCAACGGGAAGGGAAAAATCCCCAACAACCATTAAACAAATGAGCCACCGTCTCCTTACATGAGCATTTGCTTTACAATAATACGTTTTGTGATCATAGTTCGAACAGATCAGCTTTGCTGAGCACCCATATGCAGGAGACAGAGAGGTTGGAAACGGCACCGCCATTCCCTGCTGCGAGGAAGCAGCCAAACCAACCTGACAAAAACAAGACCAAGATTACATTCCACTGCCTGTGCAAATAATTTGTGCCACGGCTCAAATCCCTCTTGCCCGTTGGAAGACATGACAAAGCTCTCTGATACAGCTGCTCCCTCTCTCCAAAGGATGCAACTGTCATCACTGCAGCAACAGGAATTCAAACTTTATCTGTGGAGCTCAGCTCCCCTGAGCCACCCCCATGTCTGACTCTGATTTTTCTACACTGAACAATTCAAGCTGTTCCTTCCTAAATGCCACACACATGGCTACCCAAAGGCTAGCAGGAGAGGGCAGGGGCTGACAGCTGTCTGCACAGCTGCGCTGCCACATTCAGCAGGATGTACCTGTGTTGTCCATTGCGTTAGAGAGCAGGTAAGAGCCTTCTGAACTCAGACTGAGGCCTGTCACCGAGTCTGCGTGTCCTCTCATCGTGTACGTGAGCTTGTTCTGGCGAAGGTCCCACACCTTTCAGACAGCGGACACAAAATGGCAGCTTAAAAGGGTAGCCAAGCCCATCAGAAATACCATTTCCAAACCATTCCATACAAGTACTGATCAGTCATCTGATGAAATCAGCTTTCAGTTTCAGTTGGGTGGGGTCTCAATGGCTAAAATATAAGGCTATGATTTTGCGTGTTGTAGGAAAAAAAAGGATTTGCCCCTTAGAAGGCTCCTTACTTAACGTGTCCAACTGTGTTAGCAGCAAGGAGCCAAATTACAGCTGCCCCATGCAGGCAGGAATCCTCTTCAATCTGGCTACAGCTCTCCCAGCTCCCAAATTCCACTGACCATGGCACAGCGCAGCAGTTGTCAAAGCCCCAAAATTTCATGATGTTCTTTCCCCAAGAGTTACGGCCGTTCACGGGGCAGTCAGAACAGACGTCCTTTCAGTGCTACACTTAGCGATGGCCCTCTGACAAGAACATGCTCCCCATGCCTAGGTAAGACTGGAGCCTGAGGCTAAAAAGACAGCAAGACTGACTGAGCTGCGCAGCTATCAGGAGAATCTCAGCTACCAAATGAATGAAACACTGAGCGCGCTCTTAAATAAGAACTTTCCACAGTAGCAGGTGACAAAGTAAATTACAACAGCATACTGGAGCAGAGGGCAGAGAGTTGGATGTGTCACCAGATTTTCTTTAGCCGACCTCATACATGGCTCTAGAGCTTCTGGGAGAGGCACCGACTGCCAGAAGAGCTCGCATACCACCTCAGCTCCAGTGTGACAGCAGTGCTAAGATGCGTGGCCAGGAATGCCAGGGCTGCCCAGCCAGTCACGTGGCAAACAGCCCTGAAACAACTCCCTCAGAGTTTCTTGGCCTTAGATCAAGACAGAGGTTGGACACGGGAGGCTGGCACAGTTCTTGTGACTGTAAAAATCGACCAACGGCCTTCCGCATTTGTCCTTGACCAACGCGACATTTTGCACGCTGTTACAAGAGATTTCTGATGGGATGGAAAAGGTGAGCACGGCTGGAAAGGCACATGAGGACACAAACATCATACCTTAATGTCGTTGTCAATGCCTCCAGATATGATCTGATCGCTGGTGTCATTGAAGGTTACAGCCAAGACCTGGTATGTGTTCTGAAATGTCTGGACGGCTGCTTTTTTCCTGATATCCCACAGCTAAAAAGACACGGCGGTTATAAAACTTACATAGAGATATTTAACAATAAAATTACAAAAAAATTACAAAATTGCACATATACTTTGCAGAGACTCAAACCGCTCTGCTAAAATTCACTTTTAAATCTCAAAAGATCTCTACAGAAAACACAGTAGAAGCCCGGTGTGATTAAAGCATGTGACTTTCCTTGTTTAAAGCAAGAATAGGAGGAAAGAAGGCAGTTCAATAAAAGATTTCAGTAACTGCTTGCCATTCTCATGTTTTGTTAACCTGATTTAGTAGAAAAAGCACCACTGAATAGAGCAATCTTGCTAACCCCCATCCAAAAAATTACAGAAGGAACAAGCAAATTTCATTTTTAAATCGAAGGTTTTCGATCACAAAACTGTAAGATCAACCAAAGTGTGAATTTAGCCAGCTTAAATGGGAAGAACATGAACAACTCTTTCAGAGATCCCACCTTACTTTCACTCTAGACTATCTCCACACACAACACACTGACCTTCACTGTCCCATCGTCACTGCCCGTACAGACAAGCTGGGGTCCTCGCCTTGCTGGGTAGCAGGAGTTAACGAATGAGGTGTGGCCCTTCAGCCTCTTCACTCTCTCTCCAGTCTCGCTGTCCCACACAGCCACCGTCTTGTCTGTGGATGCTGAGAAGAGCATGCTGTGGAGAAGAATCCCCATGAGCTTCTCTATTTCAGAAGCATTGCTCCCATCCCAGCTTTGTTACTCTCTAGTCCCGAGACCAAAGCTTGAGATATCAAGTGGGAATACGTCGTTGAATCATAGAATCATTTAGGTTGGAAAACTTAAGATCGGCAAGTCCAACCACTGCCGAACACTACCAAGTCCGCCACTGAACCACGTCCCTTAGTGCGCACCCACGCGACCCAAATACCTCCAAGGATGGCGACTCCGCCACCTCCCTGGGCAGCCTGTTCCAGCGCCTAACCACTCTTTCTGTGCAAGAATTCTTCCTGATATCCAAGCTAAACCCCTCCTGGAGCAACTTCAGACTGTTTCCTCGTGTCCTAACACTCGCCACTTGAGACAAGAGACCAACACCCTCCTTGCAGCAACCTCCTCAGACAGTTGTAAGGAGCGACAAAGTCTCCCCTCCGCGTCCTTCGTGCCAGAGTAAGCCACCCCAATTCTCTCAGCTGCTCCTTGCGCGTCTTTTCGAGTCCCTTCACCAGCTTCACTGCTCTTCTCCGCAGTGAGGGACCAAAACCGAACACGGTGCTTGAGGTGTGCTCCTACCAGCACCAAGGACAGAGGGACAAGCACTTCCCCGGTCCTGCTGGCCGCGGGACTATTTCTGATGCGGGTCAGGGTGACGTCGGCCTTCCTGGCCACCTGGGCACACTGCTGGCACCCCCAGGTCCTTTTCAGAGGGGCAACTTTCCAGTCACTCTTCTCTAAGCTTACACTGCTGCGTGGGGTTCAGGTGACCCAAGTGCAGCACCTGGCATTTGGCCTTGGTGAAGGACATGAGATCGGACTCAGCCATCGATCCAGCCCACCCAGCTCCCTCTGCAGAGCCTTCCCGCCCTGAAACGCTCCCACCCAACTTGCTGCCTGCAAACTCGCTGAGGGTGCACCTGATCCCCTCGCCAAGACTGTTGACGCAAACATTAAAACCGGCCCCAATACTACGGAGAAGTTCTACGCCCAACTTCAAAGAGAAACGTGGAGTTTCAGAGCAGGCAGACTGCCAGCGGGACAGCTATAGCGGAGGTGCTCCCACCAAACCCAATTTCTAGAGATACCTACACAGGTATTGCTCTTCTGCCTCCTCAGCCACTGTCTGGGATGACAAGACAAGAAGGAAAAACTGGCAACCTCTCGGTTCAGATGCGGTGGCGGAAGAGCCTTCCAAAGTGACAAATGACTCCCGTGTTTTCCTTCCCTCCCCAGCCAACCGCTTCCCGCACAACCAACGCGAACATTCAAGTTTCTCCCGACTGAAATCAAGGGCCCTCGTGGGTCACAGGTGGCCGGGCCAGTAGAGCAGGCGCCACTCCTAACCCAGGAAAGCCACAGCACAAGCGTTTGCTGTGAGGGTTTGCGGTGTGGCTGAGCAGGGGCAACGAGGAGGCTCCGCGAGGGGCTGCGGCCAGCAGAAATAACCTTCCCTCAGGAACAGCGGGGGCTGAGGCAGGAACGTGTCGGCGTGCCACCCACCTGCCGTCCGTGTTGTAGTGCAGCTCCATGACCGCCCCGCTGTGCCCCTTCAGGGTCGCGTAGTTGTCGCAGTCCCCGTAGACGTTCCACAGCACTAAGAGAAAAGGGAGAGGGAGGCAGGGGGTTGGAACTGGATGGTCTTTGAGGTCCTTTACAACCCAAACCACTCTATGAAAGGGCAAGACGCGTGGAGACACGCCTGTGCCGCGCACAGAGTGATTCTCCAGAGCTCCCACGTAACCACAGCCGCCACCACCTCAAAGCCAGGGTGGTGCACAGCAGCAAAGCAGCACCACGTGAGCCCCAGAAGAAGAGACTCCGCTTAGAGCTGACTTACAGCTTTAGATCAACTTGATTTTATCAATAAGTCGTCGGACCTTCACCTCGGCAAGCCAAAGCATCGGTAACTGTGCCTGCAGGGTGCCGCTGCCCAGCACAGACCCACGGCGACCTCTGCAAGGGCCTTGGGAGGACTGCGATGAGCTGGGCGGGCGGCCAGCCCCATGCTCAGCAGGGTCCGCGGCACCGTCCCCGCCCCCCTCATGCTCAGGACCCCAGCTGACGCCTGACACGAAGCCACCCCACAGGGCGGTAGAGGCCAGCCTCCCGACAAGCTGAAAGCCCCCGGGGCCTGGCCTGCTGTCACACAAGCCCAGGATGGCCAAAGTTGGCAGGGACCTCTGGAGATCATCCAGTCCAACCCCCCCGCAGAGCGGGATCGCCCGCAGCACCTTGCGCAGGATGGCGTCCGGGCGGCTTTTGAGTATCTCCAGAGAAGGAGCCTCCACAACCTCTCTGGGCAGCCTGTCCCAGTGCTCCGTCACCTCCCAGTAAAGAAGTGCCCCCTCACATTGAGCCGGAGCCTCCTGGGCTTCAGTTCGTGCCCGTTGCCTCTCGTCCTGTCGCTGGGCACAGCTGAAAGGAGACCGGCTCCATGCTCTCGACCCCCTCCCCTCGGATATTTACACACGTTAACAAGCTCTCCCCTCAGCCTTCTCTTCCCCAGGCTAACCAGGCCCGGCTCTCCCAGCCTGTCCCCGTACGAGAGGTGCTCCACTCCCCTCATCATCTCCACAGCCCTCCTCTGGACCGGCTCCAGCATCCCCACGTCCCTCTCGTCCCTGGGCAGCCCAGGACTGACCAGCACGCCCCGGACGCGCCGTACTCACGGATGAGCCTGTCGAAGCCGGCGGAGGCCAGGGTGTTGCCGCCGGGGTGGAACTTGCAGCAGTACACCTCCCCCTCGTGCCCCGACAGCAGCATGATGGGCGCCTGCAGCGAGGAGCAGCGCGGCGGGCCCTGCGGGGGGACAGCAGCAGCCGGCTGAGGGGGCAGCGAGGAGGAACGAGTGAGCTGCCCCCCCACCCCCCCCCGAGCCCCCCAGTGCCCACTGAGCTCCCCCTGACCCCTCTTAGCCCCCCCAGCCCCCCTTCTGCGACACCCCCGAGCGTCCCAGCCCCCCTTTCCCCTGCTCCCCCCGACCCCCTGAATGTCCCCAGCTCCCCTGATCCCTTCCCCAGCCCCCCCGCCACCTCAAGCCCCCCCAGCCGCCTTTCCTCCAGCCCCCCCAAGCCCCTCCAGCCCCTTTGAGCCCCTCCAGCCCCCCTTCCCCCGAACCCCCCCATCCCTCCCAGCCCCGAGCCCCCCCTTCCCCCAGCTCCCCCCGACCCCCTGAGTACCCCCAGCTCCCCCCAATCCCTTCCCCAGCCCCCCCCACCATCCCGATGCCCCCCACATACCCTCAACCACCTTTCCTCCAGCCCCCCCAAGCCCCCTCAGCCCCTTTGAGCCCTGCTTCCCCTGCCAACCCTGATCCCCCCAGCTCCCTCGATTCCTCCCAACCCCCTAAGACCACCTTCCCCCAGCTCCCCCCGGTCCCCCTGAACACCCCCAGCTCCCCCAATCTCTCCCCCAGCCCCCCCCCCCACCTCTACTCCCCCCCCAGCCCCCCCCGGCCGCCTTTCCTCCAGCCCCCCCAAGCCCCCCTAGCCCCCCTTCCCCTGACCCCCCAATCCCCTCAGCCCCCTGAGGCCCCCCCTTCTCCCGGCCCCCCCATACCCCTGCCCCCCCCAAAATCCCCAGCCCCCCTTCCCCCAGCCCCCTGATCCCTCCCAGCCCCCTTCCCCCAGACCCCCCCCCACCCCCCAAGCCCCCCCCAGCCCCTTCGAGTCCCCCCAGCCCCCCTTCCCCCCCACCCCCTCAGGCCCCCCATCCCTCCCAGCCCCCTAAGACCCCTTCCCTCAGCCCCCCCCGCCCCCCCAGCCCCCCGAGCCCCCCCCAGCCTCCCTTCCCCTACCCCTAACGACCCCCCCCAGCCCCCCCCGCCCCCTCATACCTCCCTCCCCCCCCCGCCCCCTACCGCCTGCAGCAGCGCCCCGGGGGCCGCCTGCCCGCCCCCCCCGGCTCCCCCCCCGGCCGCGGGCGGCTCATGGCGGGGCCGCTTGGCGGGGCCGGGCACGAGCGGGAGGTCGGGGCCGGGGCCGGGGCCGGGGCCGGGGCCTGGAGCGGGGCCGGGAGCGGGGCCGGGAGGGGGCCCAGGCGCGGGGCCCTTCCGCTTCTGCTGCTCCAGCATCGCCGCCCGCCGCCCGCGCCCGCCCGGCCCCCCATTGGCCAGCCGCGCCGCCTCCCGCGCCGCCCATTGGCGGAGAGCCGCGGGAAGGCCCGCCTCCTCTTGACGTCCCCTCCGGCGCGCCGTGGCGACGACGAAGAGGCGCCGGGCCGCCGGGCGCTCCCCTGGCGCGGATTGGCCGCGCCGAGCAACGCGGGTGGATCCCATTGGGCAGCGCTTGGCGCCCGCCAGTATGGGGCTCAGGGATTGGCTGGGTGGAAGGGAGGGCCGGCGGGTGAGGGCGGGGCGGAGGGGGCGAAATGGCGGCGGCCGGGGGCGGTGAGCGGGGGTGGGCCTGGGCCGCTCCTGCGCCTTAATTAGGGAACGAGCTAGTTAATTAATTAGCTGGTGCTCTTCAAGGTGCCGCTGGCGCTGGGGCGAGCGTGCGGTGAGGCGAGCCGCGGGGCTGCGGAGGGCGCAGGCGGAGGGATGGAGGCGCTGCCCGAGCTCTACGCCATCTTCCGGGGAGAGGTGCGGGGCGCCGGGGGGCCCTGAGGGGCCGGGCCGGGCCCTGAGGGGCCTCGGGGGGGCCCTGAGGGGCCTCGGGGGGGGGGGGTGGGGCCTCGGGGGGGGGGTGGGGCCGGGCCCTGAGGGGGCCTCGGGGGGTTCCTGGGGCCGTCTTTGTGCTCAGTCAGCCCCGAGGTTAGGGGGAGCCTCGGCGTGCGGTTGCTCCCTCGCACTCCTGCGTATTTACCGCGCTAATTTTACAGGAAAAATCACCTCGCGGTGCGCTTCGGCGTCCCGTGGGGGTGCTCAGAGGGTGATTCCTGGCCTTACCTCTGCTGTTCTTTTTTAGCTCTTTGAGTAGCAGAGCGTACGGTTGGCATTACACCGATACAGTCAGGGGCTTTGTATGTTGGGGTCTCAGCCTGGAACAATCCTTTTGTAGAAGGAAACTCCTTTGCCTTCCGTCTGTGACGCGGAAGTTCACTGCCATAATTAGAAAATTATTTTAATTCTCCAGGAAAAAAGTTATAGGAAATTAACTTTCAATTGCATAATGCTTTACCTTATTTTCTTGTAACTGTTACAACGAACTTGAAGCCTAAAGGCAGGAAAGTAATGGACTTCTTGTAAGTCAGCTTGCTGTTAACGGAGGTTGACTATGCATTGCTGGATTCAGGACCACTTCCCAGTTCTCGGTATGTCTCATGCTTTGACTTTATCGGTCTGGGCTGAGAGTTGGAAAGTCACGGTGAGGTGTGGAGCTGGTTCCCCACTCTTCATTCGTCCCAGGAGGCTGCGTAACCTTGCCTGTAAAATTGTGATGCAAATTAAGTTGGGTTGCAGAGAAAACGTAGGGACTGCTGAATTTTCTCTGAAATATTTCCTGCTCCTGTACCTCACGTAACGTCACTAATGTTAAAGAAAATCAAGCCTCTTGTTTTAAAACATATGTTCCTGGCTGTTTACACACACAGCTGTACACACATAAGACACCTGCTGTGCTTGCCTTGCTGCCCTGGAGCTACCGAGCGCTGCTCTCTAACCTCCGATGCCCCAAGCAAAGGAAGACTGGGAACCACGTGGGGTTTTTGTGCATGTGCTGACCTGTGCTCTGAAAGGAGGTGTTTTAGGAAGGGCTTTCCTTTAAACGTTGTGTTCATTTTCTCCACAGGTGGCGTCTGTGACAGAATATGGGGCATTTATAAAAATCCCAGGCTGCAGGAAGCAAGGTTTGTTTCTTTTATTCCCGCTTGGTTTCACGTTGATGTGTAGAAGCCAAACAGCCAGCTTCAGAATGAAGACTTGTCGTTTTCTAAAAAGCTCAGAAAAAGGGTTTTTAAATTAGGAAGAAATGGAGGTTCTCAGTGTTTAGAGTTTAGGTGGTGCCTTTGCGTGAAGAAGGAAAAGACTCAGTGCTCTTTAAATGTGCCTTTTTGGTAACTTTGGTATATTTTAGAGAATCGTTTCGTGGTGTTGGACAGACACTAGAGAATTTCTACAGCTTCATAGTTTGTACCGCTTATTTCTTTAATTGCTAATTTGAATGAGTTTAATGAAAACTAAAATGAAGCTCAAATAAGACAGCGGTTCTGACTTAAGTTTTAAAGCTCTGCTCGTGCTTGTGGGAAGCTTGCAGAATAAAAGAAACTAATTTTACAAAAGGAGCAGCTTAAGCTTGGTGTTCTGTTATTTGCCGGAGGCCCACAAGTAACCACTTCTCTGTCGTCCTAACGCGCCCAGTTACTTCAGTGCCAGTTCTAATAAAGGGTTTTGGACCGAAGTGTGGCTGCTGGGGGGAAGTTGCCTTGAGGTGCAGACAGGCCTTAAATTGTGAGCCAAAACAGCAAGGTGCTTCCATATTTACCGTTTTTTTTGGTAACCCTGTGGCCCATGTGGGTTATTTGTGCAGATTGGACATGAAGCGTTCTGGCTGCGTGACCTCGCAAGCACAACGGAAGATCGGGGCAGCCGTGGTTTTTAATGCTTCTGACACTGCCAGCACTGTGTTGGGTCGCTGGTGCGTGAAATGTCCTCTTTGTTCTCCGTTGATCACACACCTCTAGCAGTAAAAAATTCTTGAGCGTGCACCCTCAACATATGTATGTTGCCTTATAAATGATGTGTGTGGTATTACTCTACTTCTGTACGTCATAAAACATAAAAGCAGAAATTAAGAGAGGAGGAGCTGAAGATGAAATAAACACTATTACGTCTTTATTTGTTAATGGTGCAAAAATACGTTCTCTTTTTTCCTCCCAAATTGCGACCAGGCCTTGTTCATAAGACTCACATGTCTTCCTGCCGGGTGGATAAGCCCTCGGAGATAGTGGATGTCGGAGACAAAGTATGGGTGAAGCTTATTGGAAAGGAGGTAACGTTAATTCTCGCTTCTTTTGTGCTGTGTAGATGAAATACATTGTGGTGAAGTTTACCGCAAGAACAATGAACTACGAACGTCTGTGCACAGTGGCTGTGTGTTCCTGTCACTTTGTCAGGGGTACGACGTGTTGATTTTTACCAGTGGCTGGGTTCTGCCTGCCTTCACGTGTGGCTTTGGGCACTGGGTTTCTGTGACTCACAATAACGGAGCTCGGGAAAAGGGACTTCATAAAAGCTTTTGACCTGCAAGCAACAAATCCGTCCCTTTCTGTGTCCGTGCACCCGTTCTCAGCCATCGCTGTGTGATTTGGTAGCTGAGTGAGCAATTTGTGAGAATCCCAAGCTAAGAGTTAGTAAACAGGGTTCAGTAACTGCTTTGAGAGACAGGCCTGTTCTTAGATGATGTGATGTTTTGTTTTGTTTTTGTCCTTTCCAGGAGGGCATCGTTGGCAATGAATTAGGCCTGGGGGGGAGAACTTTTTTTTCTTTGAGAGATTATTAAATCTATATCTGTGTATGATTTTTTTGTTTCCTACAACCTACGCTGCATTTTATTACACAAACATGACAATAAGCACGTCTTCTCTATTTAAAGCTTACTTGGAACAAAGACTAAAGACTCTTGCTTTGGTGAGCCATGGAAGCAAAGAAAGATGACTGTTCAGGAGCATTCAGTTCAGAGCTGCACAGGTTTTTGCCTCTTTAGAGGTCTTTTCGAAAAACGGTGATGAGGCTGATGTACAAAACTAGGACGTAATTTTGTGTGAGGTAAGGGAAAAGGGTCGAGAACGCTTTAGTCTCCTTTACAGTAGAGAACGGATGTATGAAAGACTTCACAGACCCTTTGTAGCCATCTGCAGTGTACATTTCTTTTTAATATTGTTTTTATAAATTTCTATCAAACAGCTGTTTTCTCGGTCTGGAACAGTTGTTGGGTTCCTGGTCTCTGTTGTAGAGGCAGAAGCATGTTGGAGAGGTGAACAACAGAAGAGTTCATTGTTTGATTGCCTGCAAATAACCGCATAGAACTCACACGTGAACAAAACAAAAGCCTTCAATAGCAGCACTGGTGAAAATGCAGGAGGTTGTGAGAGAGGCTTCAAGAGAAAACGTCCAACCTTTGCACTTGCTTCTAAAGCAGTGCTGTCGTGATCAGGGGCTTATTAAGATTCAGAAGATGCTAGCTCCTAAAACGGGTACTTAGAACGTTTCCAGTCTCATATAGATATGGAAAAAGAGGTGTGTGGATGTGTGTATATGTGGATATGCACGTACCGCTACATTTTTCAGAATGTGAGTCAGCCAGAGCGCCAGTCTGGGGGAGCTCCCTTGCAGTTGATTTGCTGGAGAATTGTAGCAAAGCCTCCAAACGTGCACGCTTTTCTCAAGCACGAGTTTGGTCATATGGAAAGCAGAATCTGAAGAGATTTATAATTTGATTTTATTGTTTATGAAGCTGTTAATCAGAATACTCTACAATGTTAATACATCTATAGGATAAAAAGAACAAAATCACTTTCATGTAGTATCCTTTTCTGTGTCTTAGCTACTAACTGACAATTTCATTCCTTCTCTGCAGGCCTCCAGATGGATTGTATTCATGAACACCACTGTTATTTACTCTTCTTGTTCCATGTCTTCCAGATGAAAGATGACAAACTGAAGCTTTCCCTCTCCATGAAGGTTGTTAACCAAGGCACAGGAAAAGACCTTGATCCGAACAATGTTGCCCTTGAGTAGGTAAATCTACTGAGTTCAGCGTGGCGGGTCAGGCGGGTTGCTACTACCTGCTTTCCCTGGCCTTCATTCCCGGCCCTCCTGCCGTACTTATCTGCTGCGTCCTCCCTCCCTTGGAGGGTGAGGGGGTTCTTCCCGAGCCCCTGGGGGATGCCGTGGTTGGGAGGAGGGCTGAGTAAAGGAGCTGCCTTGGTTGTGCTGCTTAGAGGCTGGCAGAGCTGCAGCAGATGACGGCGTAACGTGCTGCTACTGATGGGGTTTATACTAATGTATAGTTGGTTGGCTTCGTTCTTCGGTTTAGCTTAGTGGTGCTCTTAGAGCAACATTTGGAGGGGGGAAAGTCTTTAGATTGTGCCTATGTAAATCTACAGGACTGAAGCGAGGGTGGATTGAAAGTGGAACTTTCCTTCTCTTTCCAGTCAGGATGAGAGGAAAAAACGCATGTTCAGGGACTACACTAGTCAGAAGATCACGCTTGAAGCTGTCTTGAACACTGTGTGCAAGAAATGTGGCTGCAAAGGTATGTTTTTGTAGGGTTTTGTTCTGTTGTCTTGCCACGTAAGGACTGAATTTTGCTTTAGAGTGCCTCTCTTAGAGGAGAGCTACGTTTTTCATCACTTGTTATGCACAGGAAAGACTTAGCTAAACTCCTTTAAAAAGATTTGTTTCTTAAAGTTGTGTCCCTGGCCTTTCTGTGAGGAACAGTTCTGCTGAGTACAGGTTCTTCCTGTGTTAAAGCCTCTCATAGCCGAGGCTTTGTTCCAGTTCTGCATGTTAAGAAATAAACGTGTGCCTTCACCAAACCATTTAACGGTGGTCAGAAAGGTCAGTGGAAAGGACTTTGCATTGTGTTCCCAGCTAATCAGCAAGCTTGTGAGCAGCTGTTTTAGAGCTGTTTTAGAGCTGCTCACAAAATTAAGTATTTTTACTAGGTAAGTTTTGTATTTTGCCTAGTACAGGAACGAGGAGTTGGCTTACGTGGTGCTTTTGCAAGATGCTGAGGTGTAAGGTAGTCTTTTATATGTGTAATTTTTGCTGCACCCTACTTGTTGTAGAGCAAGTGGTTAAGCTGGAGCTGGTGCTGTTTTGGAGAAGGTTTATCAAGGCGGCTGTTAAACACCAGCATGGTTCTGTGCAGTGGTAGATAACTGTCTTTAAAGTACCGTTCTAAAGAAACCCCAAAACTTTAAACTAGATTCTGCATGTTTCCAGTCTGCTTTTTACTGACGCCTGCTCAGAACAGGCAGGCAGATGCTGTCTATCTGCAGTTTCTGCCACCACTATTAGTAGATCAGCTTTGAAGCCTTGAGTAAGAAGGGCAGAACTAGAGTGAGCTGTCTCCTTAGGTGTTTGTGGCTTTCATCTCACCTGCTGGATGTCTGTCCCAGCAGTCCCTTCCTCGTGTGCTTTAGGATTCTGCTTAAGCCCTCACCCAGATTTCCCTGTTCAGACAAGTGTCTTAGCTTTGCCTGGTGAATCTTTCCAGAATGATGTGTGTTGCACTTGCTCTCCTGTCTTGTTTAATTAGGGCATGTTAAAGTTGTAGAAATGCTTGGACAAAAACCGTACAGTGTGGATTCCTGTAAGGTGACTAGTAATAAGGTGGTTGTTGGCGCCTCAGGTGTCTGAAATGCAGCCGCACGAAAAAAGCGTGTGGGAGGAGGGGTTGCAGCTTCAAACGCTGTTTTGCAGGTCACTTTGCCAAGGAGTGTTTCATGCAGCCTGGGGGAACCAAATATAGCCTGATCCCAGAAGAGGAGGAAGAGGAGGTGACAGCAGCAGAATGTGAAAGGCACAAAAAGAGCAGCTTGACTGATGATTCTTCAAAGAAAAGGAAAAAGGTATGAGGTGCCCTACTGCTGACCTGCAAAAGTGAGCCGGATTGGTCTGTCGTGATACATCTGTGATTTACCACAGCAATGCAGTTACGAGCGGGCAGTTCTGGGCTGAGGAAGTGGCTCAGGTCTGTGCATGTGCTGTAGCAAACCAGGAACCTCTTCTACAGGCTCTAATAGTAATTCTTACACTTCCTCCTTTTATTCTTGTCAAACCGTCCCTCAGATGGCTTTGTGCTATTATATAGGTATAATAATGCACAGCTTCCAAAAGAGTTTCTTTACAGGGAGAGGGGATTTTTTTTTCCCTTGTGTTCGTGAGGCTCAGTAGAGCTTGTGTGGGTTTCCTGAATTTCTGTGGTTCTTGTCAATAGCCCTCCTCTGTCTCTTTGCTCTTATTCTATCAACTTTCTTTAATCAGAACCAAACACCCACTGCCGCCTTGCTGCAGCGCGTATCCTGACCCAGGCTGTGTGACGTGAACTGGGCTTGTCTGCGTGTGCCGGGCTAAAATCAGGGTTTGTGTTTGCCCAGGGAGCCTGCTCCATTCCCAGGCCATAAAGCTATAAAGTTCCAGGGATAAGAGAACTCTTACGTTTTGTGTCTCTGAGTGTGTTTGAACTCTGGCTTCAGAGCGTGTTGGTTTTAATGCTTAAAAAAAAAAAAAAAGGAGGGGAGACCCGAATGCCAAACAGGAGTCCGTGGTGCTCTGTCTTATTACACAGAAGTGAGTGTTCCGCTTAGAGACTTCAGCAAGGAAACCATTTTGTTGGCATCCTTCACAGCTTGAGTCCTGCTCTCAATTACACTTCCAGAGCTTTTCAATTTTCTTTCCTCCCTCAGCTCTGTGCCGTGTCCCCTTTTCTGGAGAGGGTCAGCAGCCAGGAAAGGCGGTGAGATTTCCAACGTTTAGAAACAGGTTAGGCTGAAGAAGGGGAAAACGTCGGCAGAGGTGGTGAGGTGTGGTGCAGCCTTAGCTGATCTTCCGTGCGTTCTGCCAGCAGGAGCGGCACTTTCCTTTTCACAAGGACTGTGCTAGTAATCCGCTGGCAAGAACAAACTTCTGAGGGCTTAGTTCTCATAGGCTTGCTGTGCTGGTGGGGGATGCTGTAAATGCTGGCTACAGGGAAAGGGGGAGTCAGTGTGTTTCGATGGCAGCACTCGGATCGTGACTTCCAGTCGTGTTTTTCATTGACCGTTTGGTTTCCGGCACCTCAGTACACTCTTACTTGAGAGGGGAGTAGCTGGGACTGCAAGTTGTGACTGCACCAGAGCAGGAGCTGGGTGTGTGGTGGCTTTCCTTGCCTTAGCCTCTGGTCTTTGGCGTACCTGTCTGTCCCAGAGTCAGTGCAGAGCCAAGTTGGTGTTAATTTGGTGCTTACTCTGCAGCTCCTGTTTGCCCAGTAGCGCTCTGAATAGCCGATCCAGTTGTGAGAGCAGGGTCTCACTCGGTCCTGGCACCTGGTTCCATCCCGAGGTGTTCTTTGTGTCCCTGCTATGTAGGCGTTCATTCAAGAATGCCTTGGACTTGTCTGTGGGGTGTCGTTGCTCTGCAATGTAGAATACACGTTTTTCTTCCTGTTCTGATCTCGGGAGCAGGCAACTGAGCTGAGCTCGCCCTCAGACCCCAGCCTGACCCTGACCTCTCTGGGCTCCAGAGGTTGGTTTCTGTCCCGCCGTGGTGTGGTGGAAGAGCAGGGTGCTGGTAACACCTCCGCAGGGCTGGCTTCTCCTGCCTCGGGTTCTCCTCCCTCTAGGAGTGATGATGGTTTATCTGGTCATGGCTCGCTCTGCCTTGCAGCGTAACTGCTATTTAAATGGTACAGGGAGAAGCTGTACTGGGAGGTGCACAAATAGTGCTTTGTTGTATCGGTGCCTGCCCACCGGGGCAGGGATTCCCTGTGGAGTCTTGCCCTACTGACACTACAGGATATGTGGGTCACTGTCCTAAACTTGTTACTGGTTTTTTTCAGCTGTGGATTTACAGCCTTCCCTTACATGTTGCTTCTTCCTTTGATCTCCTCCCTTCTCAAGGAGGAGATCAAACGTTTTCAGATGTTTTCCAGCACTGGAAAACAAAACTTGCGAGCTTTCTGGAGGCAGGATGTGGGATCCTGAAATGAATAGCTCCCTTGTTGTCTCGGGTGCCTGCTGTGATCTTGTCTGGGAGCCACTGTGTGCTTCCCTGCTTGCCCGGAGCACCGAGAGGGTTTGCACGGGATAGGAGTAGCTGGATCTACCTAGTGACAATTGCCTCGCTGACCCCTTCCCATATGAGGTTTGTAACAGATGTAGCAGTTATATTTTTTTAATGAGAAGATAGCTTCCTGTCTACCAAGGATCTGTTTGGTGTCATAATAATAGCACCAATGCTTCTGGCTGTTCGTTATCAGCATTTTCTGAGCCCTTGATTTGATGCATCCTTGCAGTTCCTGGGTGCTCTCCCCTCTCCTCAGAGACTCCTCAGGGAGATGCTCCGGGGTCCTTGCTCTCCCTGTTCTGTCTGCCTGCCATCCCCATGGTCGCCATCGTCGGTAGCTTAAGCCCAGTCACTGTGTGGCTGCCCAGCGCTGGCGTTGGATCCTTCCTGGTTGGAGAGGTCTGCTTTGCTGCTCTCGTCAGTTTGTAGGACTCCTGGGGAAATGATCTCAAAGGCCCACTGAGGGTTTTTGTACCAGTGGAATCTCTTCCATGCCACAATGGAGATACAAAGTTCTTCAGTTCTCTGCTTTTCTCCTGCCCGAACCCCCGAGGGACAGCTGGAACAGTTCCTGGCACAAGAGTGGGCACAAATCTCTCTCCTTACAGGTGACCACGTTAGTTCTGGGCACGTGAGAGCGCTGTCCTGCCTCCCGTAGTCGGAGAGAAGGCAGGGGCTGGCAGCAGAGGCCGAGCTGCTGCTGCCACAGCGCTGTGCGGAACTACAGAGAGCATCGGAGGAGCCTTTGACAGCTGTGCAGGCACGTTGCTGCGTCCCTTTCGCTTTTAACTCCGTGGGTCACCGGGTGAAGGAGCTCCTATGGGAGGCACGTTGCTGCGTCCCTTTCGCTTTTACTCTGTGGGTCACCGGGTGAAGGAGCTCCTATGGGAACACGGCAGCGTGCCCGTGCTGAGCCTGCGTAGGAGGGAGGCGTGCTGAGAAAAAACAAATCCTTCCGATCCTTCTCTCCTGTCTGCTGAGAAAAGAGCTGCTGCTTCAGCACTAGCAGGAGCGCCTCTTACTCGGCTCTTGCAGAAAACGCCCCGTCTGCTCAGAGGCATTGATTAACCTGGCCCCGCTGTAGCTTTGGGATGGGCGTTGGAGTTGCGTGGTGAACGTGACCTGCGACAGCGTGTCGGCAGCCTCTGCTGCTCTTTCTGCCATGTGAAAGTTTTCCATGAGATCTTGCACGTGGTTTTTTTCCCCACTTAAAGCCACACCTCAAGAAGTGTTTGTTCAGTGACCTGTGGCTCACCCAGTCTTAATCCGTCCTCACCTGTAGCTAGTACTCGTTTCACAAGTTCTTCAGTGGCACTAGTTTAGGGCACGGCAGAGTCGTGCTCGCTCTCTTCACACGAGACACTTTTCTCTTTAACGCCCTTGTCCGTCTCTGACCTTTGCTGTATTTATTTAATGGCCATAGCCTGGATTCTTCTCATCAGATTAATTCAAGCTGGAATGGAATAATACAGTTGGGTTTACATAATTCATCTCTCTTCTCATTAAACTGAGAGGTGGATTTTTTTGTTGCTGTTTTTGGATAAACCTAGAAGGAATACTGGCATCTCTGTGGAGAGGCAGGTGGACGTATATCTGGAAATTTATTCTCCTCTTTTCACAAGGACAGACGTAAAGTCTCTAAATAAAACCATAACCCTGCAAAGAGCTGGTGAAAAATACTTCTTGGAGAGTTCTGGGCACTCCCCTCTTATCTCAAAATCGAATACTTCTAGAAGGAATGAGCTGTTGCTACATTCCTAGAACGTAGCCCTGAGCACCTTTCCTTGCAAAGGACAGGAAGCAGCCCGCTGGGCTGATGTGGGCCCTCCTGGTAGGGGCTGCTTCAAAACACCTACGGCAATAGGCAAGCGTTATCGGGCTGAGGCTCAGCTCTCAGCACAGCTCTTGTATCTGAGGGATTTCAAAGCGGATCATGCTCAGTTTTGGTAGAATTGTAATTGTTAACCAAATTGAGCAGGACCTACAAAGAAGTGTAACGGTCTTCGTGCTCCGCCGTCCCTCTATGAGCATCGTGGTTTTGTTTTTTAATTTATTTTCTTTCCATTTGGAGTCTGCCTGGGCAGAACTCTCTCAGGATGTTCACACACTTGCAGTGTTTGCAGTGCTGGGGGAGTGGCTGGGTGCGCCTGAGAACCGAGCTGAGCCTGGCTTCATCCATCAGCAGCAAGCCCTCCTGGAGACCTGTCCCCAGCTCTGGGCGTGGGGAGGCTTTGCTGGTGCTGAAGGCAGAATTTGGGCTTGAACCTTGGCACTGAGGTAGAACCCAGGGAAGGGCTCCCGCCTCCACGCCGGTGTTTCCTGGTGAGCTGTGTGACCGCCCAGCAGGCGCAGGAAGGCGGCCGACGCCAGCCCGTCGGTGCTGCGATGCCAGCACTTCAGAGAAGTCTGTAGCCTAACGTCTTCTCCTGCGTTGGTGTGAGTGTTTTGGCTGAAAAGCGTCCCCAAAACATCCACGTGTGTGCTGCTCCCTGTGGTCCTGAAGGGACCGATGTGACATCCTGTCTTGTCTTCAGCCTTCACATGCTGAGAAAGTTTCCCAAGCTCTGGAATGATGCTCCGTTAGCCTGAGGTCCGCTCAGACTTTCTCACCATGTGCACAGACTGCAGAAGCTTGAGAAAATTCTCCTTGCTGCCTCCTTTTCCCTGGAAGATTTAACTCTTCCCAGTCCTTAGAAGATGATGGTAGGGCTCTGCTTCTCCCCTGGCTGTGTGGGTAGGGAACTTTGCAGTGAGCTTGCTTTTGCCCCACAGAAAAGCAGGCTGCCAGACCTCAGTTATCGTAACGCTGCTGTGGGGCTCCAGAAACTGACACCTGCCCCAATTCTGCCAGGTGTGTGCTCAGCTCAGCCTCTGCTCTCTTCCCTGGGTCCCAGAGGACTCTGCTCAACGTCCAGCTCCACGCCGTGCCTTGTCTTTGCTAGTGTGGCTCCCTAAAAGAGTCGTTCTGCTCGATATTGAATAAGCCACCGGCTCTCTTCCTTCTTTGTCCTCGACTGATAGCGTGCAGGTGGTGCTGTGCCGTGCAGCCCGTGCTACACTGATGTCTTCAGCTGGGCTGCTTGTGTGCCACTGTAATAGGAGAGTGTTGGTTTTAGACGGAACGTGTACAGACTTCTGCCTTCCTGTAAGCCAGTAAATTAATCTTCATGTGGAAACTGCTCTTGCCTGGAAGTGGCCGAAGCTAATGGAAGAAATGTCTCATGGGGAGGAGGGGGAGAGCCCAGCCTTCTCTGTGCTCTCTGCGTTGAGGCACTTTTTTCCCCAAGCAGCCTTAAGACGGCTCGTCCTTCGTGGTGTGGCACTGGAGGGCTACCAGCAACCGAGAGAAATACCCCGTAAGAGCACCCCTAAATCCAGCGTGGGCTTGGCTCTGACCTTCTCACCTGCCTCGGTGAGCTGCCTGAGCACCTGCAAGGCAGCAGCAGCCGCAGCGGAGTCGGGATGTGCAAGTCATCGCAGGGGATTTGGTCCCCGTCTTTGCCTCGCTTTTTGTGCTGAGCTCAGCAGCTGCTCCTGGCAGCCGTTTCTGACGGCTGAGTGCTGGTTTCTGAGCTCGCAGCATGCGGGTGAGGGAGCACTCGGCGCCTTTCTCAGCCTTCCTCCGGTGAAGCAAGTCGTCTTCAGGTGAATGGTTTCCAGTTTTCAGCTGAGGCGGATGTTCTCCCCTGGGTGGGGTGGGTGTGTAGCAAGCCTTGGGCAGCGCCGCAGGCACCCGAGGGAGGTGCAGTGACTCAGGACGAGCACAGGACCGGCGTCAGCGCCGGGTTCAGCCCTTCAGCGCCCAGCTCGGTGCCTGGTTATGTTGGAGCAGGTGGAAACGCTTCCCCACGTGAATCACTCCGGCTTTGTGCAGGTGTCCGTGGCTGATTGCTGCTGTTCCCTTCACCTTCCCGTGCGTTCCTGCCCTCTCCCTCGGCTTTCTGCTGGGTTGGCTGGGGCTGTACAGAGCAGCTGGCCGAGGGGGAGGCCTCCCAGAGGACTCGTTGTGCCTGTCGTCCTGGGCCTTGCACAACTGGGCCTTTGGGCTCGCTGCTGCTTTTGGTTTCCTCGTGAAATGGCCCGATCGGCCCCGCCAAGGCCTCTTCCAGTAAAACTCTGCGAGCCCAAGGATGACCTTGAAGTCACTGGGAACACTCGGCAAAGAAAAGCAGCAGAGCTGGTGGCTTGGGGGCTCCAGGCTTCTCCTGTTACACTCCTTTCCGCAGCGGAATGCGAAACATGTTTTATATGACAAAGGCTGAGAGTGTTGTGTTTGGGACTGCCTGACAGCTGTCCATCTCCCCGAAGCCTGGGCAGCGCTGTGCTCCCAAAACAGCATCGTTCAGCCTCTCTAAATTAGAGGTGGTGAGGGGGGAATGGGGCTTTATTGTCTGGCTTACCAAGGCTCCTTTTCCTGGTCCAGAACTCCACCAAAGTGAGCGCCCTGGGCTCTTCCCACCTGCTGGCAGAGGCTCAGCAGACTCGCTGCTGCTGACAGCTCAGCCTTCCGGAGGCAGTGCCCAGCTCTGGCTGTGGCTCCTTGCTCACGCTCCGTGGTGAGGTTGTTCCCACGAGCTCACTCTCACTCCAGCTGTGTTTATACAAACCCACGCTGCGGTTCGGTGCTTCCAGGGGAGGCCGTTCCTCGGGGGCCCACGCGTGGGGAGCGCAGCGCTTGTTAACTGAGGCGGGGTGACAGAAGTCCAACTAACCTTCACGGAGTAAAGGTAAAGTGTGCGTATGGGGAAAGGAGCCGGACTACAGCTGGGAAACATCCCTTACCTAGTACAGCTACGTGTGTCGCTTGGGCCTGGCTGCGCCGCTATTGCAGAAGATACTGCGTGCTGGCTTGCAGCGCGTTTGGGAAAACTGACCCCAGACCTATGTGTGCGGGTCCAGGGCAGTTGGCGCGCACGTAGCTCCCTGCAAGCAAAGCACCAGCGCACGGCTCAGAGCAGGAGCCTTGCTGGCTGGGCTGCGTTCCTTGCTGGTGTTGTCTAAGCCCATCGCAGGCGCTGGCCCCTCTCTGCTCCGTGAAACCGGAGTTTGCTTCTTTCTTCGTGTCCTTTTTACGTCCTTGAACTATAATAATAATTCGTTGTACCCGTCTGCCAGGGAAGGGAAGGCTTCTATTCAATGCTGATGTGACTGTGGAAGAAATGAGTGGATCCTTATTGGAGGCCGGTAGTGCTGGAACCTTTACGGCTCTTGGCAGACTCGGTTCGCTTTCCAAAATACTACATCGTGGACACGCTCATCTGCGTGCTGCTTTAGTTTATTTCCCAGAATCAAGGGATGTTAGAGAAAACACCTCTCTTTTTCAAGATGATCGTGTATTTTTCAAACCATCTTCCGGAAATATACCTGAAAAAGACTTCCCTCTTGCTCCAGGAGCTGGTTTACCTGCCAGTGTCGTGGCTGTTCAGGGAAATAGAAGGGTGAGTTGAACTGTGATCAGCTCTGGATGTTTGCCGGTCGATGCCCAAAAGCAGACCGTGCCAGCTGCTGCCTGCCGAGCAATTTGTTTCCCCGTTTAATGCAACCTCCTGGAAATGGGTGTCCCTCCCTCTGCCAGGATGAGAGAGCCGATGTCTCCTGCTCAGACCTGGCGTCGTGCAGCAGGCGGCGTTCACGGCGGTGCCCCCGTCCTTCTCCTCCCCGCTGGTGCCGGGACCGTTCGGTTTCTGCTGGTGCCGCCTGCAGGGCGGTGGAGCAGCGGGCGGGGCAGGGCTGGTGCCTGGGCTGTGTGCGTGCTCTCTGTGCAGCTGGATCAGGTCCTCCCCCCTCAGTACTGCTGTCTAATCACGTAGATATAAATGGCCATCCTGTGGTGTTAATGTCTGTCTGCCTTGGGATTCTCGGCCTGCTGAGATTTCAGGAGGTGGCGGGCTGCAGTACTGATTTCAGAGTAATCTGTGCTTGGTGGCATTGCAAGATGCCTCAAAATTGAGAGTTCAGATCCCTTTCCAAGCTCTGTACGAGGTTTATTGCAGCGCCACGTGTTCTCTTTCTGCACGCACTGGTAGGGCTCTCCAGCTCTGTGCAGCTTTTGCTTCAGGGCTTCACAGAAACGCAGCCTGGGGGCTCGGTGATGCCCCGACCCCTGCCCGCACGTGGATGTGTGCAACTTGTTTTGAGATTGTGCAAAGGGGGTGCTTGCTAAAGAGCACTTTCCTCATCCCAGCCCTCCTCTAGGGAGGGCCGAGGGAAACTGGGTGTTGGAAAAAGCAGTTTCGTGCCCTGGGGGCGGGAGGGCTGGTGTGGGATGCAGCCGTCCGTGGCTGCTCTCAGGCTGAAGGGCCCTGCGGGGCAGTCCCTGCCCTCTCTCAGAGGATCCCAGGTGTAACTGTGGTGGTTTAAGGTTTCCGGACTGTTCCTCTGGTGTTTCAGCAGGCGTTTCTTGGGTTTTCAGCTGCGCTTGGGCTTTGCAGCGAGGAGAAGGGTGTGCTGTTAGCGCTCCAGTGCATTAGCGCCCATTTCCTGGCAGGCTGTGGGCCGCTGCTGCTGTGGGGAAGCGGGGACAGCGCTCGCCTCCAGCTGGCTGCGTTAGAAACCATGTCATTGGCAAAGGGCCTCATCCTGCCAGCCCCTATAAAAAGGAGCAGCCTTAAATAATGGAGTGCGCTCTGACTCTGGAGGGATGGCGAGGGCGTTCTCCTTGCGGTTTGAGCAGCAGTGCTCAGGTTGGGGTTGGCATTTTGGGAACCCCACCTCTGCGGTGCGGCGCCCGCTGCAGCTGTGGGCTCCCACAGGTGCTTACGTCCAGACCACCTGGGCAGAGGCTGCGTGCGTCGTCCTGCGTCAGAGCAGGCTCAGCCCTGCCACAGCTTTTCGGGCTCTCGTGACGGCACGTGGCTCGGTGCCCTGGTGAGCGCAGGTGATGGTTTTCCCACGTGCAAGGCTTTGTTCTGCTTCGTTCCGTAGGAGAAGAAGAAGAAAAAGAAGCACAAGAGTAAGCAGTCCTCCGAGTCTGACTCAGACAGCTCTGACTCGGACAGCGACGGGGCTCAGCCAGCCAGCAAGAGGGCCAAGCACTCGGGGAAGACCAGCAAGGCTCAGAAGAAGAAGAAAAAGAAGCATAAGAAGAAGACCAAGGAGTGACCGGGCGGACAGGGGCACCGGTATTGTGAATCCCTGGAATATACTGTTGGGAGCAAGCAGGACTGAATCGGTGTGCTTCTCACACCAAGTCACGGAGATTCCTTCTTCCAAAAGTAACATTGAGCCCGTGCTGCTGAAGTTGTTGATGTTGCTGTAAGCTTTCCTATTACCTTAGACGTGGGCTGCCATTTTCTCCCACCGAGGCCAGTGGCCATACCTGCCCAAACAGGCTGATTGCACCCGTTCATCAGCAGCTCTCCTGTCCTGTAGCCTCCTGTCCGGCCGGGTGAGCTGCTGCCGGGCTCCTTGCACAGCGTCAGGCAGCCGCCCCGAGCCCGTGTGACATCAGCCCTGATCCCGTTGCCTGCACAAGGTGGAGCCGCGCTGCCTGGCCGCGCTCCCAGCCCTGCTGCGTGCACACGTGCTGCTGGCTCAGAGCAGCCGCGGGGACCGATCGCAGCCCCGACCGACGCCGTCGCTGCAGAGCAGCTCAGAAAGGGCCCCGCTGTCTCTGCACTTGCCCCTTTCCCAGCTCAAGGCGTCGGTAACCCTGCCTGGAGGGGGTTGATTCATGATTTGGTCTTGCTACCCAAACCCTCCCCCTGCCCTGTTCATTTTGTCTGTAAATATTGAGAGTGGGAGAGTAAGAAGCAAATTGGTGAGTGGAGATATTTTAAGTAAACATTAACTGTGGTGTATTTGCTGCCTTTGTAAAGGATGGAAAATAAATCTCTCAAATCTCCAGTTGTACTTTGTACTGTTTTTTTCTTTTGTATGCCCCACACTTCGTCTTGAGCAGTGGATGAAAGGGCAGCCTCCAAGCTGAGCACTGCCTGCATCAGAGGGGACGTGGCTTGTGTTAAGAGCCTGTGGAGGTTCCCTGGGGGTGGCTGTGAGGACGTGATCCCCCCAAGAAGCCCTGTGGAGCAGGTGGTGGGGCTCACGGTGCCTTTTGGTTATGACCTGGAGGAGTGACCGCGGTATCAGTCTCGTTACTGGAGCTGGGGGTCAGGGGAAGGCAGCCCGGAGGGCTGGGGCAGCCCTGCAGTGCTCTGCAGCTGCTCGCTCCAGCTTGGTGACCTCAGAGGCAGCCTGGAGGGTGCAACTCATCCCTTCCTGGGGCGGGTGTTTGAAATTTGGAAGGGGGTGGCTGAATCACTGGCCTCGGGCTCTGAGGGAAGTGAGAGCGGCACTGGGAGCATGCCATGGCCCCACACAGCAGCTAACGCAGCGGGAGGGCTCAGAGCTCGCTGGGGGCAGCCGCCCCGCGTCCCTGCACTTCGCTGAAACCGGGCCACGTCCCGTGCTGCTTGCCCAAATCCCAACCTGGCAGGGCAGGACTGGGCTGGGTGCGGGGGTTTGGCCCCTGGGCTCCCCCAGCCCAGCCTGCCTTCGGGCTGCTCCCGTCCCATGCCAGGACCCGGCGTGCTCTTGACCTTGACTCCCTGGGTGCCCCGCGGTCAGGCACGTCACATCAGCTGATGCTTTGGCAGACAGCACCCAGCCGGGTTAGTGCTGGAAAGATCACTTCTGCTGGCATGGCGCGTGCTCGTATCCTGAATGATTTATAGCGGAGCTGCCACCGCGGTTAACTAATGTTCCCCCCGAAAAAGCCGGGCTGCGTGTCCATCTGTCACTGCTGCCGCGGTGGCAGCGGGTGGCAGAGACCCCGGGTGTGTCGCACGGCGGGGGCTGCAGTTCTTATCCCACAGAGGGCTCGTTTTGGTCCTGTCTGTTGGGCAGTGGCTGATGCAGGGCTTTTCCCCCACGAGGGTGGTTGAACTGTGGGTGAGGTGTTCGCAAGACCCATGGGTGCCCTGGGAGAAGGCAGCACACACTGCACAGTTTGGGTTTGTATGCCAAAAAGCCTTTTTTTTTCCCACATACACCGGTCACAGTGCTGTAACAACATCGCTTTTATTTTTCCACGTGGGTTCTTCCATTAAAAAAAAAAAAAAATCCAGGAAACACAACACCCCAACCCCGACCAGCCCCGCGAGACCGCAGCATCGGGGCGACGCGGCCCCGAGGGGTTCGGAGGGCTCCGGCACCGCGGCGAGCCGTGCGCCGCGCGGGGGGACAGAGGCAATTCGGTGATGGATCTGGCACCGGGTGACGGGCAGGGAGCTGGGCTCGGCGCCTATGTCGCCTTCTCGTAGGTGCGGGTGGAGACGACGCTGCCCATGGTGAGAGTCTGGGGGCAAAGACGGAGCAGGGAGGTGAGCACTGGGGGCTGCACCACGTGCAGCGGGGGGCCTTGTGCAGCCCCGGATCTAAAATCCTTTTTATTTCCTTACCAGAATCAACTTCCCGTCCTTCAGCTCCCGCACTAGCGATGTCTCCTTCCCCTCCCACTTCTGCACGTGGACCAGTTTGCCTCCATCCAGCGTGACCACAGACTGTGGAGAGAGAGCAAAACCGCCGTGACCCTCGTGCCCATGCTCCCAGCTGCCTCGTCCCTGCACCCAGGGGAGTGCTGGGGTGCCTCCGGGCGCTGCTCTTCCTCCTGCGGGGCTCAGGGACCGGCTGCGGGTGCCTCCTGATAGCCCTGGGTCCTGCCCTAGTGCTGGCATCCCACCTGGTTTTGACAGCACGGGCCGCATCCTGCCCTGGCCTCCAGCTGGGTCATGGCCCCGGCTGCCCCCGGCGAAGCAGAGGGCACCAACAGCCCCAGCGCGGGCACTGAGCGGTGACCCTGCCCTCCCTGCCCCGCGGCTGGCGCAGGGAGCCCTGCCCAGGGCCGCATCCTGCTCTGGAGCTGGGGCGCCAGGACCTGTTCCCTGCCATTCCCGCGCTGGTTCCAGTGCCGGAGGCGATCAAAGGGGCGGTGCAGGGACCCGCGCGGCTGTGGGTGCTTTGAACCGGAGCGCTGCCTCCCCCCAGGCTGGCAAGGGCTTTTGGGGGGGGGGGGGCTGAGCTGGCGAACAAGCCCCTGCTCATCCGGGCTGCTGTTTGCACAGCCGCTGCTGTTGACTCAGCCCCAAGAGCCCGGCCGGTGCCAAGGTTAGCGTGACAGCGGGCTCGGCTGCGCCGCGGGGCAGCTCGGCACGGGCGGTGGCACCGGCTGCCTGGCCCCATCCCGCCCTGTCCCCCTTCGCTGCGGTGCTGCCCCGCTGCTCGGTGGCACCGCGGGGCTTCCTCCGCCTCCCGGTGGCATTTCTCAGCTCCAGCCCAGGGGACTGCGTGTCCCCAGCTGCCCCAGCCCCTGCAGCCTCTCGTCCCCTTGCGAACCCTCCCGGGCACCCAGCGCTGCTGCCCTCCTGGAGCTCAGGCACCCGGGGACTGAGCTTGGCTTGTCCCATGGCTCGTGTCCCCGTGCTGCACGGGGCCCCCTGCACCTCGCTGTCCCCGTGGCTTGGGTCCCTGCAGCCTGTGGCATGGGTTCTTCCATGGGTTGGGGCCCCAAATGGCTTGGGTCTCCCCATGGTTAGAGTCTCCCCATGCTTTGGGTGACCCCACGGTTTGGTTCTTCCCACACTTTGGGTGCCCCCGCTGCACAGACGTTCCAGCAGCTCGGGCGCCCCACAGCCCGGGTGCCCCACAGCCCCGCACCCCACACCTCTTGGGTCCCCCCCACTTTGCTTGCTCCTGGCCTCAGGGCACCCCACGGCACATCAGCTCCCTGCTCAGCTGCCCGGGGGCTGCCAGCCCGGGCCCCCGCGCTATTGTTTGCCCTCTGGCCGCCAGCCGAGGGGCGTCTGAAGGGCACGTCCCTGGCTGCTACACCCGTCCCTGCCACACACCAGCAGCCAAAGTGCTTCTAGCATAGTTTCCACCAGCCCGAGCGGAGCGGCCGTGCGTTTGCTGCGGAGCCATCACGAGACGGAGCGGGCAGGTCGGTTACAAACAGTCGAAGCCGAGCGTGGAAACAGCTCCCAGGGGCCAGACCTGGGCTCTGCTGCTGCCCTGGTCCCCCTGCAGGAGGGGCGGCCCTGGGGGGGCTGAGCGGAGCAGCAAGGCGGAGGACAGGGGCGTGCAGCTGGGTGTCTGCCCGGCACTACCGCCTTGCTCGCGCTCACCCTGTTTCATCCCATCCTCCCCCTGTACCCAGCCCTCGCGCCTTCCTCCCCGCGGCCCCCGGCTCAGGAAGGCGTTTTGTGTCCAACGAGCCCTGTGGGGGCCCCCGAATCTCTTTTGCAACACCACCACCCATCTCAGCAGCTCTGGGCGCCGGTTGCGGCATCGCCTTCCGCAAAATCCCCGCTGCAAGCGGGGGCGAGGGCGGGGGGGGGGGGGGAGGTGGCTGAGCGCCGGGCCCTGGGGGCCACTGTTCCAACGGGGAAAAAAAGGAGGGAGGGAAGGAGACCCCCGGCGTGCCGGGCTGGAAGCAGCGCACAGCCCTCACCTTGACGTGCCTGTCGTCGGCCGTGGTCTCGTCGAACTCCTCGCCCAGCTTGAAGCTGATCTCCGTGTTCTTGAAGGTGCTCTGGGTCTTCACCGTCACCTTGTCGCCCGCCACCTCGATGATGGTGGTGGGTTTGGTCAGCCCGGCCATCTGCCTGGTGGCGAAGCCCACGCCTTTTTTTGGGGGGGGGGGGGGGGGGGGGGGACAACGATGCAAAAGAGGGGGGGGGTGAGGCGGCGGGGCAGGATGCGGCCATGCCTGCCTGCATCGCCCCAGAGCCTTCCTGGGCTGCTTGCTCCTGGGAGGGGGGCACGGGGCTGCTGCCCACCGCATCCCCAGGGGGACCTGCTGGGGGGGGTGGGTCAAGAGGGGGGTTCCTGGGGGTGCTGGCATCGCTCGGGGCCTCATCCTGCACCAGGAGCTGGTAACGCTGGTGCTGAGCAGGGCGGGGGTGCAGCCGCTGTGTCCCCCCCCGGACCGCTCCGGGGCTGCGGGCTCATCCCGCCCGGGGCTGGGGGCACCCCCTGCACCCCCCGGGGACACCCCCTCCGCCCCCCTGCTGGAGGCTGCCCGGGGGGGGGGCTTCACCCGCTCCCATCCCCCCTCCCCCGCACGGCACCGGGCTGGGCTCTCCCATTTATATTTTGATTTATTTTTATTTTATTTTTTTATTTCCCCCCATTGCAGCCCCGCAGAAGGCAGCGAGCCCCTCGGCCGCACCCCGCTGGGGAGGCTCGTGCAAGCAAGCAAAAAAATCGATAATAAATAAATAAATAAATAAATAAAGGTGGGGGGAAAAAAAAGGAAAAAAAGGGGAAAAAAAGGGAAAAAAGGGGGGGAAAGGGGGGGAAAAAGAGGGGAAAGGAAAAAAGGAAAAAAAGAAAAAAAAAAAAAGCGATTTCCGGGCTGCCGAGCCGCGCAGCCCCCCACTCACCCAGCGCCTTCATGTACTCATCGAAGTTGGCCGTGTCCACCAGCTTCCAGGTGCCCACGAAAGCCTCCACCATGGCGAGGTCGCGCGTGTCCCCGTGTCCCCGTGTCCCTGTGTCCCCGCGGCCCTGTGTCCCCGGCCCCGTCCGCGCCGCCGCGCCCGCAGCTGCCGCCCAGCGCCGCAGGCTCCTTAAATACCGTCCCCATCACATGATGGGGAAGAGGCGACGGGCTCCAGAAATACCCCGGCGGGGACGGGCACCGCTGCCAGCCGCCACCCCCGGCCCCCCCCCGGCAGCCCCCGGTCCCCCCCCGGGCACGGCGCCCCCCTGCACGCTGCGGTCGTGAACGCGCGTGGGGCTCCGGGGGGGGGGGGGGGGGGGGGGGGCGCCGGGCGCGGCCGGGGCGCTGCCAGCAGCCGTGTGCTGAGGGTGGCGTGGGCCCCGAGTGGGGAAACTGAGGCACGGGGCGTGGGGTCGGGTGTCCGTGGGGACACCGTGACCCCGTCCCTGCTCTGTGCCCGCGTGGGGGGGGGGATGCGGGTGATCGCGGCGGGGCTCTGCGTGGGGGGGACACTGGGGATCAGAAAAGCCGTGTCCCTGCTCCCACCCCCAACTCCTATTTAACACCTTTTGGACCCCAAAATCGGCCCCAGCCCTGGGGTCCCAGCCCCACTGGGCTCAGGCTCATATTTCTGCAGCCCCGTGGGTGCTGCCCCCCAGGACAGGGTCCCCACTCGTGCCTCGCTGTTCCCACGGGGCTGGTGACATCCGTGCGCGCCCCACCGCGCCCCCCCTGCCTCAGGCTCCGGTTGCAGCCTGCCCGGGGATCGCTGTGGCAGTGGGATTTTGTGTCCCCTGCCCCACTGGGCACCCGGCCGGGCTCAGCTGTCACAGCTCACGGGGGACGAGCCTCCTGCTGCCACCCTGTCCCTGCCAGCGGTGCCCTGCGGTGACAGCTCCGGGGATCCCGGCGGTTAAAGTGTCCCCAGCCCAGAGCCAGACCCCTGCTGGGCCCCCCCACGTGGGGTTGGGTGGCTGACACCTCGGGGACACGTTTGTCCCAGGAAAGGGGTGAGGGCAGAGCCGGGGGGTGGGGGGGGGGAGGCGGGTCAGGCTCCTCCTGTGCAATTTCGGTCCATGGGGTCATGGGGTTTGGGGTCCGGGTGGGAGGCGTTGGGTGTCCCCAAGCCCCTGCACTGCAATGGGCATCGGGGGCAAAGTGACCAAGTCTGGGTGAGACCCAGGGACACTTGGTCCCTTCCCCCGGCCCCAGGGTGTCACCGCAGAGACCCAAAAATAGCTGGGGGCTCAAGTTCAGCCTCCTCCCAAGGGCCCCGGGGAGGGCTGTGAGTGGGAGCCCCTGTCCCCTGGGGAGGACGGACAGCAGCCCCCGTGGGGAGGGAGAACACACGGCGCGTGGCTACACGGAAAATGCGCACAGTTTATTACCCAAACCAGTCCTCATGAAGTCGACCAGCCGCCCCCCACGGGGCTCAGCGCTCTCTGAACACCCTGGTCCTGGTGCCGCAGGGTGGGGACAGCCTGGAGGGGACAAACAGGGCAGGGGGCTGTCACCTGTCCCTGCTCCCCCCCCCCCCCCCAGTGCTGTCCCTGGGCACCAGCGTGCCAAATCCGCACAGCCCTGGGCTCCGCACGTGCACCCAGCCTTCCCTCGAGGCAGTGGGATCGTGAGACGTGGATGTGCGCGCGCACAACACCCACGCGCACGGACACACACCCGCTGGAGCACCCATGCATGTGGACACACACCCATGGGGACACCATCGCACACTGACACCACGCACACGGACACCCGTGTGCACGGACACCCACGGGTACGGACACCCACAGGCACGGACACCCATCCACAGCAGCACCCACACACACGAGCACCGACGCAGGTGCACGTCCACACATGGGGACACCGTGGCACACTGACACCCGTGTGCACAGACGCCCACGGGCACAAACACCCACGCACAAGGACACCCACGCACAAGGACACCCACCCACACAGCCACGCAAGTGAGCACCCATACACACGGCCACCCACCCGCAGAGGCACCCATGCCTTATTGCACACTGACATCCATGCACACACACACACGGGTGCAAAAGGTACACACACACACGAGTGCAAAAGGTGCCCACACACGTGGGTGCCCATGCCCCCAGACACTCACTCACAGGAGCACCCACTCGTGCCCACACCCACGGAGACCCACGGTGGCTCTGGGTGCCACCCACCCCGCACGGCTCTCACCCACCCCGACGCTGGGCAGAGCTGGGCTTTAGGTTTTATTTGCTGGTCCCACGGTGACAGTTTTGAGTGCCCCCCCTGGCCGTGCCACCAGCCCTGGGGACAGGCTGCATGGCCTGTCCCGTGCTGCGGGTGGCCCTGGCAGGAGGGACGGGGCGATGAGTGGGGCTGGGGATGCCGAAAACAGCATCGCCGTGGTCACACCATCCAAAATCACCCGCATCCCATGGCAGGGATGTCGCCTTCCCAGAGGGTGGCTTTGCGAGGGGCTCCCAGTGCCTGGGACTTGGAGAAACAGCTGAGGTCCCATCTGCCCCGGGGCAAGGAGCACCCTGGGGTGCTCGGCTCCATGGGGGACCTCTTGGTGAGGTGCTGGCTGCTGGGGGGCTGCACTCTCCGGCCCGTTGATGCCCCCCTCTTTATCCTCAAAAAAAAAAAGTTAAAAAAAAAAAAAAAAATGGATCCTGGATCACCCACTGGAAAAAGGACAGGACACGGACGTGGTACCCAAAACATCACAGTGAACAACACACTCAGACAAACCCCCCCAGGGCTGCTCGTCACGCTCCTGGCGTAGCCCCCCCGGCACGGCCGCTGCCGAGAGGAGGAGAAACGACCCCCCCGGCGCAACCCCTCCGCTTGCTTCTGCCCACGCCATGGCAGAAGATGTCCTCCCGCGGGGCCAATGTCCCCGTCCTCGCCCCCCGGCGTGGGTGTGAAGCGTCCCTCGGTCCCCGTGGGTCCCCGCGCGGCTCCTCTCCCGCGGGGCGCGGGCGATGCTGTGGCTGCATGGCGCCCCGGGAGGGCCAGCAGGCTCCGGCCGTGCCAGGAAAGCTGGGCTGGTGCTCCACGGCCTCCCTTCTCCCCGGCGGTCAGAAACGCGGCCCCGAGCGGGGTTAGGACGTGTCCTTCAGCTCGGGGCTTCGGGGCTGTGGCGGGGGCACCTCCGCGGAAGGTGACTGCATCTCCTGGGAGCTGCCTGTGGTGGGTGGAAGGAGGGCGGTGAGCGGCTCCGCTGCGTCCCCCCCACGTCGCCCCCGGCCCTGCCAGCACCCACCTGCGCTCAGGGACATCTCGGCCAGCTTGAGGGGCAGGTCGGAGGGGCTGACGCCCGCCGGCGAGCCCAGGATGTCGGGCAGGGCATTGCGCCGCCCGGTCCTCCCGGAGGATGCGAAGTCCAGCACTGGCTCCACCTCGGTCATGCTAGCCCTGGAGAGACACCGTCCCCTCCCCGTCAGCGTCCCCGCGGGGTGGTGGGGACCCGGCGAGCCCTCCCCCATGGGGCTGCCCCATCCCCAGCGCCCAGCTGGCAGATTTGGGCACTGGAAGACCCTCTGATTGCAGCATCATGGAGGAAGGGGATGCTCAGGGGTCCAGGACCCTCCACCCTGCCACGTCCCCATCCAGCATCCTTACCGGGCGCCCTCCAGCCTGGCCCGGCTGCGTCTCCGCGGTGCCCTGGGTGCTGCTCTGCTCCCCGGCCTGCGGCTCCCAGGGGCTGTGCGGGGATGGGGGCTGCGGGCTGGGTCCCCCCCAGCTCCAGCCTGCGGGAGGCAGAGCAAAGGGTGAGCGAGAGCTCCTGGCTCGGGAGGGGAGAGGCTGCGTGGCACCCAGCACCCTCCTCCTGCATGTCCCACTAAAGCAAGCCAGGGAGTAAAGCAGGGAGACCTCGGTGGCAGGCAGGAGATGGGGATGGTGGGGAGGGATGGAGGGATGGAGGGACGGAGGGACGGAGAACAGAGCTGGGGACACGGAGGTGGCACCTGGCTGGGAGCTGCGACCTCAATGGAGGCTGAGAGGGCACTAAGGGACCGGCTGCTCAGCCAGGAGTGAAGGACGCGCTGTCCCCAGCCTGGTCACGCACAAAACGAACCCCCCAATGTCCCCTAGGGAGCGGCTCTTGCTGCTGACAGCCCCTCTGAACCCCCCCGGGATGGCAAGCAGGGGGACATATCTCTGGCCGGCCCGGCACGCATCGCTGCCAGGCCCTCTGGGGAGGTTTGCTCGGCACCGAGGAATATTTGGGACTTCTGCACAAGGCTTTCTGCAGGCTGGAGCTGCAGATGAGCATTGCGGTGGGGACAGGGGTGGCACGGACGGCACTGGGCTTGGTCCCCCCTCCCCGCAGCCCCTCCGCCAGCCCGCGTTCCCCTTGGGTGTTGCTTCATGGGGTGAGTTCAGGATTGCCCTCCCTCTGGAGTCGGTGGTGTGCCGGGGGGAAGCAGGCAATGCCCAGGAGCCCTGCCGCTGTCCCCCAGCCCTGCTGCCCCGGGGAAAAACTCACCACTGTCCCCCTCGGAGCGGCTCTGGGGCGGACGGCGAGTCGCGGTCCCCGCGTCCGTGGGAGCAGGCGGGACGAGTGACCCCAGCTCGGGCTGCGGGCGAGGAGAAGGTGAATGATTAACCTGGGCTGTGAGTCACGGGGCAGGATCCAGCCCCGCGCTGCCTCAGGGCCGGACGAGAAACCCCGGGCCCTTTCAAATGGGGAAACCGAGGCACGGGAGCAAGGTGCAGGTGTGATAAAGGCAGGGGCTGGGGCTGCAAACGGGCACAACCGATGGCACCCTGCGGCTGCGTGTTTGTGCATCAGCACACGCGTGTGTGTTTGTGTGCTCAGGCTGTGCTGCTGGATGTGAGCACATGTATGTGTGTGTACACAGGGATGTACATGTCCATACGGATCTGAGCTGGATCTGTGCACACAAGGAACCCTCTAGCACGTGTATGTGCACTCAGAGCACTGCCATATGTATGTGCACGCAAGGCACACGTGTGTGCACCTGTGGTGCCCCATGGACCACGTAAGTACATGCATGGTGCCCTCTGGCACGCGTGTGCACCCCTACATCAGCACCAGGGCTGCTCCCAGAAGCTGTTAGCACCAGAGGAGTGTCACCTCTGGCTCGCAGCACTTCTCATCCCTCCACACACAGCCAAGTTCCCCTCTTTCACCCCACACCAAGCACCCCACAGCTCCGTGCCCTGCCTGGCAGGAGCCGCCGGCCCAGCAGCGCCCTGCTCCAGCCCCAGCACACGGCTGCAGCATCCGAGCTGGTGCAGGAGCATCCCTGGCGGTGCGGGAGCACCCGCTGTGTCGCCCTGGCAACCGTTTGGGAACAGGGCCTGGCTGCTCACGTACAGGCCAGCGGGGCGGTGTGAGCGTGAGGGTGTGCACAAGCATGCTCACGCACATGCATAAACTCATGCACGCACATGCGTGCACGCAAACATGCAGAGATGCATGCACACGTGCACACCCATGCAGAAATGCATGCACATACACGAGTGCACGTGCCCTCACGCTACACACACACACACACACACGCACACACAGTCGCCCGCTCTGTGTGCCCAGCCAGGCACATCCCATCAGACAGGAGCCCTGCAGGGCTGGATCAAAGCTGCTTCCCGGCAGCCCCCGCGGCTCTCGCTGGCTCCAGCGCTGCAGAAACGTGCGGTGACATCCCTCAGGACCCGGCTGGATCCTGCAGCCGTGTCTCCTGCAGGAGCAAGGTCCAAGGTGCCAATGGCTGCCCCATGCCCAGTGCTTCCCCTGGCCCCGCAGGCAGGGAATTAACCCCACTGCAGGGCAGATAATGTTGCATAAACCCCAGCCTCCGCCCTGCAGTGGGATTTCCCCTCCGAGCAGGGACGTTTCCGTGAGGCTTAGTGTAGCCTCTATTTTAAAAGACTCCGGGAGTCACATGGAAGGTCCTGGGGCTGCTGGCTCACGCTGTAATGCCCCTAATGGGATAGAGGAAGGTGGCGCAGAAATAGGTTTTAATCCCCCTGATAGATGGGCTGCAATTTAGGATGCTTGGGTGGGGTGGAGAGAGGACACGGCATGGGGACACAGCGCCTTGAGCATCCCTGACAGCGCTGGAGTTCTATGAGAAGCACCAAGGATCATAAAACTCACAGGAAAACAGAGAGGATGGGCAAATCCTACCCTGGCTGTGTTGCTGCCAAACACAACTCCCCCCCAGGGCACATAAAATAAATGATCCAGGGTGTTCAGGATGGAGGGGACATCACGGCCTCGGCTGTGGAGTTTTGCCCTTAAGACGGATTCATTTAATCACAGGAATAAGGATTTTCCTTTTTAACTTCTAAGTGGATAACGGATCATTTACTAAGCTGCAAGTGTGGGTTTGGGCCATTTAACGTTCTTGGGTTGACTTTTGAGGATGTTTCTTCACACTCTTTACCTCCAATGGAAAAGGTCAGCGTTGTGTCCTCCAGTGGATGGAAGGCTGGAAACGCTGCAGCCCACAAGGAGCCTCCAAAAATCCACCCACAACCCCACGATGTTGAGATTATTAGGAGATGATGAGCGCAACTAAAAATGGGAAGGGTTCATTAACCATAACATTGGACACCAGTGAGGGCTGCGAGCTGGGAAGCACAGAGCTGCCCTGTATCAGAAGAGAACGGGAGCATCGGCCAGGAAAACCAGCGGTGGGCAAAACCCAACGGGGCTGATCTGAGCCCACCCAGCAGCCCCTGGAGCCTGGAACAGCAGCTGGCCATAATTAAACACCGGAGGCAATGTGGAGAGCTGGAGATCTCCCACAGCAGATTGGTCTTGGGGTTTTTGGGAGGTGATCTGGTGCCTTTGCCCTGGTGCAGCCCCAAAGCGTCAAGCCACGGCCCTGTGAGCTCACCCCAAATGCTGCCCAGCCTGAGAATTAGAAAAATTAGAGAAATAGCTGCCGGGCTATATTACACCCATCCTTGCAGCGTGACCCGCTCTCCTTTATCTCCAGGGCACCTGCTTGTGCTTGAATTTGGGGGATTTGCCTCCCCCACCAGTTCTGGGCACGCCAAAGTGTCTCTGCTTCACCTGGAGGAACCCTCTCCTTCCTTCCCCCTGCTCCATCCCCAGTCCCCGTCCCTTCCCCGCAGGTAGGCAGGACCGCATCTAGGGGGTCTTCCTCTCCAGACCCTTTGCTTGTTTCGACCCATCCCTGCTAATACAGCAGTCCTGAATTATTCCAGCCCAACCGCCCCCTGGGTTACACGGACATCTTCCACCTCCCTCCACGTGCACCTGCCAGCTGGAGGCTGCTTGAGTATTGGCACCTGGAACCGGTACGGGGCCATCAGGGAGAACGAAGGGCCCCAAAATGGGAGGCCGATCATCCTGATCCTCTGTGACTCCTGGGTGCCACCCCGGAGGGGGGCACAGGAGGTGATGTGCTGCCGAAATCCACCGGGTCCCGCGGAGCAGCGAGCGCTGTGGTGCTGCTCCGTGGATCTGTCCCAGGATCTGAGCTCGGGGCTGACAGCGAAGCGCGGCTGTATTTAATGCCCTCATTAAAAGCCAGGAAAAATCCAACCTGAGTCTCTCCAGACAGGATTCCAGGCTGTTTGCATAAACTGTCACTTTTGCTTATAATGCTGAAAACACAAATCAGAGCAAGTCCTGCTCGAGGGGAACAGTGAGACCAGCTCGTGCTCTCGCCGACATCCCAACTCAAAGCTTCCCCGAGCATCTGAAGGGCAAACCCAGACGCTGCCAACATGAATCTGGATGCCTTCATGAGACAGAGGCATTCCCCAGCCCTGCAGACCCCGATGCGTTCCTGTCCATGCCCTAAGCCATGGGGCAGTACGGCCTCCAAAGGCTGCAGAAATTCCCTGCAGACCTGGGCTGGGCCAGGCTGGGGTGGGAAAAGTGCCTGGGGGGAACTCAGCAGCTTAATCCCAACAGAGCCCTGATGAGCACCTGTCAGCCAGGATTTCCTAGAAGTTCATAAATTGATAAAATTGAGTCATCTCCCCCAGGAGCAGCAGCCCCTGCGAGATGAAGGGTGTCTGCGCTGGCCTGGAAGCACTGGGGATCCGAATGAATGAATGAGAGATGCTCCCTGGTTCCTTCTCAGAAATGCTCTTCTTAATAATTTCCAAATATTGATAGGACAGGGAACAGCCCCGTCTGGGTGTGTCCCAGTTGGGCACCAAAGGGATGCAGTCGCACAAAGGACGCGCACACACATCCCAGCACACGAGCCCCCGGCCCCGTGGCACAAAGCAGATCCCAGGACTGCGAGTGCCGTCCCCCACCAAGCCCAATCTCTTGGGAGCTGGGGATGGGGCCCTCGAAAGTTTTTTGGCTCGGTGGGCTCACGCCTGGCTGAAATCATCCCCCCAGCCTCCAGGCACGATGCTGACCCTGTCCCTTATCAGGACCAGCATCGCACCCCTGTGTCAATGCATTCTGATGGTGCCAAGTGGCCTCCTTGCCCCTGGGCATCGCGTTTATCCATCAGACTGCAGCACCCCTGGTTGTCCCATCCTCTGCGGGTTCCCCCCTGCCTGCACGAAAGCAGCGGGGCCAGGAGCGGCCGTTCCCAAAGCTCCCAGGCTCTGAAAGCAGCCGGGGATGTCCTCATCCCAGGGAAGGATGGACGCTGCTCCTGGGACACCCTGGGCTTTGCCAGCCCCTGACCTCTTTCAGGGCTTGAGACCAGCACTGCCTACACCCCCGTCGGCTAATGACCTCTAATTGCTGGCAGAGCCGTGTGTCCGGAGGAGGACAGAGTGTGAGGACAGGAATTTCTTCCTGTAGCTTCCCTTCCACCACGTCTCAGTTGCAAAGAAGGTGATCTAATGGGAGGTAATTACATTGATTGAGCCCTCGGTAATACAGCTCCCACTGTAACCTTTAGTTAGCTGCTGTGATGACGGTACAAACTATAATTTTACATAATAAACGTGTCACCCACATCTAAATTGGTTTCATTCTTTAGCAGTTTCAGGCTCCCTCCTTGGCAAATGGCTCTTCAGCAGCTGCTCCTGCCGGAGCCAATGGACCCGATCCAAGGGGACAGGGACACACGGAGCCTCTTCCCAGCCTCTCCCAGTGCAAACCCCATTTCTCCATCCCCAATCCCGCAGCCCGATGCTGCTTTCACTCACAGCCTCTCGCCCTGGTTCCCACGCTCACTGTAACCCAGATGCCGGGTGCTTTACAGCCTGATTTTGTTCCCTGTCAGCACCCACTGGGTTGGCAGCTGCTGCGTCCTCCCCAGGGAGCTGTGCTGGGCATCCCTGGCCACGGGCTGCTGTCACCAGGAGGGCACTGTGCTCCCAGTCCCGGAGCTGGGGACCGTTCCCTGATCCCTGCAGCCGGGTTGGGGTGAACACACCCAGCAGCGATGCACCGTGCCTCCCATCCCTGAGCACCACGCTGACGCTTGCACCACATCCAGGAAGCACGTGGGGCTCCCCGGCTTGCTGCCTCCATCCCAGCCCCACACAGGTCTCCCCACCCTGCAGGATCCCCTTCCTCCAGATCCCTGGATCTGCTGAATCCAGAGACACTTCTGGGGACACTGCTCCCTAAAACACTCCAGCTCCTGGCCCAGCCGGGCTGCTCACCCCACGGGGAGCCCCCCTCAGCCCGCGGGTGCTGCTGCTCAGCTGGGTGCTTTGGAAACTGGGAGCGGGCTTCTCGGCTGTGCCAAAACAGCAGAGCATGTGCAGGAGCTCGGATAATTCTTTGGGGAGCCCAGCCAGCTGATGGCTTGTGGGGCCGCGGGCTGCAGCTGGGACCCGTGGCTTCCTGGGGACCCCCTCTTGGGTACCAATGCGCCCACCCGCTCCCCGGCAGCTGGCAGGATTTCTCCTTCCCAACACAACTCACCCAGAAAGGGAGGTGGAAACCATCCTGGGGGGTCCTACATGTCCCGCTCCCCGGCACATCCCCTCGAGGGGACGGATTTGGCTTCCCATGGGTGGGAAGGGAGAGGGAGACATCACATGGAGGTGGGCTGAGCCTGCAGATGCTTCCCCCCTACGTGGGCGCTTGGAGCATCTCCGGGATTCCCCGCTGCAGGAGCCATCCCCAGCGCTGCCCACCCGGCCCCGGGAGCTGGCAGGGAAGGGTTTGAAAGCCAGGGAGGGGAGAGATCTGGGATCAAAGGCATGGTTTGAAATCCCCAGCCCCGTGCTGTCAGCGGTGATGGAGCGGAGCCGGAGCAGCTGTGCCTTGGCTGAGCCCAAGCCACCTGCCTGAGGGACACGGGCACCAGGAGCCAAGGTCAGAGCGGGTGGTGGAGCCCGTCCCCATCCTGGTGACACCATGGGACGTCCTTCACGGTGTGTGTGGAGGCAGGGCAGCACCGAGGGCAGCACCCCACAGCCCAGAGCGCCCTGTCCTGCAATGGTGGCTGCGACCACGGCCACCAGGACGTTGGGCTCCTGCAGCAGGGGATGTGCTGCCACCTCCCACCGCTCCCCTGAGCAACGCCATGTCCCTGCCACCTCCCGAGGACCCCGGTTTGGAACAGGCAGGGCACCCCCGTGACAGCAAGGGCTGAGGTGTCCCTCGGCGGACAGCCCCAAGGTCACAGGCTGTGAGTCCTTGGCGGGGCAGGGGACAGCCGAAGCAGCCATCCTGCCCCTGCCATCCCCTCGGTGGCACTGCCACCCAGCCAAGGGACAGGAGCCAGCTCCGGGGTCCAAAGGGACCTGATCCAAGCAGTCACGGGGGCAACCTGCCAAAGCGCTGCCCTGAAGGCAGCAAGGAGGGGTTGTCCCTGGGGAAACCCCTTGGTCCCGAGGGGATGCCTGGATGCCCAGGGGAAGGCGTGGGATGAGCAGGGGAGCGGCGCTCAGCCCATGCCGGCTGTCCCAGTGCTCCCGCTGCCTGCATCCCCCTGGCCCCGAGGGGGGAACCTGCTCTCAGCCTGGGTTCAGGGGAGCTTGGAGGGGGCTTGGAGGTAGCTGAGGTGAGCATGGAGTGGGGCGGAGGGGACGGCGGTGAGCCTGGGACCTGCCAAGGAGGAGGGAGCTGGGGGTGACGGGGCCAGGATGGGCCCGAGGTGCTGCCCCGGGACCGATGAACCTTGCTCAGCGCCTGACCGCTGCTCACCCGGAGCCACCCTGGAGCCACCAGCCTCTGGGCAGGATGGGGGACACCACCGGACCCCTGAGTGACACCACCAAGCCCTGCTCAGCACCACAGCCTGCTGCAAACTTTCATCCCTCCGGCCCTCAGAGCACCACCATGCCCTGAGCACCCCCCTCTCCTTCCTCTCTTGGCCCTGCTGTGCTGCCACGGAGGGGGCCAGCACCCAGGCTGGGCTCGGGGCCTCCTTGCACCCACAGCACCCACACCCAGCACCCAGCAGCTGCTCACCTGGGCTGTGCAGGATCTGGCGTCGGTGTTGATACTGGTGCCGGTGTTGATACTGATGGTGGTACTGGTGCTGATGGTGATGCCGGTGCTGATGGTGATACTGGTGCTGGTGCTGATGGCGATGCCGGTGTTAATACTGATGCTGACGGTGATGCTGGTGCTGACGGTGATACCGGTGCTGATCTAGGTGCTGACGCTGGTGTCAATGGTGATGACAATGCCGATACCAGTGTCGGTACCTGTGTGGATACTGGTGCCGGTGCTGATGCTGGTGTCAAGACCGGGTCTGATGTTGGTGCCGATACCGGCGTGGGTCCTGGTGCTGGTGCCGGTCCCGGTGCTGATGCCGGCGCGGATACCGGTGCCGATACCGATGCCGGTGCTGCCGGTGCCGATGCTGATGCCGGTGCCGGTGCCGGTGCCGAGGGGCCGCCCCAGCCCCCCCGGGGCGCAGGGCGCGGAGCCGCCCGCACAATGCCGCGGGTCCCCGCCGCCGCCGCCGCCTCCCGCACGGCCCACGCGCGGCACGGGGGGGCCGCCACGCACTGGGCCCCCCCCGCCGCCCCGCCCTCCCCCCGCCGCCCCCTCCCCACCGCCTCCCCGCGGCTGCCGCGACCCCGCCGGGACCCCCCCGGCCCCGGGCAGGCTCGGAGGGGGGGGGGGACGGGCCCCCCCCCTAGCCCGGGCCGCCCCGCAGCCCACCCCCGGCTGGCCCCGCACTTGGACGCTGCCCGCCCGGGGGTGCCAGCGCCGGGGCTGGGCGCACCCTTCTCTGCCCGCCCCCCCCCCCCCCCCCGGGAAGGGAAGGGGTCGGGTCCCAACCTCCCCCCCCCTCCCCTCCGGGCACCCTGCTGGGAAAAAAAAGGGGTGAAAGCCCCGTTACGCCTGAAGTGGGTCCTTGGCTGCAGCCCTGGGGACAAAAGAGGGTCCCACGACCCCGGGGCGGGGGGGGCCAAGGAAGGCGCTGATGTCCCCAGCCCGCACCTCTCGGTGCTTTGCTTTCAGCCCGGACCCGTTTCCAGGATTGGAACCTTTGTAAGGAGGGGCAATAAGGCGGCTGCACCTCCCTGGGGTGTGGGGCTGGGAGCCAGGCTTGGGGATCGTGGGTCCGGCCGCTGAACCCTCCTGGGGCACCCGCGTGGGGCTGGGGTGCGGCAGGGCTGCGGGGTGGGCGATGTGGGCTCCCCACCTGTCCCCTCATCTGGGCCAGAGGGGTGAAGGAGGAGAGAGGGCTCAAAGAAATTCACATTTGCAAGCAGGAGCAGCAAAACACCTCCCCAGGCCCCAAAATGTCCCCTTCTGGCTCGCGGGGAGTCCCCAGGGGTGGGGAGCTCGGTCCTGAGCGGGGCTTACAAGCTCTGGGGCTCAGCAGGGCCTGGCTGCAGGAGCACGGGGTGCTCACCAGCGATGCTTTCCCAGGCTCTGCAGCCTCCAGCAAGGCAAATTTTTCATGCCCTGCGGTGCTGGGGTCGCCCAGGGACACCCTGCCCCGCCGCTCGGGCACGGTGACGGGCGGCGCGCGGCTCCCGCGCTGCCAGCAGGGAGGGAGCCTTTGCCAGCCGCTATTTTTAGCTATTTTTAGCTGCTCACACTCTGCTTTCTCCTTGACTGTCTCCCCTCTCCGGAGCAGTCTCGGGCCAGGCATCAGCGGGAGGCGATGTTTATCCTGGCACCTGATGGCTGTGACACCGGCTGTCGCAGGGAGAGGGGGGCAGCTGCCATCCCCCTGCCCTGGGAAACGTGTTGGAGCGGGGAGGGGGCACTGGGGGGGACTGGGAGGGGACACTGGAGGGAAGCCTCCTCTTTGGGGAGGGCTGGAAGGGAGCCACGCTGGGGTGTGAGCAGGGGGATGCGGTCCTGTCCCCCGCTTCATCCCTCCGCATGCTCAGGAACTCCCGTTTTGGAGAGGTTTGCAGGCCCCGCTGGAGCACCCGAGGGTGGCTTTCCCTTCTGGGTGCCCCCAAGGGATGCTCTGCCCTGGGGGAGCTGGGGGAGAGCTACAGCACTGCCCCCATTTCCACCCCCTGAGCACCCCCATGCCACTGCGGGCCCCTGGGGATGGCCAGGCCGAGGGAGCTGGGTAAACTGAGGCAGCGCAGAGGTGAACGGAGAGCAGGGACAGGGGCGCTCTGACCAGTCGGGTCCCAGCTTTGCAGTGCAGCCTCCTGGTGCCGTGAGCAGCAGGATCTCCAGCTCAGAGCCCTCTGGGCAGGGTGAGCATCACTGATGGGGGTACCCGAAACAAAACACTGATGCCCCCGAGACCCTTCTTTATCCATCGGGGCAGCAAAGCCAGGGTCAGACAGCTCCCAAAGGACAGGGTCAGACAGCTCCCCATCTGCCACCCACTTTAAATTATGTTTGCTACTAAGGAGAAAGGCCCAGAAGACGGCGGAAACAAGCTCGGGAGTGTTTGATCTGAGCCACCACCACTCTGCTGGCCCCCCTGGGGAGGGATGGAGGTGAAAAAGCAGAGGCAGGCAGGGAAGGAGTGGGTTTGTTTTTCTGCAGGTCTGATCTGGGCCAAAAGTCACCTCGGAGGGAGAGCAGCGCTTTGCTATTCCTCTGTCAGACCTCTCCTCGTATTTTCCAGCCCTGTTTAGGCCCTGATTTCTTGCAGGGTACACGGGCAATGTAGAGGAAAGGTTATTCCTGAGCTGAGCTCACCGCTGGGCTGAGTCAGTCCCTCCGCTGAGGCTGCCCAGGTTTCGCTCTAGGAGGGCAGACCAGGGCAGCAAGGCGAGTCCTGGGGGGGGAAAAAGAAAAAAAAAAAAAAAAAAAGGTGTGTATGAGTTAACGGAGCATAAACGAAGCATCTGAAAAGCTGTCTTAATGGGCACAAAGAGCTAAAGTCTGTTGTTTGTGCTCCAGTAACTTCCAGTAACTGGGAACTGCTGTGTTGGCAAACTGGCCGAAATCCCTGAAATTGCCGAGCATGGGGACAGCGAGTGGCCATTGCAGAGTGCCACCTGTGTGGGGCATGGTGCTTCCTCCTCCTCTTCCTTCTCCTCCTCCTCTTCCTCTCCTCCTCCTCCTCCTCTTCCTGCTGTGGCAGGGATTTGTGCAAAGCTCCCAGCGCCCGGCTTGGGCTTTTTTTATCCCTGGCTGCTCTTCCATTGACATTCCTAGCTGTGCCACCGGCTTCAGCGCTGCTCGCTAACCCCTTTTACAGGGAGCTAAATATAGCCCAGGCAGCCAAGGAAAATCTGCTCGGCTGGGCACGTGGGGCTCGGCAGCGCTTCTGCAGCCTCGGCTGGTGCCGGGAGGGTGCGGGGTCTGGGTGGTGGCAGTGCTCACCCTGTCTTCTTGTCCCTGTCCCCATCCACGGTGAGCATTGTGGCACTGCTTACTTTGATGCATGCCGTGGGATCTCACCCCTCTCCCTGCCCCAGCATCACCATTTCTGTCCTACCTGGGTTTTCCTGGGGTACATCCATCTGCACTGGGGCATTTTAGGCTGGGGAGTGGTTGGAGTTTGTCATCAGCCCTGCTCCTGCCAGCAGGATCACAGCACAAAGCCCCAGCTCGCTGCTGTGCCTAATAAAAAACCCCGTGCGGCTCTGGGGATGCACGTGGGTGCTGTGCAAAACGCACGGTGCGGGGAGTGAAGCCAAGCCCTGTGGCACCCATGGGCTCGCTGCTGTCCTGTGCCATGGAAGGAAGATGTGGGGATGTTGTGGAGTCTGCCGAGGGGTGGATGTGGGGTGGAGCAGCCCCTCGGCACCGTTGTGCGTGGGTGCAGCCTGGTTTCTGCCTCTGCTGCCAGCCAGCTGCTTCCACTGGAGCCACGGACTCGTTAAGAAGACACTGATCTAATTGTCTCCACGTTGGTGCTGCTGTTTTTTTTTTTTTTTTTTTTCCTTTTTCTTCCTTTAAACAGAAAGGAACGAGGCAAAATGCTGACTAGAGAAATCTAATTGGATCCCCATGGCTCATTAGACATTTCTCCAAAAGGAATAATCGTTAAATCTGAAAATGAGCAGGCTAGGAAACGGCTCATGGCGTGCACAGCTTTTCACAGGCTTCTGCACATCCCCTGCAAGCCCTGTCTGGGCCACGTTTGTTGAGACATCTGGTGGCACTGGGGACACCCCATCACCTGTGGGACTGGTCTGTCGTGGTGCACAGAGCACCATGTGCTGGGGTGGGAAACGCACGTGGGGAGCTGGGGGGATCTGTTCCAGATTTTGGGAAGACATCCCGGGAAAGCAATGCTCAGACCTGGAGCTGGGGTGAGCTGGGGCTGGCAGGAGCTGAAAATGTCTCAAAGATGGAGTTACGGCTGCAAAAAAAGAACCACGTCCTCTTGCCAGGTGGAGCACGGGCACCTCCAGGTTGTGCCCTCACCCCACTGCCTGCTCCCCCACCTCCCTGCCCCTCCACCTCTATCGATTTGGATCCTGGGGCCTTGGAGATGCAATTTAGCTGATCATGGAGCCTACCCTCCCCAAATTTTCCACCCCTTGGGAGAGCCAGCAGTCGCTGTGATGGTGCAGAAGCTCCTACATGATGCTCCAATCCATCATCGGCTCCGCATCTGGCCACCGCAGTGAGAAGGACAAACGGCATCCGTCCTGACTTGGCAGGGAAATGCGAAGGCAGCTGGGAGCCCTGCCTGCGAGCATGAGCTGAATAAAGCTTCAAGGGCAGAGGGTGGCCAGAAATTCTTGGTCCTTTGCTTTCCTGGCTGGGAGAGGCTTTGGAGAAAGGGTCACAGCCTGTTGGGTGATGAGCACTAGGTTTGGTGGTGGTCTGTGGCTTTTCTTATTGAAAGCAGCAGCCGTGGCAGCCCCACTGGCCCTTAAGGCATCCCAAATTGGCAGAAGGGCCGCAAGGAGGGTCCAGGCTGCTGAAGGTGTGCTTGGCTGCGGGTTTCTTTTGAGGGCCGTGGGCTGCAGGATGGGAGGTCGTGGTCTGGGGGCTGCCAGGAGGGAGGTCATGGTCAACACAAGTGACAAAGCAGGGGCTCGGGTGCAGAAGGCTTTGCAGGTTGGCGGTGGCCACCCCAGAATCATTCTGGATGAGAGCCGTCTCCCAGCAGACAGCCCTGCTGCCCAACCCTTCCTTTTTTATCCACTGGGTTTGAATCCCTGCTCCCGTGATGCTGAGCACGCTGCCTCTGCCCGTAATTAAAGGCCCTGCAATCACCCGTCCCCAGTCCCGTGGCTGTTCATTACTGAAGAGCTTAGCGCAAAACTAATTCCCCGACTCAAAGGCGTCCTTAGATAAGGGGGAGATACTTCAATCTTGGGACTTTGGCATTTATCCTTCCCATCCCAGGCTGGCTTTGTGCTTGTCCACTCCTGGAGGCCACCAAGAGGGGCAGCAAGGACGAGACATCTCACTGCGGGGGGGCAGAGGGGGCAGCTTCGTTCTTCTCCTCCTTGCCTGGCCCCAGAAAGGGCAGGGGGGGACCCGGGGACCCCCCCTCACCTCCCCGTGCGGATGAGCAGCACCCCGAGGTCTTGAGCACTTCCCTGAAGCACCCAAACCACGAGGCTGTGACGTGCTTGGTGGTGGCCTGGGGCAGACCTGAGGGGTCTGGGGAAGGGTCCTGGGTACCCCAAAACCTCATCAAGGGGTGGGGCCAGCTCCCAGGGAGCCTCAGGGACATGGGCATCAACACCCATCTCCCCAAAATGTCCCTGCTTGTGTCACGCCTGCACTAGACAATGCTCTGGAGGAAAGGTGTTTGAAGGGTTGAGCTTTTTTTTCCAAATACGGACTCGATTATTAATTATTATTAATGACTGTAATGTAGGTTTATCCGTGAATAGCATCGCCCAGGCTCAGCAGGAACCCTTCTGGCTGCGCCCACGGCTAAGCTGGTATTGTCCCAGTTACTGTCACACGAGGCCGTTTGTTTTCCACCCGGGTCCCGCCTGTGAGGATGTCCCTGGAGCAGAGTCCGGTCCCTCCATGGCCACTCTGTTGCCACCCCCAGACCCCAAATGCCCCCATGCAGGTGGAAAGTCACCCCCTGAGCCTGGTGCCTCAGGTGTTGGGGAGGAACGAGGGGAATTTCTTCGGGGCCAGGCTGCTCCCAGCCCTGCTGAGCACCGGGGGTGATCTGGGGGCTTCTGGCACAGAGGGGCTGGCAGCACCCCACGCGTCCCTGGCAGCTTCCCCGTCCCGTGGGACATAAAGCCAGCGGGCCCTTTGGGGATGGGGACAGCAAGGGGCAGGTGGCTCCGGGCTGGTGGCGGTGGCATGGGGAGCCCCCTCGGTGCTGTGACACGCGTGGGGAGCGCCCCCCCTCCACGCAGCCGGGTGCTGGGACCTCCTGGTGCTGGGGGTGGTGGCAGGGACATGGGGACATCACCTCGGGGACGGCAGGGCCGGGAGCTGAGCGCACCCAGCTCATCCCGGCACTGCCACCTGGCGGCACCGGCCGAGGGGACGGACGGGACGAAGGGGACAGTGGGGACGGAGGGGACGGTGGGGACAGGGACTGGGCACGGGTGGGATTTCTGCTGCACGCCGGGATCCCGCTGGCAGCTCCTGGGGGCCCCGAGGGGCTCGGGCAAGCTCCGGCTGTGGGCAGAGGCCGAGCCCCGCAGCGCTGCCCGCAGGCTCCCGACGCCCTCCTCTTCCTCAAGGACACCGAGGGCGCGGCAGGTGCCTGGCCCTGATCCTGCTGCAGGCCTCCCTACCTTCTGCACTGCCTGAATTTGGGGCCTGGAAGTGGGCTGGTGCAGCCAGGTTGGTCCCAAACCCTGAATTACGGATGCCAGGAGCGGAGCCGCAGCTCCCGGAGGGCATCGGCATCTGCTGGTGCCCCGGCTCTGCCGAGCCCCTCACACCTCGCCCCCAGCCCTTTGAGAAGCTCCTGCTCAGGTCACAGCCCTTTTTGCAATGAATTTCGTCTTGAAAATTGAATTTCACCCTCCAGCCCTGCTGGCACGTCCACGTCTCCCAGCTCTCTGCACCTGGGCGCTGTTTCTGTCCCACTGAAGCTGGGAGGCAGGGGGAGAAGAGGAAGATGGGGATGGCTCCTACGGGATGGATTAGCCAGCCTGGAGACTGAATCCTCCTCTGTGTCTGGAGCAGGGAGAGCAGGGAAAAGTGTGCTGGAGCTGGGGGCTGTGCTGGGGCTGGGATGCCTGATGGACCTGTGAGACCCGGTGGCTGGGAGCAGCAGTTGCCGACCTCGTGTCTTCCATTGGCAGCTCGTGGCAGGGGCACATCTCACTGCACAGGAGACACCCCACAGTTAAAACTCACAGGGTGTCATTAATTTCTCTCCTGAAGCCATACACCAGGAAACCCCAGGCCCTCCCTGGCAGCATCAGCTACTCCAGAGACAAGACGTGGGTGGGACCTGACTTGGAGCTTCCAATGTGTCCCAATTCACAGCAAATAAACTCAAAATACCTCCTAGCTAGGGTGTTTGCAGAGGACAAGCTCCTGGTTCAGAGCCGTGTCTGAGGACCTGAGCCCTTCCCCATGAGCTGCATTACCCTGGCCCCTGGGGTGAGCACCACGGTTTAAAAAGGATTTTAAGGTACCTGACCGTGTTCAGAGGAGGGCAACAAAGCTGGCTGGAGGGCTGGAGGGCATGTCCTGGGAGGAGAGGCTGGGGGCACTGGGTAGCTCTAGTTTGGAGAACTGGAGGTTGAGGGGTGCCCTCATTGCTCCCTACAGAGGGGAAGCAGCGAGGGGAGGTGCTCACCTTCCCCGGGGGATGCTCGGACCAGACGTCGGTGTGGTGGTTTTACTGTGGTAGGCAGCTGAACGCCACCACTACCGCTCTCTCACTGCCCCTCCTCAGAAGAGGAGGGGAAGAAGAAAAGGAAAGAAACAACTCACGGGTTGAGATAAGGACAATTTAATCAAAGGAAAAATAATTATCAAGGGAAAAATATTATTAATTAAATAATTTAACTAAAGGGAAAAGGAAAATGGAAAAAGGGGGGAAAAAAAGGAAAGAAAAACAAAGACCATGTGGAAGCACAGAGGAAAGAAATTTCTCCACTTCCTACCGATGACTGATGCTTGACCACATCCTTGAAGCAGGGCCTCAAGGCACGTAGCCATTGTTCAGGAGGACAGATGTTTTCACAATGAGAGCCCACCCTCCCCCTCTGCTTGCTTTTTCCACCTCTTATTGCTGAGTGTGACACCACATGGTGTGGAATATCCCTTTGGTGGGTTTAGGGCAGCTGCCCTGGTGATGTTCTTTCCTCCCCTCTTGCCCACCCCCAGCCTGCTGGCTCTGGGGGGCTGGAGGGCGTCCTGATGCGGTGCCAGCACTGCTCAGCAGTAGGCACAACACCGGTGTGATACCAGGGCTGTTCCAGCTACACGTGCAGAGCACAGCGCTGCGTGGGTTGCTGCAGGGAAAGGTGACTCCATCCCAGCCAGACCCAGCACAGTTAGGGAAAACTTTCCCGGTTGTCAGACACGGGAACAGGCTTCCTAGAGAGGGGGCTGTGCCTCAGCTTCAGCAGTAGTCTGGCAGTGGGACTTGATGATCGCTGTAGGTCCTTTCCAGCCAGAACTATTCTATTCTACTCTACTCTACTCTACTCTACTCTACTGATCCTATCCTATCCTATCCTATCCTATCCTATCCTATCCTATCCTATCCTATCCTATCCTATCCTATCCTATCCTATCCCATCCCATCCCATCCCATCCCCTCTAACACCTCCCTTCCCATCTCCACATTCCCACCCCACTCCCCGATTCCCATCCCACTCCCGGGGCTGGGACATCCTCCAGCAGCCCCATCTCCCCCCACCCCTTACTCTCCGGCTCCCCCCCCAGCACCCCCCACCCTACTGACCCGGGCTCCTCGCCGTGCCGGGGGGACCCTCCCGTGCCCCCCCCCCCCCCCCCCATACCCGGAGCCCCGGCCCGGGCCCGCCCCGCCGCTGCCCCCGCCCCGCCGCTGCCCCCGCCCCGCAGACTCGGGCCCGCCCCGGGGAGGTGCCGCGCCGGGCCCGGGGACGCACGATGGGGGCCTGCCTGGGGGTCTGCTCCCTGCTGAGCTGCGTGAGTGCCGGGGCAGCGGGCGGGCACCGCGGGGGGAACCGGAGCCGAACCGGTTCCGAGCCGCAGCGGCACCGGGTTCGGCTCCGGGACGGGACCGGAGGGGGCCCTGGGGAGTGCTAGGGGCACCCGGGGCGGGGGGGGGGGTTGGGGGCACCCGGGGGCTGCGCCCCGGTGCAGTTCTGGGGGGGACAGGGGGCAGCCGGGCCCGCTGCAGCCCGGGGGGGCACAGGAGGCACGGGGCGGGGGAGGGGAAGCGGGGGGGTGCGGCCCGGTGGAGCCGGAGGGGCGCAGGGGACCCCCAGGGGAATGCGCGGGACCCCCCAGAGGGTGCCCCCCTCTGTACCCGGGGAAGCAGGGGACCTCTCGGGGGTTGTAGGGACAACCGCGGGATGCCCCCCTCTATACCAGGAAAATGCAGGGGCCCCCTTCGGAGTTTAGCAGGGGACCCCCGGGGGTGCCCCCCTCTGTCCCCGGGGGAAGCAGGGGACACCCATGGCAGGGGGGCTCACCGCACCCAGGGCTGTCCAAGGGAGCCCCGTGGGGTTCGTCCCAGGGAGATGCGGAGCTCATGAATGTCGTGCTCAGGGGGATCCCACAGTACCAGGGCACCCCCCAGGGGTGTATCTCATGCACCTGGGGGGGCTGTGGGGAGCTGGGGCACTCTTCTTACAGCACTGAGGGAAAATGGGGTCCTGCCTCAGCACCCAGCTCCAGGGAGGGTTTGGAGTATCCTGGGCTCCCGGGGCATCCCAGAAGGGGGGCTCACATCCTGCCCCGATACACCCCGGGGTGGGAAGCAGGGGCTGACACCCCCCTGAGCCATCCCCAGCATCCTGCCTGTGAACGAGGGGCTGGGAGGGGGGCTCTGTGCGGGTGCTGTGCCCGGTGCTGTGCCCGGTGACGCAGGTGGGTGCTGCCAGTGCTGTGCCTGGTGACACGCGCCCGGTGCTGCCTTCCTGGGCACGGGCTGGGGCAGGTCCCCGAAACCTCCCCGCCTGGCTGGGAACGGGAACGGGGCCGGGAACGGGGCCGGGAACGGGGCCGCTTTCGCAACTTGGCCTCAAAGTTCTGAGGGTTTCACTTGGCCCCGTTGGCAGTATCAGAAAAGCCAGGAGTTACTCCGGGGCAGGGCTGTGGAGGGTGTTGACATAATTCTGGATATTTCCGCCCCCCCCCCCCCCCCCCCCCCGAAAACGTTTTGGCCCAGGGTAGAGTCACTTATAGGTTCTGTGTAGGGTCAGACCCCAGCATTTTGCCTGGCTGTGGGGGCGATGTTGGGACCTGGTGCCCTGGGGTTCCCACCTCCCCAGCCTGCGCTGACCTCGTTGCCTTTGGTACTGATTAATCTGCCAGCTCATTAGATGATGACTGGCTGCTTGGCGTTGCTTTTGGTTGACTCAGTCTCTGCATCCTCAGGGGTGTGGGGGCGAGGGCAGCCTGCAGGAGGGGGTGGTGCTGGGTTGCTGTTGGGTTTGGGCTGTGTAAACGGTGCCCGTTCTGCGCCGACTGCTCCCGCAGCTGCCGTTTTGGCAGCGAGCTGTATTTTGTGAGGATGTCGATAGTGAAACCGGAGGGATTAATCTTTAATCTGTGGCAGCTGAAACCTGACGCTTCCTCATCAGTCCACCACATCTGTGGGCCGCTTCCCTTCGTTGGCTTTTTCTGTCCTGCTGGATCCACCTTCGTACTCGTGGGCATCCTGGAAAGCCCACTGGGGAGGTGCAACTGGGCGCTTCCAGTGCTGTGTTCCTACAGGAGGCTTCTCTTGCCTTTAATCCCCTTGCTTGCTCAAGAAAAACAAAGGAAAAGGCTGAAATCAAGAGCTGCCTCTTCCTTTGTAAAGGTGCTTGAGAAGGGCAGTTTGTAGGCACGGTCCTCTGTGACAAAGGGCCTCCTGGTGACGTGGAACTCTCAGGTTACCGCCCTACCCCGTTATGCTGGGCGGTGCCTCCCTGTGCTTGCAGGAGGCCATAAAACCTGAAATGAGGCCACAGAGCTTGTCCTGAAAGAGCCTACCCTAAAGTCCAGCTCTGGTTGGACCTGATGATCTTAGAGGTCTTTTCCGAATTCAATGGTTCTGTGACTATGGAAAGCTCCAGGGGGATGTGGGCTCCCCAGAACCTCGTACCTGCAGCACAGTAATGCACATATCCCAGGGAAAATGGGATGCGTGGGGTCGTGTCTCCTGCAGGGTTTTGCAGATGCTCGAGCGTGGGGTGCCGTGCAGGAGCATTCCCGCGTGTGAGCGTATCTCCCGGCCGTGCCCAGCCCGTGCCTCTCTCCCTTTTGTCTGACTCTAACCAAGCCCTCGTTGCTTCATTTCTCTTTTAAGCAGAAAGCTGTGGGTGCTGGGGATGAGGTTCTGCACAGGCTTTGGGTTGTGCTGTGATGCCTTTGCACATCTTGCCATGCATGCCGTGGTCACCCTGCGACCACAAAGCCTGAACAGCCTCAACGGTGGGAAGTGACGGCAGCAGGGGGCTGAACCCCCAAATTCAGCCACCAAATGACAAACCGCATGATTTTTCAGGCTGTTTTCAGTGGCCATTTTCTTTCTTTTTTTTTTAAATTTATTTTTTCAATTTGAAGGTTACATACAATAAAACTGACACATTTTAAATGCATTCTTGCGCAAATGGTGCGCTTAATGAGCCTACAAGGAAGTAATCTCGAATTGAAGGCTGCTTTTTCACGTTCTCAAGTCAAAAGCATGAAGTGATGTCCCTTGAGCAGCTCCGTCATGGTCCCCGAGGAAAGGTGGGCTCCTCTCACCTGCTCAGCACAGCCTCTGGCTGGGCTGGATGCTGTATACGTCACGGAGGAGCTGATTTTGCTCGAGCAGTGATGTGCTGAGGTTTCCAAAATAATTTCAAAGCTTCCTCTAGTGATTTTGGGGTGTCAAAGTGAGCGCTGTGAACCTCCACGCTCCTGCATCTGAGGAGGAAGCTGCACGTTTGATGTCCTTGCACAGCCACCCGAAAAGCTGTGTTTCTTTTCTGCCATCTCCGTTTTTTCCCCACTAATTTTAGGATAGAGGGATGTGTATTTTAGTTGATATGGACAGATATTTAATTAACATTGATTGCTGGGCACAATTAAGGAAGTGTGTAGCCTTTTCTGGGTAGTAATGAACACACAATGCACACATCCGTGTTACGGGAGGGAGCTGAGCCCTTCCAGTGTCTGCAGGCCTGTGGCTGGCTGAGGCCCTTCAAGTGCAGGGCAGAAAAAGCTGCTAGAGGGGAAGAATAAAAGAGTCAAAAGCAAAATAAATCGATGAAGTTACTTGCAGATAGAGGGAAAGCAGTTTGGTGGGGGCCAGCAAGTGGGATAGATATTTAACACAGGACCTTTTGCTTGTATGACCTACGAGTGGGTTAAAGGTTCAGAAATGTTTCTTGAAATGTTTCTTACGTTGTTTATTCACTAACTTTATGTCCTTCTGGGAAATGGGGGTTTTGGACGTGGCCCTGCAGATGGGTGGCACCCTGGAGGTGATGAAGGGCTGAAAGTTGTCCCTGTCCCGATCAGTCACATCCGGACCAGGACGTGGTGGCCAGGGCTGGCTGCTGGCCGTATCCTGCCCTCCTGCCTCCTAGCCAGCATTAAACCCGACTTCATGCAAAACCCCTCGGTTATTCTTCCTTTAAGGGCCGTGATTGCTGCTCAGGGTGCTCCAAAACCTTGTAGGCATTAAATAAGCAGGTGAATATCCAGTGGGAACAACGTTTCAAGGAGCGGCAAAGTCAAACTTGTCGAAGGCCAACTGCAGGGATGCAAACAGCATCTCCCGAATGCTTCTGTCACCATGGTTTGTGGGAGCTGGGGATTTGGGCCACCAGAAACCACCGTGGACTTCTGAGGATGTTGTGCCTCAGTTTTCCCACCTGTAAAATGGGTTTAGCAGCATGGCTTGCAGGGGGAGCTGGCTTCCCCATGATGCTGGTATGGGTTTTTTCCCCATCCCCTATTCGGTTGAAAAGGTAGCCTTAAATTATTTTGTGGACTGATTCGAAAGAGACGAGGCTGCAGCGGGGCAGGGCCTTTTTTCATGCAACGGCTGGAAAGAAAACAACAACAAAAAAACAACGAGGACGTGGATGTCCCCAGGACCATCTGCAGCAATTTCCGAGCTGGGTGGTTTCTGCGGCGATCCCCTTCCCACGGCCCCCTGGCTCTTGTTGCAGGTGTCCTGCCTGTGTGGCCCCGCATCATGCCTGCTCTGCGGCTGCTGCCCCTCGGCCAGGAACTCCACCGTCTCCCGCCTCCTCTTCACCTTCTTCCTCTTCCTTTGCACCCTCGTCTCCATCATCATGATCATCCCCGGCGTGGAGAAGGAGCTGCACAAGGTAACTCCTGCTGCCCTCGCAGAGGTTGCTGGACTTGATCAGGCTGGGGAAGGGGTTTAGCTTGGGATGGGTACGCGAGGCTGAATCAAAAAGTAATTTTTTTGGCGCGTGATGTTGCTTCTGATGCTTTTTTCCAAGCATCTCACCAGGAGAGGGTGTCATTGACCCTGGCTTTCCACGGAGATGACAATGTCATGGGATAAATTCCTGCATTATCAGTTTTTCCCAGCTGTCTACCCAAAAGGTTTCCTACATCCCAGTTTGGGACCTTTTGGGAAATGCCAGTGTCACCTCAGCTTCCCAGTGCCCTGCAGGGTGGCTTTGGCTGGGTCACCCCACCAGTGTCCCCAGCTGCGCCACCCTCTTGCTGGCCAGGTGATGGTGCGGGGTGCTCGGGGAGCAGCCGGGGCGCTCGCTCCTTATCTCCCCACCCCTGCAGCTCCCTGGCTTCTGCGAGGGCAGCGGCTCGGTGCTGGGGGTCCAAGTCCACGCTGACTGCAGCGGCTTCCTGGGCCACAAGGCCGTGTACCGCATGGGCTTCGCCGCGGCCTCCTTCTTCTTCCTCTTCGCCGTGATCATGGTGTGCGTGCGCAGCAGCAAGGACCCGCGAGCCGCCGTGCAGAACGGGTGAGAGAGCCCTCGCACTTGGCTTGAAGCACGTCTTGGGGGAGCCCATTTCATTTTTTTTTTCCCTTTTTGTCCCCGTTCTGTGCATGGGGAAGGGGGGGATAAAGCAGAAAGGAGGTTTGAGCTTGCTCTCAGGTTTTGGGTTGAATGCAACACTTTTGGGGATTGTACACCCCAGTGCTGCATGTACTAGCAGGTGCAATGTGCTGGGAATTTTGGGATTTGCCCAGCACCACTCCCATCTGGGGGATGCCTGGCCCCTGGCTCCTGAACAAGGAGCCGAGCAGTCCCTGAGCATGTTTCCCTGGGGATGCTGGTTTGCGGGGGGGGTCAGCAGAGCCCCCGCCCCAGTGTTTTGGGAGCTGCTGGGGGTTCACTCCTAGCGGTGATGGTTCCCGTTTGCTGACCCTGCCTCCTCTCCCCTCCTGCAGCTTCTGGCTCTTGAAGTTCATGGTGCTGGTGGGGCTCACGGTGGGGGCCTTCTACATCCCTGACGGCTCCTTCACCTCAGGTGAGGGGCTGCAGGTGGGCAGTGGGGGGGCCACGGGGTCTGCACCATGCCAGGGGCACCATCCTGCCCTCCGCATCCGTGTGTCCTGGCACTGGGTGCTGCCCCGATGCACCCAGCGCTGTCACGTTCCCATTGCTAACGTCTTCCTCTCTTCCTCCCGCCACCCAAGTCTGGTTCTACTTCGGCGTGGTCGGCTCCTTCCTCTTCATCCTCATCCAGCTCATCCTCCTCATCGACTTCGCCCACTCCTGGAGCCAGCTGTGGCTGCGCAACGCGGGCGAGGGCAGCGCCAAGGGCTGGTACGCAGGTCGGTGCGGCTGCGCCTTGCGCCCTGCTGCCCCAGGAACCTCATCCTGGGGCCGGGAGCTGCCCTGCAGCGATGGCCGGGGCTCTGCTCCAGCCCCCTTCCTTTTTTCCTTCCTCCCCCAGCCCTTTGCGCTGTCACCTTCATCTTCTACGCTGCCTCCATTGTGGCCATCGCGCTGCTCTATGTTTACTACACCAAGCCCCAGGGCTGCACGGAGGGCAAGGTCCTCATCAGCATCAACCTCATCCTCTGCGTCATCGTCTCGGCCATGTCCATCCTTCCCAAAATCCAGGTGAGGCGGTGGGGGGAGCCGGGAGGCCGGTGGCCCTGCCACCTCCCCCTGCGCCAGGATAAGCCCTGAACGTCCCCATTGTGTTTGCAGGATGCCCAGCCGCACTCGGGGCTGCTGCAGGCGTCCCTCATCACCCTCTACACCATCTTCATCACCTGGTCCGCCCTGGCCAACGTCCCCAGTAAGCACAGGGCATCCTCAGGCTTGCTGCCTGCCGCTCGGGGGGGGTGTGAGGCTGGGGACAGGCACTGACACCCCTGCGTGCCCCCCCCAGACCAGGACTGTAACCCCACGCTGCTGCTGCGGAACAGCACGGGCTCAGCAGAGGCTGCCCAGCCGCTGACAACATGGTGGGACGCCCCGAGCATCGTGGGGCTGGTGATCTTCATCCTCTGCACCCTCTTTATCAGGTGAGAATGTGGCGCGTGGCCCCTGGGACCTCACGGTCCCTCTGCTTGCCCAGAGGCACCGGGAGGATTTTAGGGGAATCGGTGCTGCAGCTTGTTCCGGGGTGCTGGCACCAAGTGCTGCCTGCAGAGCCATCCTGCTCCCTGGCACTGGGCACCCTGTGGGGTCCTGCTCACAGCTTTTAGGGTGTCAGGGGGTTTCTGCACGAGCCACATCTCCCAGACTGCTCTGCCACCCTAGGGACACTGGGTGTCCCCATGCTGGGGCACAGTCACCCTGATCTGTCCGTCCGTCCGTCTCTGCAGCATCCGCTCCTCGGACCACGCGCAGGTCAACAAGATGATGCTGACGGAGGAGAGCGGGGCCGGGGCGAGCGCTGGGGATGCGGCAGCGGCAGAGAGCGGGGTGCACCATGCCTACGACAACGAGCAGGACGGCGTCACCTACAGCTACAGCTTCTTCCACCTCTGCCTCCTCCTCGCCGCCCTCTACATCATGATGACGCTCACCAACTGGTACAGGTGGGCATCCCCCTGCTCTGCTCACCCCTTCTGTGGGGTTCTCCTCGTACTTGGGCTGGGCACGGCTGCTGAGGATGGGTCCACGTGTGAGCAAACTTCACAGGCATCCCAATCAGGGTTAATTATTTGGAGGTGGCTGAGCGCCCTATGGATGCGCTCTGGGTGTGAGTTTGCTGGGTACCCACTTGCAGCATCCCGCCCCCCATCCTTGCAGCATCCCCCCTGTCCTTGCAGCATCCCCGCTGCACCCTGGGGACATGGGGGGAGCAGGGAGCCAGCCCCGGGGTGTCCCAGGCTGCAGCACCAGGGCTGCATCCCCCAGCACGTGGCTGGGGACCTCGGGGCTGGAGGGTGCCACAGTGCCAGCGCAGCGCGGTGACGGATGCCACCCTCTTGCCCTTTCAGGCCTGACGAGAGCCTGCGGGTGCTGAGCAGCCCCTGGACGGCCGTGTGGGTGAAGATCTGCTCCAGCTGGGCCGGGCTCCTGCTCTATGCCTGGACGCTGGTGGCTCCGCTGGTGCTGCCGGACCGGGATTTCAGCTGAGGTGGCCGCGGGCATCCCCCCCCAACGCCAGGGGCAGCCCCAGCTCCGCCTCGGCCCCAGCCTCGAGTTTTGCACGTGGGTTGTGCCTTCTTGCAGGTTTTCAGCCTTAATTTAAAAGGGATAAAGTGCCAAGCAGGGACAGTCAGCGAGAGGGCTGGGACTTCCCTAAGGACGTCTGTACCGCTGTTACACTGCCCGTGCTTGCCTCGTGCCTTCAGCGGTGCCTCCAGCCGCCCTCCTCTCAGCCTTTCGAGGGTTGGGTTTGCACGAGCTGCTCTCCTCTTGCTTGGTGCCCCGGGACCGCGGTGCCTTCTGCAGGGGCTTTGGGGACTGGCCGTGACAAGGAGATGGGACCTGGCCACCAGCCTCTGCTGCTTCCCCAGCCAGCCTGGAAGAAAGCCAAGCTGGGGGCTGCGTGTCGTCTGTGTCCCCTCCAGCCTTTGAGGGTTGGCTGACTCCCCCAGGGCTCTCCCTGCCTCCTCAATAAAGTCTTGTTTGGAAAAAAGAAAAAGGCAGCTTTGTCCTTCTGGGGTCTTTTGTGGGGCCTTCTGGGGCATGTATGTTATGGATCCAGTGCTGGGGTGAGGGCACAGCGTGCGTGCAAGCAGGGGAGCAGCGTTTTGGGGCAGGGTGACTTGCGGTAGGGAGGCACAGCAAGCCCTAATCACAGCGGGGGCACCCCGGGATGGGGTGGGTGTGCAGCGTGGTGGGGGGCATGGTGGGGTGCAGCCTGTGCTGTGCTTCTGCCTGCTGCACCCTACACCCTGCACCCCGCATCCACCATCCTGCACCCCGTATCCTTCATCCTGCACCCTGCGGGAGACCGGTGCTGGGGGGCACAAGCAGATCTGGGGTGCACAGCAGGAGGGGGTGTGCAGCACGGCGGGGACCCCCCCCGTTCACGGGGGCACCCTGGGGGGGCCGTGCCCGGCGGTGGGCGCACGCCGCGCAGGGAGTCCCTGGGGACGGGGCGGGGGGGCTGTGCCCCGGGGGCCGCTCCCGGCTCCTTCCCTCCTCAGCCCCGGGGCCGGACCAGGGAGGAGGGAGCGGGAGGGGCCTTGGGGGAGCTATGGGGGGAGCCGGGAAGGGCCGGGGGGGCCGGGCCGTGCGGCTCAGGCGGGTCCCGGTGGCAGCCACGAGGTGGTGCTGGCGGCACGCGCTGCGGGGCGCGTCCTGCACCGTGCATCGTCGTGTGCTGAGGGTCCTGCCCTGCCCCGTGCGTCCTCCCCCATCGTGCGCGGTGTGTCCGGCATCATGTGTCCCGCGTGCTGTGTCCTGTCCTCTCCTGTCCTGCGTCCTGCGTCCTGTGCCCTTCACGGCGTATCCTGCATTGAGCGTCCTGTCCTGCGTGCTGTGTCCTGCGTGGCGTATCCTGTCCTACACCGCGTGTCCCGCACGGTGTGTTCTGCCCTGCATGGTGTGTCCTGCCCTGTGAGCTTTGCCCTGCTCCTTACACCCTGCACCTCACAACCTGAGTCCTGTGCCCTGCTCCTTTCATCCTGCACGCTGCAACCTAAGTCCTGCACGCTGCACCCTGCACCCTTCATTTTACATCCTGCATCATGCACCCAGTACCATCCATCTTACGCCTTCATTCATACTGCAACTTGCACCCTATACTCTACATCCTATGTCCTTTAACCTGCATCATGTCTTGTGCATGCTGCACCCTGCATCCTGCACCCTGCACACTTCAGTCTGCACCCTGCACCTTGCAGTCTGCATCCTGCACACTTCAATCTGCATCCTGCACCCTTCACCTTGCACCCTGCATCCTGCACACTTCAGTCTGCATCCTGCACCTTGCAACCTGCATCCTGCACACTTCAATCTGCATCCTGCACCCTGCACCTTGCACCCTGCATCCTGCACACTTCAGTCTGCATCACGTACCCTGCACCCTGCGTCGTCCATCCTCCCTCTGTCACCCTGCACCCTGTCGTGCAGCCTTCACCCTCCACCACCATTCACTTTGCACCCTGTACCTTGCAACCTGCACTCTGCAACCTTCCTGCAGCCCCCTCTAGGAGACCCGGGGTGGGGGTGAGCAGAGGAGCTCCGCAGCTGCAGCCAGGCTGTGCAGAGCTGTGACATGTCTTGGAGTGGCCAGCAACTGCCTAGGTCCCCAATGCACCCTAGGCAAGTGACACTTGCCCACACAACGTGGTCCCCACAGCCTGCAGGGCCCTTCTCTGCCCTTCTCCATACGAATTTACTGCCTGCATCTCCCACTGTGCAGGAGAGCCAAACCTGCTGCAGCTGGAGGTGATGCAGGGACAGGCCGCCTGTGCCAGCCCCCCGCCAGCAGCACGTCTCCTGCTACGGCCGGAATGCCTCATCCCCGGGATTTTCTCTGAAACAAGAAATCCTTTTTCTTTTCTTTCCTTTTTTTTTTTTTTTTTTCCCAGCTCTCCAGCTGGATCCAAACAGCTCTAGTGTGAAGCTGCGGGAATAACCCAATGGTTTGTTGGTCATTCCCATGAATCCTCTTGGGAAGGTCTGAATTGCACAAGGTGCTGCTACGAGATTTGTTTCATTTCACCCCTATCCAGTATCGATCAGAATATGGATAGTCTCAGCTCCCTGATTTCTTTATGGGGTATTTCAGACCTGTAGCAAATGCTCCCCAGTGCAATTATCATTGCACACCCAAAACATCTGAGGACACTGGGGCAGGTGAGTAGGGGGGCACATGGGCGTGAGCCCCAGCAGCACTGCAGGCTGCCTCCAGCGTCCCAGCATCCTTCTCATTTATCATCTGGCTGCAGGGCACCTTCAGTGGAAGGTCAATCCATGGGGAAGCCTGGCTGCTATTGCAGCCCCTGGCTGTATAACTTAACAGAATTACACACATGCACACACACACAAAGGAACAAAAAAAAGACCCTGTAGCTCAGGACAGGGTAACATCCCGAGAAGGATGTGCCACCATACAGTCCAGAATTATGCTTTGCTTGATGTCTCTGATGGAAAAGGGGTGCCCAGGGGAGAGTTCGCACACACAGCCACTATATAGAGGCAGCAATCTTCTAAAAAAGCCTTTTTGTGGTCACTGTCACTTCCAAAGGGAAACGGCCCGGTGCTGTGCATGTGCCCTGCATGCATTCCATGAGTGGAGCAGCCCTTTACATTCAAATTTTCTGGGTGAATATTTCGTGATCAAACAAATATCTGCCACATTTTGCTCAGCAGAAAGTGCCCAGGTCAGGCCCCCCCCCCCCCCTCATGCTGCTCTCGAGCCCCAGGCTGAGCAGGATCAGGCCATGCATCAGCCCATTGAAACACCTGTATCAGACCCCAGGCCCCCCCAGCTGTTATTGCCCTAATTCACTGTCCCTGGGGGGGGGCACCTTGGCATTGTGGATCTCAGGAGGAATTAGGGCAAAGTAGGAAATTGAGGAAAGCTCAGCAGCTTGCTTTACCAAAGATAATTGTGATCGCTGCCTTGCCAATTTGACTGGAATTAAGTAAAACAGAGGTGGGTGTAGGCTAAATCCCACAGGGGATGTCACCCTTCTGAAGCCCTGTGGGACACCAAGGGGTTCAGGACCTTGGTGGCACCTTCTGCAGCCCTCAGGTGGCTGGCAGAGGGGAACGCCAGGCCCAGGGCTGGGGGTCCCAAGCTGAGCCCCCCCCAGCATCAGTTTATTCTCTTTAATGCACGGTCTCTCCTGTTTTTATTTTATTCATGGGATTAACACATCAGGCAGCAGCCGGACTGGCTTTTGCTCAGAAGAGGAGGGGAAAGCGTTTACATAATTCATTTAAATGAGGCACCCGGGGAAATCCAAATTGGACTTCCAGCGTGTTTACAGTGCCACGCAGAGCCCCATGATCCGCATCTGGAGCCATTAATGCCTCCCAGACGGACCACAGAGCATGTATAATTAATTGTGGAGCAGAGCCATTGCCCAGCCTCCGAACAAACGCTCTCCCTCCCACTCAGAGGCAGCTTCATCAGCCCTGCACCCCCAGGATGGGGATTTATTTCAGGCATCTTTCCTGTCTCCCAAGAATCCCAACCAAGCCGACCCAACCGAGCAGCCAGGGAAGTGGGGGGTAAAAGCAGACAGAGGAGGGACCCAGGGAGTTGTTAAATCACAGCTCCTTTGCTGGCCTTGGGGATGAGAAGTGGTGATGAGGATGATGGGGTCTGCATTCCATAGCACAGCCCATTTTTCTATGGCATCAGATTTTTCTTCCATGCAAAAAGGAGAGATTTTGGACCCAACAGCAGCCCACGTGCTTCTGGGGCTGCTCAGGCTGCATTTGCCCCCAGACATCCCCATGTTGCTTTCTCCACCTTCAGCAGTGCTGAAGAGCGGAGGAGGGATGAGAAGGAAGACAGAGAGTAAAAAAAAATCATGCTTGAACCCTGCTGCCAGAGAAACATCTGTATCTATAAATACCCGTGATGTGAGTGGGAACAGGCTGTGTCTCCTGCAGCTCCCTAAGGCAGCGGAGCCACCTCGCCCCGGCTAACCTCATTCCAGCACATGTTCCTGTAATGCACACGAGTTGCTGCAGCTTTGCAGGTGATTTTGGGGGGAAAAAAGGAAAAAGAAAACACCCCCAAAAAAATCCCAGCCAACCGGAAAAAAAAAAAAAAAAGAAATCATCAGTAGCCCCAAGGGACCCTCTGGCATGTCCTGGGCCACATGCTGTTTCCAGCTCGTGGTTTTCCAAAAGCTCCCAGGCTGGTGACACTGGGACACGATGTCCCTCTGCAGGTCCCCAGCCCATAACCACCCCTTTTGCTGAGGTTGGGCTGAGCTTTGCCATCCCCCCCAGCCTGTCTCAAGAGTGCCTGGACCATCTCACACCATGTGCTGTGCTTACACCCTGCTGGTGTCTTTGCTGGTGCTGGGGCTGCACTGGTGCAGACAATGCCAGTTTGGCAATGGGTGAGGCTTTCCAGATCCCAAAGTCGAATTAACTCCGGGTCTAGAGACATGCGGTCAGCCCTGGATGAACTCAAATCCCTTCTCAGACAACACAGAGGCAGCAAGGGGGTGATGAGCTTGCTGGGACTCTGCAGCCCCACATTACCCATGCAGCAATTGGGGGGGGGGGGGGGGGGCACGTATGGGACACCCTTCAGGCAGCACCCTGGGGTCACCCCACATTGCTCATCACACAGCACACATCCTTCATCCCTTCTTGGAGGCAGGAGGCAGAAGAAACAAGCACTGCAAGAGCTAATAGGACATTTGCTTTCCCTGTCCCAGGGCTCCCTGTCTCTCTCCAATGCTCCTTTTGGGATTTCTTTCCTCCAAGCCACGCAGCACCACCGTTGTTCTTTTCTTTCTAGTATGATCTATGTTATCTGTGTTTGGATGGAGGCCACGAGCATCCCCTCCAGCCTGGGGCTGAGCACAGCATCATTTGGCTTGAGAAAGAGGGGCTGAGCCCCCCCAGGCTCCAAAGATTCCAGCGAGGCTGAGCAATGAGTGGAAACATTTGCTCCAATAGACGCTTGCACCTTTGCCTCTATCTTTCAGCTGGGTCCCATTTGCAGTTTTTTTTCCCTTCTTTCTTTTTGGCTTCCCTCCACCCAAAATGCCGTCGAGGCAAGGAGTCACGTCCCAGCCTTGCAAAGCCTGGGCTGGTTCCAGGTCCCGGAGAAAGCCCAGCCCCGGGAGCATCCCCTGCCGCCCGGCACGTAGGGCTGCTCCAGATGTCCGTGCTGGGAGCCCTGGGTGCTGCCGCACGTGTCCACGCTGATGGGAGCTGGGGAAGAACAGACGGGCAGCCAATGTCACCCTCCTCCATGGGGTTTTCTTGGGTGCACACCAGGAGCAGATTTGGGGCTTTTTTTTTTTTTTTTTTTTAACTCCTTGTTACAAGCAGGGTTTTTCAGAAGCCATCTCACTCCTCTTTTGCTCTCTCACTCATCCCCTTCTGCCCCTGCAGCCGGGGCCGTGCAGCTCCCCACATCCCCAGGGGCTCAGCAGCCTCCCCAGGGCCATCCCCCCGGTAACGCTGCAGTCGCAGGGCCGTTGGTGCTGTGGAGACTTAATGCCACAAAGAGAACACTTTCCTCTCTTCTCCACTAATTATAGCAGTGAATTCCAATGCAAGAAACAAGTTGCTCCCCTTGGTATTGAGCAAGCAACCCGCCCACCCCCCCGCCCTGGTTGCAGAGGGGTCTTTAATGGCACCTTGGTGCAGCCAGGCGATGCGGCAACATGAGCACTGGGCAGCCTGCCCTGGGCTGCAGATTTTCTGCTCCACGCTCCCTGGGAATTATCCCATGACACCTGTAGCATCCCTACCGGGGTCCCACTGAAGGCTGGGGTAGGTGTTGGTTGCATTTTGGGGGGCCCAGCAGTCCCTGGGCTGTTGGTACCCGCACAATGGAGATGCCATTTAGTGGGTGCAGCGGTGGGGATGCATTGAGCTGGCTCCCTGTGTCGAACACCCATGGGACCAACCCTTCCCAGCACTTCAGTCTCATCCAGGCTTCCAAATGCAGGTGGCCCATTAATAATCAGCACGATTTGGGTCAGTAATAAATAACGTAACATCACACCCAGCAGGGCTCTCACTGGAGCACCCGCAGCCAGCAGGCAGCACGCGTTGCGCTGGGGGAACATCTGCAGAGCCACTTCTGCGTGCTGCTGCAAACAGCTTTTGTGCTGGAAATCAGAGTCAAAGGGAATTGTTGCCGTTTCACTGACTTGGAGGAAATCTGATTAAAACACAAACAAGCTGAAGGGAATTGCACTGTACACAGAGCTGCCTGCCAGCCCAGCCTCCCTCTGTCCTCATGGATGGAGAGAAGGGACCGAGTGCAGGCTGGTCCCATCCCATCCCTCTGCTCTCCATCACCACACAGAGCAGGAGCCCCCCAGGCTGCTCGGTGCTGCTCACACTTGCAGTCAGACTCAACCTGAGCACACACTTCTTTGGCACTATTCCCTGCTTGGGCTGAGCAAGGCAATGCCGCTAAGCCATGAGAAGGAGCAGCTGGGCACACACAGCCGCTTGCATCCGCCTTCTCCCAAAGCTCTTTGTATCAGCTGCAGGGCAAAACCCCAGGGATTTTGCAGTGGGGCTGCTCAGGGGGAGATGGGCAGCTGGAGGAGAGTTGCTGCATGCCAGGGCTACTGGTGTGTGGTGGAGTTTGGGTGGCTGCTGTGTGACAGCAATGTGCTATGACCGCGAGGAAGGGATGCCCAGAGGTGGCAATCAGTTTTTGCTCAGCTCTGTATATTTTCTATGATTTATGCGGTTTGCAGGAGGTTGGACAGGGGAATGTGAAGGAGTCAAAAGGTAGGAATGGAAATAAGTCAGTCTGGAGGCTTGCATAAAAGCACGGAGGTGTCCTAGTGTAAGGCAGTGACACTAAATGTGCAAAATACTTTGGAGCTAATGTAGTAGGGTTGTAGTAATGTAGTTGCAGGAACCTTGTAGCTCAATCCCTGCACATTTGTGCTATTAATGGCTTTTTATGCACTGAAAAGTCTCTGCTGGTACTCCAGAGAGGAGAAGCTTCAGGCTGAGCTCTGGGGTCTGCAGCAGGGTCTGGCACACGGCAGTGCCCGCTCCTACAAGTCTGCAGCTTGGATTTGCAGAAGGATTTAAGGGCTTAGCTCCTGCTGCTCAGGCACCCAAGTGCCTTTGAGGGTCTGGGCAGGAGGATTTACGTGCAATTTGTCAGTGTCATTTTGTTGCTTCCAGTGGAAACAGCTGGGACGTGAGGACAGAGGAGGGTTCCCCTTGCAGCCATGCCCTGGGCTCCGCTCTCCAAACGCGCGCTGCAGCTGCAGCAATGCCTGTGGTCCTTCTGGATGCTGCGGAAGGACTCCAGACCTGGCTGCTGGTGGCTTTGCATCGCTCTTTCTTGGTGCCAGATAGCTTTGACTTCTCTACATTCTTGGGGTGAGAGCTTTAGCCAAAGTACCTAAAGTTCAATAAACGTACATTTGGGTGCTGGAGACCACAAAAGCCCCCAAATCTCTGCTGCAGGTGCCCAGCTGGCAGCACGGGGCTCTTCCTGGAGCCATTCCTCAAAAAATGAGCAGCCACACTGGGGCCAGCCCTAGGGACCTGAGCAGGGAAAGCAAATCTGCAGAACGAGCCTCCCTGCCGTGCCCCGGTGCCTGTCCCCACGTCTCCCCAGGGACAGCAGCTGCTTGGGCTGCCTCTCCCTTTCTCACAGTCTTGTGCTGTGCTCATCACGAGGATATCAAAAATAAATGAGCGGCTCTGGCCCTTGCCTGGGGAGTTGCAGCCTCCAGGGCTTGATGCGGCCACGGAGCTCAGGGCTGTATCTGTAAACCCACACGAGCCCATGAAAACCCTAAATACATCAGTCCCGACAGATGTTTCTCGATCTGCGCCCTAAATCCTTGGAGAAAAGTTAAATCCCTGTGGGACGCATCCTGCTGCATCCCCTCCATGCAAACCCCTGGGGGCTGCCCGGGCTGTAGCCGTTCCCAACCCTCCGCTGCGCTGCTCCTGTTCCCTCGTCCCCGTGCTGTTTTGGGGTGAGGCTGACTCACGCTCAGCTTGTGACCGGCTCTCAGCCCCGCTCACCTTCTTGCCCAGCTCCCACCAGCTGCTCGTCCCATCCTGCAGTCATTTTGTGGAGCAGCTCAGCTTGCGGGGGGCTTGTGCTCGCTCCTCTGGAAGGGATTTTTCACTTCAACCACGCTGAATTTTCAGGAGTACTTTGAATGTCAGCCCTGGCCTTCTGCTAGTGGCTTAGGTTTAGGTGCAAGGTTTAGGTTTAGGTTTAGGTTTAGGTGCAAGCTGGAAAATGATGATTTTTTGTTCTCCTCTCAGAGCCTGGCCCCACACAGGGATGCTGAGTGGCACCATCAGGAGCAGGTCCTCATGGCTTCAGAACCTGGCCTCTGTGCCTTGCTCATGAGAGCAGCAACTTAACCAGTGCCAAAAGCTTTGCTTAGCAGAGATATTGGACTTCTGCTGTATTTTCCTTGCCATTACTGCACATGGAGACGCTGGGGCTCGATGATTTTCTGGAGGACATCGAGGAGGCCCATTTAGAGCAGAAAATAGGATTTTTGGCCCCAGATTGCTGCTCTTCCCCTCTCGCGTGAGACAGGTCCAGGGTGTGCACATATGTGTTAGTTTTCATGAATTGAACAGCTTGGTCTGTGCTGAATGGCAGCTTCTGGTTTTCCTAAGCAGGGCTCCTTGAAGAAAGGGCTTCACTGCCAATGTCAGGGAAAAAAAACATAAAGATCCCACTTAGAAAAACTTTGCAAAGGCCAAGTGCTGTTAAATGAGCTGAGGTGATATAGAAATTGTCCCTTCTTACAAAAATAAAGGTGTTTTCCATCACCAGGGTGCAACTGAATGCACCAGGTTTCCTATGGGCAATTGAGAGGTGTGGCTCAGGTTTCAATTAAAAAAAAAAAAAAAGAAAAAAAAGAAAAAAAAGAAAAAAAAAGGTATTATGGCCTTTTTTTTTTTTTTTTTAATTCCTAGGAAATTTGGCTCAAAGATCTCCTTTGTTCACCAAGTATTTTCATGTTCTAAAGCACTCTGAATGTAAAATTTGAGGGTGAATCATATTTTTGCTTTAAATAAAACCCCTTCCATACTTAAGAATGTGTTTGTCATCGATTGTGTGACTTGTGTGATTGAGCGGTGGTTAGAAGAAATAAGGCAGCCAATAATTATCCCGAGGCTCCACCAAGGTGTGCTTTATTGAGGAAGACACGATGAAAGAGGGAAGAAAAAAGATTTTTTATTAGAGCAAATGATATAGCTAGAATATAAGGACCAGCTTTTAACCACGGACAAGACTATGTCCATGGATAACAGCAAGCATGTCCTTTTTTTCCTCCCCATGCTATTTAACCTGCTGATGGCAGTGACTCACCCTGCAGACCTGCCTTGCTTCCCTCCTCGCACAGGCAGAGCTGTCACCGTGCTGTCACACCAGGACAATGAAAGTCATGTTCTCATCTGCAAGGTGGATGAATTTGTTAAGGGATTTTTTGGAGCAGGTCTAGACACAGGGAAACGCTACATTTCCGTGCTGCAGGCCCCACCTTGCTCCGGTCGTTTTTCTGCTAACTGAGGAGCCCAGGGAGGTGCCGCTGGTCCTGGCAGCCAGCAGCTGCCTCGCACTTTGGTGGCCTTTCCTCTACTAAATGTCGTGATACTTTTTTTAGGCAACAAAGGCCACTTTGGGGAGCTGGCCAAAGAAGTTGGACAGCCTCCTACAACGTTCACCTGTCGGATGCAAGCTCAGCATTGCTCAGCCCAGGCCGTGAGAAGCAGCCACTGAGGACCATGTGCACAAGGGCCCCATCCACACGGTGCTGTGATGGGCAGAGCCCAGTTTTCTGTTCATCTTCCCATTTTGTCTCATGTGCTCCCTTTTTTGAGGTGACCCAGCTGAGCCCTGCGCTGGGGCCATGCCTGCCCTTTCTGCTTCGTGGGTCTGTGGAGGAGGAGGAAAGCAGGCAGGGAAGGAGGGTTTTGGTGCCATGGCTTGTGAGCAGTTTTGGGACATCCTCCTAGATGAGAGAAGGGGGGTCATGGTCCTCGGCAAAACCTGAGCCAGAAGGGGTTTAAAGCACTTTATAACCACGAAAGCTGATGTCTCTTCTCCTGACTCTCTGGTGCCATGCACACTGGATCCACAGTTGCTTCAGGCTCTGTGCCGGGAAGGAGAAAAGTGGAAAATGAAGAAAATATGGAGAAATGGCCAAATGTGCCTTGTCACCCCTGCAGGGGTGCTCTGGCCACCCTAAGCCGTATGTCCCTCCCTCACTTCCATCTTCCACTGGTTGTTTCTGGGGCCGTGGGTGCTGTGGGGAGCTGGGGATGTGCTGGGGACACGCAGAGCCTGGCTCTCCTCCTGCTGACTCCCTGCTGGCTGATGTGAGCCCGCCCAGCAGCATGGACACATCCTGCGTCCCCTGTGAGCAGCTGGTCGTGCAGAGCCCCATCGAGCCCAGTCACATCCGTGGTGCTCCTCTTTGGGAAACTGAGGCACGCTCATGGTCATCCATTGCACCCTCGTGCACCCAAACTGCACCCTGCAGACCTCAGCATCAGCCGGGTGGCTGGAGGGGTGAATACTGCAGCCCACCACAGCCTGCAGGGCTCTAAGACAGGGCTCTGGGGTAATTGAATAATTACCACGTCCTGTCCCTTACATCCTACAACATACCCATAGTTTGCCCCTGCTGTGTTGAAGCTCAAGCCCAGAGGACACAAAGCCATGGATGTTTAGCAGAGCCAAGAAAATGACTGAAGTGTCTTTGAAAACTGACTGCAATATGAACCGGAATCGCAGCAACGCACGAGGTGTAAGCCTGGTGGCCAGCAACCTTCAGAGAGCGGGGATTTGCCACGGACACCTGCTGGGGAGCAGGGAAGGAGCAGCCCGGAGATCTCCCAGCATCTCGGATGGACGGGCAGACAGAAGATGCTCTGCATGGGCCAGGCCCCCTTTGCATGACAGCCACTTGGGACGAATTAAAAACAACCCCAAAGAAATCTGGGTTTGCAAAGTGAGGGAACACAGTGTTTATATTGGAAACATCTGGAGCAGCAAACAATGTCTGCGCTCCCCGGGGGCAGGGGGTGGCAGACCAAATCCGTTCAAGTCTGTGCTCTGTTCCTCGGGAGGAGAGGTCATGGGGACCCTCCGGAGTCAGAGATCACCCCCGACAAAGGAGAGCGACAGCAAACATTTGGGAGCCTGCTGAGGTTTGGCAGCTCCCCACTGCAGCTTATTTTGCCTCGTGAAGAGAAGGCCAAGACGGGACCTAACAGCAGCCTCCAGCTCTTCGCAGGGCAGATAGATGATGGATGGTGGGGCCAGGGTCGCGGTGCTGGCAGATGGGAAAACAAGGAGCAGAGGACACAGGCTGAGGAGGTTTGGGAGGTCCTTCACAGGGGGGCTGCTGCAGCCCTGGGACAGACTGGTGGGAACATCTCCATCCCTGGAGGTTTTCAAGGCTTGGCTTGGCAAAGCCATGGGCAACCAGCTCTAATGATGGTGACAGTGCTGCTCCATGGGGAGAAGGGGCTGGGGGATCTCCAAAGTCCCTCTCAACCAAGCATTGTGTGATGCTACTGGAGGGAAATGCAAGGACCTGAAAGTCACCAGCAGCAATGCTGAAGGGGCAAACACCTTGGTGCCTCCTGCTGTGAGGCTTGGGCGTAAGCTAGGACAAGAAGTTGCTTGAGTTTTGAGCTATGTCCATTCAAAATGGATTCACCTGGATCCTGGAGTACAGGAGGACACTGATCTCTGGCACGGCAGGGGACACCAGGCTGCAGGGAGTGAGAAGGCTGGAGGCGGATGGAGGGAACATCCCAGGGAGAAAGCTGTGCATGAACCTTCCTCTGCTCTCCTGGATTGAGCTGTTCTGAGCTTTTCAAAGCAAAGGTCATAGTTTTTCATTTAAAGAAAAAAAAAAGTTACTTTTTTTTTCAATTTTTCTTTTTTTCAGCTAGTTTAAAAGCCTTTCAGTCACTTTGGGGAGCTCTCGATAGGAAATGGTCTAGACAGTTCCCTTGCAAAAACTTCTCTTTCCCACCGTGGAGGAAGGGCTGGAAGGAGAGGGAAGGAATCGGCTCCCACCTGAGGGAGGTGGGATCCCCCAGCCTGGATCCCGGCTTTCCTCTGGTCATGTGTGTCCAAGCAGTGGGGGCCGTGCAAAGAGGAGAAGTGTGAAGAGGGCTCTTTGGACTACAGCCACCAAAAGCAGGGGGGGCAGGGGGCAGGACCTCTGGGTACCCCATACCGTGGGGAGACATTTGCTCCATCAAAGCTGGTGGAGCACAGGGAACTGCACAGCCCTGCATTGTCTTCTGGGTGGGCAATGCCCAGTCAGACCTTCTAAGATGTGGGCAGATCTGCTGGGCAGAAGGGATGAGGAGCTGTGTCATGGGGAGCTGTGTAGTCACCTGTACAAACACACTCCCCAAAATACATACACACACACCCCTATATGTGTGCATACATATGGATGGATACGTGCAGAGATGGATGCAAAGCAAATAGCCCACTCCGTGAGCACATGCTTCACCAGGAGCTTTCTTCAAGCAGCCTCAAATCTGGACAGCCTCTGGGGCTGAGTGACCTGTCCTCATGTCTCCTCTCCAGCGGGGGTGATGAATGCGGGAAGGACATGCAGACAGGGAGGGGGCACAAGGAGATCTCCTTTTCACCCACCCACCCAACCCTCATGGCCCCGGGTTCTCCGAACACCCCAGATCTCATGCTTCCCTCAGCAGCTCGCCAGCTTTCTGGTCAGGGTGACACCCGGGTTGTTCCAGCTGCGGCACAGCTGGATCCGAGGACAGGACGAACGAGCCCAGTGCTTGTCTACAAACCAGCAAAAATGAATCCATTGTTTCTCAAACAATTTTGGGAAGCGGTTCTGGAGTCACCGTGGCTCTTCAGTGGTGGGAAAAGGCTTGGGAAGGTGGGGGGCACAAGGCTGGAGATCGCCTGCAACCAGACGGAGGGGTCTTCTCCTCCCTGCTTGGCATCACTCGGCTAGGGGGTCGGGGAGAGAGCTTTTCCTGAGCAAAATCCTCCTGTTCACAGAGGGGAGGTGTCCCCGCCACCGGTCCTGCTGGCCGTGCCTCCCATCGCAGTGTGACGCAGGTGTCCCCCCAGCACCCCCTGGGAGGCTGCTGTGCCCCACGCGGCGCCTAATTACTCCCTGCAAATGGCATCCTAATTTCCCTCCAGTTCGCTCTGTTTTTTGTCACTGACATGTTTTCAAGCTATTAATGACTCCCATTTGGGGTTATTCTTGGCTCTTCTGGAGGAAGCTGGGCTGCCAGCGAGCAGCCAGACCTCAGAGGCAGTTGTGCCAGCACCACGCCACCGCCAGGGAGGAAATCAAGCAGAACCCACTGGTTTTAACAAGTTATTTGAAAAGCAGTTGCTTTTGCCCATGATACTCTTCTTCCTGCTTTTCCTGCCCTGTAAAACACCATTCTGTCTAGCTGTAGGGCAGCTGCCAGCTCGGGGAAGGCAGCAGCAGGGCTGGGGACAGCCCAAGTCCCTCACCTCTCTGGGCATACCTGGGAACAGCCACCTCTCCCAGAAATACCCTTTTTCCAGCAAGTTGTAAGTCACAGGGCCACCCAGCACCTCTGAAAGCACTTCATCATTGCACCCCAAGGCAGGGAAATTCCTTCTAAATACGTATCATTCTCCCGAGGTCAGCAGGAGAGTGTGGGTGGGTGGGAATGGCTCCTGCTGCTACGGCTCCGAGCTAAGAACTCTCTGCCAGGCACTGTTCCTGGGGAGAGATAAAGCATTTGAGTGACTTTCTAGACCTCTGCATTCCCTGTTACTGGCCCTACAATAGCAGCTTTGCATGTGGCAGAAAACACCCTGGGAGATGCATGGAACAGGAGGGGACTTATATACATATATACATATATATATTATATAATATATTTAGTTCCTATGAAATGATTTTGCTCTGGCACCTGTCACTCGGGTCCAAATTTGCCCTGTGAAGGGGACAAAGAAGAACATGCACAGCTGTTTTGCCAAAAGATGAACCAAAAGCATGATGCATCTCTATACCGTCCATCTCCCTACATATCTTTTTCTTCCCAGACTGGTCTACCCACGTGCAATCTGCCACTCTGCAAGTTATCTAGTCTTCCATGAAGTCTCCAGGGTGTTGGTGAGGAGCTGCTCTAGTTTATGAGCATGCCGAGAGTCTTTTCTACAGCTGGGTTAAAATCTTTGTTCCTTTTCCCTTCCCCATTCCCCACATTCTCCAGGGAGACTGGGGAACATTTCCAGCCAGTGAGGAATTTTCCACCTAAACACTTTTCTGACTTAAAATTACTTATCATTTCTGCAGAAAACACTTAGAAAACAACTGCTCACTCAACAAATAAAAACCGTGGTTTCTCAGCTTCCAAAGAAAAGGAACTTTATCCTGCTTGGTGAGCACCAATAAATATTTTTTAATCAAAAGCCTTTGCTGCAAATAAGCATCCCCATTATCTGTCCTGAGGGGCCCATCCCCAGAGTTTCCAGCCCCCCCAGATGACGGCTGTGAGCCAGCAGCACATCAGCTTCCTGCAGAGCTGTTCAACTTCTTAAAACCACCAACACTCGGAAGGAAAGCCAAGGAACCCATCAGGCCCAGCCAGCAGGACTTGGCTGCCAGAGATGGTTGAATGCTGAACACACTTCTGACGATGCTGTTGGCAGCTGTGCTTCCCTGGGCTTTGCGGACCCATCCTTGGAAGTGCTGCTGCTGCTTAATAGTAAACACGTGGGCATCTCGGCCCCTTCCCCTTCCAGCGCTTGGGTGCGGAGCAGAGGTAGAGGGCAGTGATGCTTCATCTCTCTCCCCTGGTGAAGCGGCTCATCCCAGCAGGCAGGACCTGCCTGAGCTCAGGGCTTGGCAGCAAATCCTGGGCTGGCCTCGGTGCTGAGCTGGCAGCTAAATGGGCTCCTCCAGGCCAGAGACATGAAGGGAGGGTCAGCGTTTTGCTGCAGTGTTAAGCGCTGCCATCAGTGCAGGGATGAAGCTCCTCAGCCTTCCCCTTGCATTTGGTCCCCTGATTTACCCACTTCAGATGCCTCCTGAGTTCCCAGCCACCTGGGGTCTCCTGGGGCTGGGAACATCTGGAGGGGGTTCCCTCGCAGCTGGATGTCTGCTCCTTCACTGCTTGCATTGCTTCACTGCTACCCACGGCCACAAGGACTGGAAGACTTCCAGGAAGACTGCTCCCACCCCAACAAGTGCCTTGAAAGTCCCCTGAAGAGCTGCAGCAGGGCTCACGTGATACCTGGAGCCATCCAAGGCATGAAACCTGCCCACTGGTTTCACCACACAGGTTCTGGCAGCATTCACAGGCTCCTTTCCGCGGGTGAGTCAGGGAAGTCCCTGTCGCCAAAACTTTCTGCTGGGGCATGACGGCGAGGATAGTTTCTAACATCTTTTGCCCAATCCTTTCCATGGCCTGTCCCCCAGCTTGGCTGCTAAACCCCAGCACAGGCACAGCAGTGCTGAGGCTGCACATTTTTGGGAGCCTTTCCAGGTCCTCCAGACCCAAACCCTGATGGCACAAGGTCTGTGATCTGCTGTCACCAGGAGGGACAGCACGGGGATTTCTGCTCACCCTGGCAGGTTCTTCAAAGGCAATCTGAGCCCTCAGCCCTACATCCATCCACACAAACCTTGCCATCTGTGGTTGTCCAGACTGCAGATGTGCCTGCTCATCTTCCTCCTCACCAGACCCGGGCAGCCTTACTGTCCTAGCACACCACCTGCATGGCACGTACGTGATGGATGTATTTACTGGCAGTGTTTGAGCGAGCAAAGCTATGGCTGAGTTCCAGCGATTAATTTACAAAGAAGATCCTTAGTGCAGGAAGGGGGGAGATGAGTGCACCCCAGAGATGGGTATCTGGGTTCATGGGTACCTGGATTATATGGGTACATTGGGTATCTGAGTATCTGAGTATCTGGGTATCTGGGTTTAAGGGTATATGGGAATATGGGTACATGTGCATCTGGATATCTGGGTATAAGGGTATATGGGTATCTGGATATCTGGGTATCTGGGTATCTGGGTATAAGGGTATATGGGTATATGGGTACATGGACAAAAGCACGTCTCTGAGATGCGTGGCAGCATGTTGAGTCAGTCAGGAGAGGGACGTGGTGGCTGTGCTCCCTCTGGCAGTGTTGGCCTATCCCTGCCTCAGCCACACTGGGGTGACCTCAGCATGGGGACGAGGAGCTGCAGTCTCACTTCTGGGGAAGAACTGGGGCTTTCTCTAGTTGAGTTTTTACTCAGAAAGCAGCTTGGGCAAAAAGCAGAAGTGCCCCGAGCACAGCTGGGAGCTGCAGTGGAGCAGTGTGCAGATCTTGGTCCTGCTGGCCAGCCAGCCTGTGCACCAGCTGCTCCTTGTGCCTTAGCTCTGCTCTGTGCTGGGCGAGGAGCTGGCAGAGGCTTTTCCAAGACAGAAATCCATATTTGAGAGCATTTGGAAAAAATGCCTGCTCTTAACTGCCCCATTTCCATAGGAATTGAGCTCAGTTTCCACTGTATCACAGCACTCAAATTCCTGGGTTATCCCTTTTCCTCAGGTAGTGCTTGGGAGGGGAATAAGCCTGGGCTGGGAGTGCAGAACAACTGGGGCTTGGTGAAACACAGAGTATATGGCTTTGCTCCTGAAGGACGGAAAGAGGATTGGAAATTGCCAGCAGGCAGGCAGGCAGCAGGACAAAGCGCTGCAGGGTGATGCGTCCCTGGGGTGCTGGGGAGGGGAGATGGACAGTGACCATCAGCGGGGCGAGCATGGGCTTGGGGTTACAGGACCTGAATGATGCCTGCGTGGAAGCACAAGGCTTCCCCAGAGCAGGAGGCTTTGGTGGCTTCCCTTTGTACACACAAACCACAGAAGGCCCTTTGGAGCATAACGAAGAATGTTTTTTTCACAATAATTTTTCTCCACTTATATATAAGGATTCCTGCGAGGGGTCTCAGCTCTCCTCTGAGCACTTACAGGTCCCTGGGGGGAGTCCCCTGCCCACATCAGGGAGCAGACCCTCATTCAGTGGCCCAGAAAAAAAGGGTTTCTGGGCACCAGAAACCCCTCCTAGGACCACATCAGGTGCCTGAGGGCTCTTTGTCATTTCATCCTTAAAAACTTCCAGTGCAATGCATGAATCCGCTGCAGTCCCGGCATCCCAAGCTTGAATCACACCCCGGGACATGGGACAACAGTAATCCTATGATCACAGCAGTCTATATGTTAGCAAAGACAGCTATGCTCATGTTCAGAAACATCTGTAGAACATGCTGACCATGTCTTATCGGAATATAATGTGGGATTGATTATTTGATTGGAAGCATAGAGATAATATATTTAAAGGGTTGTAAAATCTGACCCGAATCACTTTTTGATTATTATTGCAAACGGATTTAAGCTTGGAGTTGCTGATATAAAAACATAAGTAACATAATTAGCAACAAACATCCGTGTGGTGAGGTTTCTTTTATTACTTCATAATTTGAAACAGAAACTGTTTGTGGTATCTTCTGGGAAAAAAAAATGCACAGAACGTCTGCTCCAGACAGTTTGAGACGAATATGCTGGATTTGATGAAAATGAAGGAACAGACTCCAAGGCCTGAAATCTGTTGATTTCTCTGCTGCTGTTATTTCCAGTTAAAGTGTCATCTCACTTGAATTTTCTATCAAAACTTTTTAAGATGGATTTGGAAATGTGTGAACCTCGGTCCCATCAGGATGTGTCTCGCACAGCATGTTCCATGTAAGGTAGCAAAACCCAGCAGTGTGAGCGCTTGTCTCACAGCTTTTCCTGAGACAGCTGCTGGAAGTGGGGATTTTTCACCATCTTTTTTACTGAGAAAGAGCCCATCAACAACGCCACACCGTCCCAAACCCAATGCTTGCTCCTCCAGATGACCCCCACCATCTGCAGATCACATCTGGCTGGTCACTGCGCTGGGATTCATTTGAAACAATCCCAAATCTTAAAAGGAAGAACAGGGATTCCCATATGCCATGACATCTGCAGGGAGAGTCATTTGCCCTAATGCAGCATCTAAAAATTAGACTACCAAAGGTTAACCAGTCCCCTTGGCTTCCCTGAAGGTGGCAGAGCATCTCTTAAGGGCAATTTGTCTCCTTGCGATGGGCTTCGCAGGCAGGGCAGATGACTCCCCATCTGGAGGTGCCTCTTGGTCTCTGCAGGCTACCAGGGAGCTTGAGGTGACATTTAAAGCTTAAAGCTAGGTCAGATAGCTCTCACTCCTAGAATTTATAAGTTAAAAGGTTTAGCACAAGAGTTCTGTGTTTTCCAGCCTCTGTTGTATCAGTGACCCAACAGAGGGGAGGAGGAGCAGGGAGCAGTCACTTGCCTGTCCTGAGAAACTCCAGAGTGTCCTGAGAAATATCCATATCGGGGAGCAAAAAATGTCTCTAAAGAAGATACCGAAGCTGATGAGCTAATTGTTGGCTCTGTTGACGGATATAGAAAATTTAGTGCCAGTGCTTCCACCATGGACAGATGTGGGGAGGATGTGAACAGCGGTTTCTTGGAGGACGTTTTTTTAGGAGAGGCACAGGGGGTATAAAGCTCACTAGGATCAGCCTGGCAGATGCTTCTGGAGAACCAAGGGAATAAGTGCCTGTAATAGATATATCTATATCTATATCATCTATATCTATATCTATATCTATCTATATCTATATATCTATAATAGATATATAAATAAAGGAGCTCAGTGAAGCCAGGTATCCTTCCCACAGGTCAAACCAGTGAAGGACTTCATACGTGGACAAAGCCTGTGCAGCAGGAGGTAGCAGGGAGCTAACAAAGGGTGCAGCACGAAGGGGAACCAGTGTTGGACAGGGTCATCAGAGCTAAACTCACCTATGAAATTCCAGGAAATAAATGTATTCCAGTAGTGCGAGCTGAAGATAGTCCCCATGAAGATGTGAAAGATCTTGGCCAACTGCTACAGGCAAAACACCAAGACTTGGAGGTGGTGGGGACTGTATGCTGGAAACGGTCACCAGCAGGAGGAAATCTTGGAGTTTTGGGCTCTGAACAATTCTGCAACTTAGCAAAAGTACTTGGTATCTGCGAGTCACATCAGGACAGCAGCGAGGATTACAGATACAGATTTATCTGCAGGTCTAACAGGGCACTTTCACTTTGGTGATGTTGATTTCTCTGCTGTTCACCAGCACCCAGAGGACATAATGTGTCAAACTGGAGGTGTTTGTAGATGAGAGATAACAACTGTTGAAAAATTAAATTAAGTGTCTTTCGAAAGTGTGAGTTGAGGTGCAGAAACAAAACAGCTGTAGCTGCAGCACCTGGGAAGCGGAGTGTGAGCTCGGGAATGCAGGAGGGTGATAACATCTCGCTGTTTCACCCAGCAACAGGTCCTAGAGGTAAATTGTCACCGGGCCAGGGAGAAGGAAGCGGCCCTTGGAGCCATGAGAAAGCATGTGGGCAGGTTTCAAGAGGCACATGTGGTCTTGCCAGTCCTTTTATGTGTGTTTTAAGTGCATGTGCTAACATTTATGTTCCAAGGGCCAGTTATGCCTTCATTTAACCCTTCTGTTTTGACTCACATGCTGGCAGCCTATATGTCCGCTCAGGAAGGGGGAACACAATAGGGGGGGAAATCCTCTATGCTTGGAGCAGCACTGCTGGCATCCCCTGGTCAGGATGGGGGTACGGGAGGAAGCTGCCCTTCATATGCAAGCAAAAGTTTGCAAAAAATGCATCCATTTGTCTGGAGTGCCTGGAGAACCTGGACACTGCTCCTACTTCTGAGCTCGCAGCTGCCCAGAGGAAGGAGGTGCAGTTCGGTGGCAGGGGATGCTGTGGTTGGCAAGTGCTGTGACACAGGGCACATGCTGTGTCCACCCGGAGCCCAGACACAGGTGACGAGGGGACATCTCCTGGTCACAGTGCTTCTGAGGATGTCCCAGGCCATAAAGCAAACACATGGCTTGAACCGGGGCTGTGGCATTGACCAGAGGGACAAACAGGTCAAGTGAGCAGAGCTCCTTCAGCAGTCCAGGATTTGCCCTCCCCAGTCACACTGCAGGTCTGCCCTCCTGCTGAAAACACCAGCAAATTTTCACCTCTCTGGTGTCAAATTCCTGCCTGTCCAAAGGGAACTGGCACAACAGACCCAGACAGGGTCATTTACCTTTTTCTCTCAAATGGAAGCAGAAAGATAAACGTGTTCTTTCACTTTTCCCAGGCAGCCCAAATCAGGCTGTTATAGCAATTTCAAGACAGCTTTCCTCCCGAGTGGTTCTCCGTCTCAGTCCTGGTGAAAGGGTCACAGCAGCCTCTACCACCAGCAGATAAAGGAGCTGGCGAGGGAACGTGCACAAGCACAAAGTGCTGGTAGACAGAAAAGCTAACAGCAGTTTTTAACTTCTGTGTTAAATCTTCAGCTCCACAAGGAAACCTAACGGACTGCTTGGATAGACAGCACAGAACAAACCTGATGCCTGTAAATATGGCACGTGAACTCTATGATGAACCCTCATGAGCAATACCTGGGTAAGTGTGGATGAGAGAGCAGCGGTGGATCCTGTCCATAACTAGAGTCTCACAAGCAACGTGATGCTAGTCTTAGCTGGAATTGCAAAGCCTGCTATAGCTGGAGAAGTGGAGGCCCATGATGTCCCGGCTTGGGATGTCTAGTCCCAGCTTGCTCAAGTGTTATGAGATTGATGTGATAAATGTGAGTGTTGTTTGCAGAGCACAGATTTGGAAAGGAAATCTTGGAAAAGCTAAATCCAAGACTGTCAAGAGAGATGTGGTTTCCTTTCCCTTTTTCTATCCATCACACCTGCCAAACACTAAGGGCAACCCCAAGAGAACATCCCACTTTCACTAATGGAAATAGAGTTTCAGGTTTGTAAGGGCTCACGACTTGCTGCCAGAGGAAACAAAGCAAGAGAGCTTTCTACTTTATGGATGTACAAGAGGTAGGGCATGCTGCACCTTAAATCTGGCCAGGTCAGAGAGCTGTGACCAAAGGATGGCTGAGGCTTGTACCATGCAGGTGCTGAGCGCTGGGGGAAGCAGCCTCCTGCAGCCGATGGACATTTTGAGAGCCAGCCCTGAGCTCTGGGAGATGGATGGACTGCAATTGGGCCATGTCTCATGTGGTCCATGGAAAGAGCAGAAAAACAGCAGTCCCATTCTTCCATACCTCTGAGCATGCCCTGGCCCGTTCCCAATTTCACACCTTTGTGCAGCTGTGCCCATGCCTGCTTCTGTTGGTGGGCTGCCCTCGGCCTGTGCTTTGCTCTGCTGCGACCTTAAGGGAAGTGGATTTCTCTTTTCCTCCTCCCACCCTTTGACTATTGTCCACAGAGCCTGCAGGTCCAGCAGGAGTGAGCACCTCTCACTGTGCCCACCATACCCCAGAAGGATGGAGCTGGGGCCTTGGGATGTTCTGGTGACTCGAGCAGATCTTAAAGCCAGGGAGTGGCGTGTGTTGGTGCCACGGTGCAGCACTCCCATGGCAGAGATATTTTATGGCCTGTGTTTTCTGTCCAAGGCCAAGTGAGATGAGCTAATGGTCCTCGCTGGTCCTGAAGTTCCCACCTCCAGGGTGGTGCCATGCACAGCATCCAGCCCTGAACAAGGCAGAGGATGAAGAGGTTCGGATCTGACCATCCCATGTTATGCATCTGGAGAAAAAGTTGCCTTTCCCTTAGTGTGTAATCAGAGCGGGTAACACTGGACATTGCCTTGGCCAGCCCCTTCTAAATCAGTGGTGTTTCCTCTGGTTTAAATCCCTGGTTTCCCCTGAAAAGTAAGGAAGAGATCTTCAAGGAAGACCCCTTTGTACTTAGTTTATAAATGCCCAAGCAGAGTCCCCCCCGTGGACATCTTCCCCCAGGGTGGCCACACAGAGCCCCACTGCTCTCCAGACCCTGCCACCTGAACCTGCCTATAAGAACCCAAATCAGCCCTACTAAAATCACCATTTTTGTGGGATCACACTGCTGTGAGGAAGGCACCGACCAGATCCTGCATCAGCAGAAGTCAGTGCTTTACCTCTGCAACTCTACCCCTGCAATTCTCTCTTCCCTCCTTCTTCCTCCTCCCAGTTTACCCCTGGGACAACCCCACTGGCATCTGTCCTCCAGCAGCTCCTCCTGCCAAGGAGCAGAATTGCCCCAAAAGTCCCCTGTGGTCCTACCACCATCTCCCTGCCTCCACCATAAAGCAGACTGGGACGCTGGCACTTTCCACCTCATGAGCAAGAGGGAGAAATGAGCCCTTAGGTTTTGTAAACACGAATTTAACAGAAATATGCCTTTCCTTCAAATGTTTATTTGCATGACCCGGCCGGTCAATCGGCCCGAAAGTACGGAGATGTTTTCTCAGTAGGCTTCGATGCGAAGCAGTCCAAGAATGCCGGGAATCTTCCACGGTGTCAAGTTCGACGTCTCAGGCCCGGGCTAACAATGCAGGACGCGGCTGAAGGTCTGCGTGAAACATCCACCCTCCACATCTGTTTGGTTTTAATCGGAGATTTATTATGAACAAAGGCAGCTCTTGGAAGAGATACTCTTCTCTGACATGCCTGCCTGGCCTGCTGGAGCAGATGGACAGAAATAGTTTTGCATATTAGTCAAATTCTGGATGGCTGTTCACCATAAACTACAGGCAGGCATGAGCAGAATGGACATTATATTGTCATTGATTTATAGAAGACCACAGAAAATAAATTCTAGCCTTGTATGGGGATGTTAGCCACTTAAGTTTTGGTATTGATCTCAAAGCCAAGAGGCTGCAACTCCAGGTTTTTGTAGCCCCAAAGCCAGTAGCAGTAAAAGTTTATATTATCCCTGGTGAATTTGTTCTGCACATTGAATTGGAAAACTGATCTGAGAAGCAGAATAGCAAATTAAATTGTTACACTGGAAACCTGGGGACGTATTTCCTAGGCTGCAGTTCCAGAACCTTGCTTCTTACTACCTGCCTTTGAAAAATAAATATTTAACAAGGCGAATGTATCCTCCTGCACTTGTAATTAAGGGGAGATAAATTGCATTCTTAATTATTCCCAACAAAAGGAAAAACAATTTCCTCCAAGATCGGTGAGAATTCCCATATCTCCTCGGTGAAATAAGATTGTAATGAATTGGGTGAGGAGCTGATTGAAACCAAGAGAGGACATTTCGCATCTGATGGGGAACGAAAGGCAGCGCACATGCCTGCTGCGTGGCCCTGGGTTCAGGAAGGGCTCTCTGGGCGCTCGCACTCACTAATGGACTATGGGAAAGTCCCTGTCCTGGACCTCAGCCTACCATTTCTAATACGAAGGTAATATTGGCTAGCACTCACAGGGATTTGGTTGCTGGAACATTTTTTTTCTTAATGCCAAGATAGGAATTGCAACATCTCATGGAAAAATGCTTTTAAAGCATATTTGCTGTTGGAAAATATTCCTATTTGGGCTTAGAATTTTCAAATATTGCTTCATATTTTATGAGAATGTTTTCCCATGGTTATTTTTATTAATTTCAAGGGTTTTTCTTAACATGTCCCAACTGTTAACAAAGTGATTTATCAACATGCCATAGCTCATATCAAATAAAATAAAATGCAGACTAAGAGATACACAGTCCCAGAGTCCCAGAAGTTGCGTTCAGAGGATGAATCCCAACAACCCCGCGATGGAGGAGCCCAGCACAAGGGAGGTGGCAGGGACACACAGCCAGGGAGAGGTCTCCCTCTGCCACAGCATCCCACCCATTCATTTTATTAAATAAAACCACACCAAGATGCTTTGCTGGGCCAAGCCTTTGCTGCATTTCGTTTTTTTTTTCACACTGTTATAACCTGGACTTTCTAGGTAGTAACAAATTGCACAGTCTTAACCCCAAACGCACCCTGCGGCCCCCTGTTGCAACACTTGGGGAAGTCACTACTTTCTGAACAAAAAGTGGCCAGAATTAGCAGGCTGGGGAAAACAATGTTTTAGTTTTGTTGTTGTTGTTATTGTTTTTTTTTTGTTGTTTTGTTTTTTTGCTTTCATCCCTCTAACTCTGCTCTTAGAAACTGCTGGATTGTTTTGGCTGAAGTTTACTCCCTTCCCTCCCCTTGCCCCTTAAAAAGAAAATCAGCCTGAGGTGGATGCTCCATTACAGAAAATTTCAGCACAAATGATTTAAATTAAAATTATAACTCCAAGCAGAGTCTTACAAGGGGAGTTTCAGAGAACCTTAATAGGCAATGATGCTATAGATGGGGCTAGTGAATCACTCCTTTTAACTGGATAATATTAATAGGCTCTTTGCACAATTATATCCAGAAACAGCAATTAAAATAAAAATCAGAGAGGGTATAAACTCTGGGCCAGATCCTCAGCCAGCGCTAATTGGTGCAGCACACAGAAACTAACTGACCTCAGCAGATTTGCACCGGTTTAGAACCCGCTCGCAGGAACTGGAGATTTCCTGCCTCCCTCCTTGTGCGTGGATTTTTTTTTCTCTATTACAGCCAGAGGCACAATTAGTTTAACCCTAACACTGGAAAGAAAAGGAACCTCTTCCCAATGAAAATGAGAAATAAGGCAGCTTAGGGATAATTGCTGATTACTTCCAGTTTGATAGGCTTTTATTTTTTATTTTTTTTAATTATATGTATATATATTTCAATTGTGAGAGTTAAATATAGCATCCTCCAGGACTTTTCTCTCCATTATATGATGAAGAGAAAGAGGGTAATATGGGACAGTTTTTTGTTTCAGCCTAAAAGCAGGTGCAGTATCTGCCTTGCTCTGGGAAGCAAAGGACTTCATTGGCTTCACCTGTAGAGAGAAGATCAATGCATGTGAGAAGTGTCCTGTTGAAAAACCAAGATTTCACTGCGTATTAGGGATGGTGCCTGCTTATCTCCAAAGCCTAAGCACATACAAACAGAGAGAAGAGAAAAACAAGCAGGTATGGATGGGCTTTCTCCTATTTTTCTTTCTCTTAGTCCAAAACCTGCATCTGTATTTAATCTATTACCAGCAGACAAACAATTTGGAAATTTCACTTCTCTATCAAGGTTTTTTTTTTTCTTATTTTATGCTACTTTTATAGAAGGTGTTAGATAACATCATATCATTGGCAAATTTATACGGCATTCTTGACAACTGAGAAGCTAAATGGCCCCCAAAGTACCATAATAATTTTTTTCTATTAAAAATGGGATTACATAAAATGAGCTTCTTTTCTCATACTTTCAAAAAGGTAACAAACAAGAACTAGGGAAATGAAAAGGAAGGAAGTTCTAAAATATATATGTTGAAGTCAACATCTGGAGATGCAGGAGATTTCAGCTTCATCTATCTACAGACTCCCGAGGAAAGCCTGTGTCATCCTGCACATGAAGACCAGCACCACGAACAGCCCTGCTACATCTCGGAGCCCAGGACAAGGCGCAGAAGGCATAGAAATGATGCTGAGATGCTTGGTGGGGTTTGCCTGCCCTCACTGCCTTGCAGCAAAGCTCGTCATATCCCTGTCTCCACTTTCAAATGCCTCTGGAGGGCTGGCCTCAGGGTGAGGAGCCCCCTGAAGCTCATGTGCTTTACTGAATTGTGAAATGGGCAGGAGGACACGGTGGGGCCGAGGACCTGTATCCTCGTGGGACGGCTCTGGATTCATGCCCCAGCCTGAATGGATCCTCTGCCCCTGCTCAGTGGGGCGGCAGGGTGGGAGATGTCAGAGCTCTCAGGGCTGGAGCTGGGGGGGAGCAGCAGGGAAGGCTGCTCTGGTGTCACCGTCACCTGGGATATCTGCTGGTGCCGGTCAGTGCGAGGGATTTTGGGTCTGCTCTGTAAAAAGCTGCTTTGTACCTGGGGTCCTGCCTCCTCTCCGCTCTAGCAAGGACTAAAGCCGCCCCTGCAAGAAGCCATCAGAGAGGGAAGAAATCCTGATGAGCCTCCTCGTCAAAGGTAAGGCAGTGAGAGACCCCGTCCCCGCAGCCTCAGCCTTGACTATCCGCAGCTCGTGCAGTGACGGTGCTGCCGTCACCCAAGAAGCCACAGCCTGTGCCCCTGCTCCTCCCCGCCCTGTGCAGGCTCTGCTGGGTCGATCCAACAGGCACAAGGCTGGGAGCAGAGCCCTGTGGGTGACAGAACCAGTTTGATCTCCCGGGCCCAATTAACGGGTGACCCGTGATCACCGTGCCACAGAGGTGCTCAGGCACCGCCACCTCCAGCTAGCACCAGTCGTGCCTGCCTGCTGGGTGTCCGAATCTTCATTTGATGCACAGCTGGAAGGAAAAGCCAAAGAGAGGGAGAGGCTTCAAGGCTTTTATTCCCTTGTTGTAAAAATGATTAAATACAAATTGAGACAGGGTTTCCACCTGCGTTACACTAGTCCCCAGCACGGAGAGGGATGGCTGTGATGGGCAGGAGCGAGGATGACGATGAACCTTGCTGCTTTCTGCTTACAGCAAGAGGTGAAAACAGCACAGGCTTCAAATCAGATGGAGAAAAGATTCAATCTCAGATTTTCCAGTCCCGCTGGGTTTGCTTTCCCCAGGGGGTGAACAGCTCAGCTACGTCTACGCAGACATTTTTTAGGCAGAGGAATGCTCTGGTTTGGAAAGGGGCCACATTTTCTGGACCAGCTGGGAGGACAGCATGGGTATGCCCCATTGCAGGACTTCTGCATGCATTTAGGACTGTGAGATGAGCTCCCCAGGAGCTGCTGATACCCATGTGGCCTGAAGGCACCTGAGCTGCTGCTTTGTGAACAGCAGCAGTGCCAATTGCTGCATTTGATGCCCTCCGAGGTGTTGAAGCGCATTGCTTGGAACAGCCTTGGAGGAGTCACAAACGTGTGCAGGGTGCAAGGAGCACAGCAGAGGCTCTGGGAAGTGGGCAGGCAATAGCAGCCTCCAGATCACTGCAGCCATCCTCAAACCAGTGCCTGGAAAAAGTACTTGGGCAAGCCCCAGGGTGCCTTCTCCTGCCCACACCATCTGGGTTTCAGGGTGCACTTCGATGGCCAGCCTCCAGAGATGTGTGTCCTGGATCCAGGAAACCTGTGGCCACCCAGGGTTGGGGATGGCATCTCTGGTGTCCCGAAGGCACCCATAAAAGCAGTGCAACAGGACAACAAGCCCTGCAGGGTGGTGTTGCTACGGGACAGCAGGGCCAGGGTCTGCTCCACGACAACGGCTGGCAATCACGAGCTGGGCATCACCGCCTCCTTTTCCTCCCAGCACATGACATCCTCATGAAATACAGTGCTTGGCTCTCCTGCTCTCTTTCTTAATGTCCTCTTCAAAGCTTCAAAGTATTTAACCCTGCAGTAAATTCACACCAGGAGAGAAGCTATGAATGTTATCTTCTTGCCTTTTTGAGGCAGAAGGAAGCAAAAAATCATTATTTTTTTTATAATGCCAAAAATTCAGCAGTAATGAGCAAGGCACCCCTGCCTCCCTAAATATAGTAGGATCAAATTAAAAGTCAAGATCTTTGTTGCTGTTAAAAATAGCTAATGAAGTGACAGCATTTGCTCAGGCGCTGGCTCTCCCATGTGAGCGCGCTGCCAGCCTCTGCCAAGCCGCAGATCATCAGCAAGTTTAGAAGTGACATGCACAATGGCAGCAACCAAGTTTTGTAAGCACAATCTGGGGAGAAAACAGTGATTATGCAAGAAAATATGGCAAAAACAACCATCTGCTTTATTTTCTCCATTTGTTTGCCCATTGGGTTTTGAGTCTGTAGGGCTCAAGTTTTTTCTATGTTTTCTCCAAAACAAATAATTGGCTTTTTTTTCAAGGAAGCCTGAGATTATCACATAATCACCTGCTGCCCAGAGGTGAGGTGGGGAGGCAATGCCACGATCCCCAGCAGGGCCAGAAAGCCCAGCAGGACTCGGGAGCGAGGTGTGCCTGGACACACGGACAGGAAGCAAAGCTCTGACCTCCCGCTTCCAGAAGTGTGTGAGAACCAGTGAACCCTTCCCCTCTCCCCCGGGACTTGTGATTGCAGAGACTTGCCATATAGCCTTGTAATTAATGTAGCGGATCCAGAGGAATAAAAAGCCTCTGGAAAAAAAAGAAAAAAAAAGTGTTTTCCCTTCTCGTGCCAAAACATATGCCTTTCATTACACCTCTGGCTTGTGTGTCTCCCATGTACTGCAGGAGGGGAAACAAACTCCAGTGATTTCACTGCTGCTCCCTGGTCATGCTCCTGTTCATATTTGGGGAGTTATCTCCCAACAGATAATGCTGGTTTGGAAAGCATCATCTGCGCCTGAAAGCCACATGGTGAGAAAGGGGGAAAAACCCCAGCCTTGCTGTTCGCTGGTAGTAAATCCTCCTTCCTGGGAGATGCCGGCGTTCCTGGATGCTGTCTGCCTTCGAGGCAAGGGTTTTGCTCCTTTCATCCCAGAGGTGCTGGGAGCAGCAAGCAGCGGGAGTCCCCTTTATCAGGCACAGTTGCAGGGAGATTCCTCAGCTTCATTTTCCTATAACTCATATTTAAAGACCAACAAATCATCCCGCACACATAAACACACACATGGAGCGAATCGGAGAGTGGAAAAAGGAGCTGCATTAAGAAACATGCAGCTTGGGGCAGCTTTTGGAGATTCACCATTAAATAGATCCTGAGGACCCCAAAGATGAATTTTTACGCACCCTGCAGAAGGGCAGGGAGCTGATGTGTGCCCAGAAATGTGGGTGTTCTTCTAGTGACACATCAAGCTATTCAGTCAGGTCTTCAGTGCTACAGGGCCGAATCTTTCACCCAGCTATTTTTATTATGAGTTTAGTAAACTGCATTTAAAAGGGTCACCTTCCTGTAAGCCTGTCCTGAGGGGAAGGGGTGGCACCGCATATCAGCCCCTGTCCTTGCATCAGCAGAGCAGAGGCTTGCCAGTAACCAAGTGCCCATGTTGACCATGGGGCATCTTCTTACCAGCATCCTCCCCCTGCAGGTGAGCGTGTGAGGAGGGGAGGCACCACAGTGCACACAGGTAGTGACCCCGAGTGAGCCATGTTTTAGCTACAAACACAGCCCAGCCTCTTCAGGTTGCTGCTGGCAGCTTCTGAGCCAGGGATGGTGGGGAGTAGAGGTCTTGCGGATGAACCGAGCCCATCCCCGCCCACTGCAGAGCCCCACGCCTGTCAGCAGCCACTGAAAAGCAGAAGCAAGAGTCAAGATGTCAAGGAGATGACTAAATAAAGATTTAGCCTCACGTCTGCTACTGGTGTGAATCAGCCCAAGTCCACGGACGTCAGCAGAGCTGAGCCCACCTGGGTGCCCAGTCTTCCCTGTCCTCACGGCCACCACTCCTCTGTGCCCTCTGCGTCACGTTTCTGCGCTAACAAAGCTGATGTGTCATGGTTGCAGATTAAATCAGGTGATGGAGCATGCGGGACAATGGCTGCATGCTCATGAGCAGCAGTACCACGAGCGTATTGATGTAATTAGCCCTGTGAAGCATGGTTCGGCCGCCTGTGTCTGTGTCCCTCCCACCAGACAGTCGTGCTGTGATGGGACGTGAACGATGACAGTGGAGGGTGTGCAGGCTGGCGGTCCCCAGCAGGACACCCCCGTGTCTGAGGTCAATTTCTGCAGGAGATGGAGGTGAAATCTGAGCACTGCCCACGCCACCCCCGGTGGGTGCAACATGTCTCAAAGATGTGGGACATCTACAGTTGAGGGACCAGGGGTGTTGTGCAGAACACGGCACGTGCCAAAGCTCAGCTGGTGCAGCCTGGCTCTACCCAGGGCCAGCCTCGAGCGTGCCTGCAGGTGTAAGAAGGGGCAATGGCATGGGAGGAAAGCTGGGATGGGGACCAGGAGAGCCAAAGCTCTGACTGCTGCCCACCTCACTCTGAGCAAGTGCCCTTTCCAGCACTCAGGGCACCTGTCCAAGAGCTGTGACCCAGTCCAAGCCCCTCCACAACCGCCTGATGGGGAGAGGGGAGAGAGATCCCAGGTTTTGGCACGTTCACAGCCCCAGGGGTGCTGGGTGGAGGTGGGGAGGTCGCAGCAGCAAAGCTTGTGTCCGAGCATTGTCCCATCTCTTTATTCAAGGAATGAAAAGGAGTTCAGGAGGCTACTCTAATTATTCCCCCCCATAATTAAAATGTAGAATTTATTCCTTCTTCCACCGAGCCTCATGCAGAGAATTAAACACAAGATTAATGAGGTGCCTAATGGTTTGTGTGGCCCCACTCAGAAATAAAGCAACTGTTTGCTCCGTGTGCGACTGGGTGTCTGTGAGCAGCTAGTTTCCCTCCCGATGATGTGCACTGCTACCAGTGACAATGGCAGATGGATGTTTATGCTGCTTGCCAAGCTGTTGGGAAAAGCACTGACGCAGATCTGAAAGAAATGCACTCAAACTTGCTGCTTCGGATCAGGGATTTGAGGACAACAGCTCCGGAAAGGAGCAACACCCTGGGTTTGGGAGCACGGCGTGGCTGCACTCGGGACTGCACGAGGTTGCTGTAATGGCAGGGTCACTGCCATCCTGCTGGGACACCAGCTCTTAACCAGAGGTGGCACAAAGCTGCTGGTGGCCCAGCACACGGTGTCATCCAGAGCCACAGCCCCGTGGGTGGCTGTGAGACGCAGCGTGAGCCCCGTGCAGGTCTGCCTGCATCCCTGGCGGGCAGCGCAAGTGTCAGCTCTATACCCGTGGCGTGTGCTGGAGGCCTTATCTCTTGCTCACACTCCTTCTTTTTTCAAGGACCACCCAGTTGAAATGCTCGCTTCCAAAACACTTGGCCTCTGTGCCAAAACCACACGGGCTCCGCTCTCCTGCTCCAGACACCCGGGCTTCTCCCTGTCATGGCTGGGACCGAGAAAGGCAGGCGGGGATCCGAAATGCCTCCTGTTCCAAGAGGCACAGACTTGTGCCTCTACATCCACACAGAACAGGAGCTCAGGGATCCAGGGTGGCCTGGTGTGTGCAGGCATCACCGCTGGGTTCACCACCCAGCCCTACAAAACAGGAACCACAGGTTGAAGGGTTTTCCTTCTAGAGCGCAGAGCAGGAGGGACCCCAGGAGGCTGCACAAGCCATACCCTGCTGGATGGTGCCACCCTATGTCCTGGGTGGGCACCAGCCTGGCCAGACCCCCAAACCACTGCTGAGACCCCAAACCTCCTCTGCAGCCAAATCTGGGACTTCCTTACTCTCCTATAAAGACGACATTCCCAAACCTCTCTTCCCTGGCACTCAGCGCCCCCCCTGGCTCCCAGCATCAGGGTGAGCATCGATTCCCTTCTTTTTGCAGCAACCTCTCGCATAGCTGAGGGCTGTTATCACATCTCCCTTCCTTCTAGACTAAACAAGCACTGTTCTTGCAGCCTCTCCCTGTAGGTCGTGTTTTCAGGACTGCTGATCACGTCCGCTGATCGCTTCTGGACGCCGTCCCGCTGATCATCGTCCCTCTTTAAACGCGGTGCCCGATCTGGATGTGCTTCCCCGGCTCCATCCTTCCTGGTCACTGGCGGAGAACGAGGATTATTTCACATTTCTTGTGGACAGCATTTGGATTTATACCTCCCAGGGGAGGGGAGAGGGGAGAAAGCCAACCCCTCCTTAGCATCTCCACTAATCACCAATTTGTAACGCTGCCTCCCACTCAGGCTTCCGCTGTCTAAATCACAACTCATAGAGCTTCAGGAACCCTCATCCTGACCCATCTTAGTGTTCCCTGCACCTGGAAAGGCTGGAAACTCATGATCTGCCCCAGCACACCGTGCTGAGAGCACAAATGGGTAGACAATACAGCTAGTCAGAAAAAAATCCAACTCCCATCCCCAAGGGGAGGATCAGAAGAAGCTTAATGTTCTTCTCATAGAAAACCAGAATTCTGAGAATTCTGGGCTGAAAACCAATAATTCCTTTTGTTTTTTCCTTTTTTCCTTTTTATTCCAGAAATGCTCTGCATTGTCTCGTGCATCTTTCTGGACCTTGGAGTTGGTTCTCTGGCCAAATCCCATCCCCCAGGACACTCCACTGCCTGCCTCCTGCTTACCACTCGGTTACACTACGGAGGGGTCTCCATCTACACTGAGCCATCAGAGACGTCATTCTTTGGCAAAAGTCATTCTGTTTTAGATGGACAAAGCAACCAGCGCAATCCAAAAAAACCCACAGTGTCCCAAAGGTGTCAACAAACCCAATACAGAAGACATCGGCTCAGCAGCAAATCGCTGGATGCATTAAGAACTTTTTGCAGAAGGTCTTGCTACGTTTTGCCGAGAGAAGGATGTGCTGATCTCCTCGCTGAACACACCAGGAGGTCCTGGCTTTGTGAAGTGCGGAGCGGGGTGCTGCTCTCCAGCATCCCCATCCATACCCTTGTCCTCAGCAAACAGCACGAGCTGGACGATCTGCTGCTTGGCCCCGGGCTTGGGAGCTTCAGATGACACAAGAACTGGGGGGGCTCAGCTTTGGCTTTTGTCCAAAGAGATTTGGGAAAGGTAGGCAGGGCAGGACTGGGCGCAAGCATAGATGGAAGCACATCCCCCGGTATGAACCAGCTTCCCGTCTGGTCCCTCCTCCCGAACTGCAGCCGAACGGGACACGGGCTGGCCGAGCCCATGCTGTAAATCCACGAGACGCTGCGTTTCCTAACTGAGGGGCTTTTATGGCCCTTACAGTAAGTAATAAAACTTCAGGAGGATTTTCCTGTGGTTAAACACTGAGGCCTGTTTTGGCCAGGCAAAGTGGGCTCTGCTCTGTCCTCCGGATGGAGTGGAGCAGGATTTATTGTTATTTATGTTTCAGTTTAAGCATTACTCAGAAGGTAGCATTAGTCATAAAGCTGGCTCCCCGTGCGGCTACCCTTGTTTTCCTTGTGTTTCTCTTCCTGCCTTTAGCTGAATTCCCTTTGACACCAGCCATCAAACATTAAACTGGACGTAGATCACATATTGTCAGGGGCTGGCAGGGTTTGGGGTTTGGCCTCTCTCCGCTCTACAGCTGTTTGGAGAGCTTGCTTTGCTGGAAGGAGGGTGGTCTGTGTCTTCTGCTCTTTGAAGTATAAGGAGCCCCCAGACATGTGCTCAGGCTCTGATGAGCTCTCAGCTCTTCCATGTTCAAATGTCAACTGTGGAATCATCTCGGACCTCCTGGGCTTGGGCATCTAAAACCAAGAGCACACTGCGCTCCTCGCCACGTGTCTCCATCTCCTACACCCCCCATCGTCCTGCTCACGGCTCCTACACACAGACAACTGCACCCAGAATCGATGCAGTGCTGGGTTGTTCCTCTCCTGTTGTTGGCCTTGCTAACCTTCACCCTCCAATTCACTCTCTCACCACCGCCACACTCCCAGGTCCCCCCGTGTGAGTGTGACATCTCTCTTCTGGCACTGTCACCATCTCTTCTGGTGGATATGGCTTTGTCTCTTCATCAGCCATGGGTTTGCTCCTGAGTGAAGGACACGGCAGCATTGGTGGTGGAGATCCTGAGCTTTGCTCTGCAGGCCAAAAATGCTCCAGCAGGTCTGCCCATCACTGCTCCCATCAGACAAAGCCCCTGGGCAGGTCCACAAGGGCTGCAAGCCACGGACAGTGGATCCCATGGAGCCATCCAAGGTCTCCACCCCCAGCATCTCCCCCAGCCCTGGACCTCCTCAGAGCTGCACTCGGTGCCTGTGCCCACGTGCCCAGCCAATGCTCTCTGCTTTCCTCCCGCAGCCTCCACACTAGGCAGTGGCTCCAAACACATTTTCCAAAACAGATTAATATTTACTTACCCAAGGCAAGGGAAAATATTCAAACAACAGGCGCCCTCCTGCATCGCGCTTACCCAACCCCTGGCGTTTTCCTCTCTGGGTGCTGTAATTCAGGACGGGGAAGGCAGACAGCCTTGATGTGGTTTTCTCCTTCTCCCGGAGTTTCTCCAGCATAGTCATCCCCTCCTCCACATGCCAAGTAGCTGCTCGCCTTCTTCTCCCAGCCAGGGCTTAATCGTCCTCCAACATTAGGAAGTTAATGAAGAAAGAGTGCACCCAAACACTTGGAGCTGGGGAAACAGACTTCTTCTAATTAAGAGTCCCAAACATGTGCCCTGCCAATAGACCGCTCTGTGCTTCACCATCACTGCTGGAGGTTTTGGAGGGGTTAAACCTGTAATTTGTAGGGGGCTTTTCACACAGCACCCGCAGCACTGCCCATGTCCTCAGGGTGTGTGTGATGGCAGTGAACTGCATGGGATCAGGAGGGAATCCTGCTTTACTATCTCATTCTCCAGCTAGCTAAAAGGCCTTGTTCAAAATACCAGAGAAACCCCAGCCTATGCTATTATTAGTTTTCAATTTTAAGTTAGCAGATTACAGAATTCAATCTCCTTTTTTTATAACAGGCCAGAGCAGTGCCCTGGCTCTGCAGAGATGCTAATATGTGATACAAGAAGCGAGAGCAATGGGGTGAGTGCAGGGAAACACACAGGGAGAGACCATGGCCCATCGGGAGTTGCAGGGGTGGAGGTCATAATCTCTCTGTTTTCTGCTGAAAGCCTTGGCTCCATCGGCTCCGTCAGCAGGGGCAGGCATCCATCTGGGGCCGAGGTCCCTCCACCTCTCAGAGGGTCCATGCAAACCTCCTTGGCTCAGGAGTAGCAGGATCCATCGATGCAGAGGGACTCTGCTTCAGACACCTGCTTGTGAGAGAGATACAATTCTGTGTCCACCCACAGCTATAATTGCTGAAATCAACTATAAATAAGCACACCCCATAATTATTTTCATGGATTCTCCTCTTTGAATCACAGTAGACTTTTGGTACAAAGCTTTGTGGAGAATAAATCAATCAGGGGAGACAGGACAGGTTAAGGTCCATGCTCCTGTGGCTGAGCCCAAAAAATCCCAGATGTGGATGCTGAGAGGGACACTCCTCTCACTGACCCCTGCACGGGACATCTTGCCCCTTGCAGAACAAGCTGGATCTGGCCCATGGTTTCCCTGAGTCTTGCTGCAAAATGCAAGCAAGCCTCAGCAGATCCAGAAGCAGTGGCCGAGCCATTAACAACCCCGGTGCTGCCTTCCTGCCTGCTGCTGGGGCTCACCGCATGTGGCAGAAGGGATCAGTGGGAACAGGGGGATGTGGGACTGGGTCCCAGCATTTCCAAGGATTTTGGTGCATGAGCTTAAACCCACTCCCACAGCTGGGACACTGAAGCACTGGGAGCTGCTCTGAGACCTGTGCTGGGGGTGCAAAGAGGAGGATTTCCCCTCTGCATCTCATGGGGTCTGCTGCCCCGAGGTAGGACCGTGCCTTCACAGATAATGGTCTCCCTTATTCTGCACCAGAGGTGGGAATTGCCTGGAAGAGAGAGGCAGGGCTGGCTTTTTAGTGCTGCTAATGCAGAACGATCCGTGCCTGACCCTCACATCACATGAGTCTTGACATGGCAGTGCTGGCCGCGCTTTGCAAGGCAAAGCCTGTTAAAGGCTAAGAGGGGAGCCTGAAGTTTATTGCCCTGCTTGAATTCCACATACCTCCGGTTGAAAAACAAGCCACTTAAAATGACAAAAGGGCCTGCTTTTTATTTACTGGAGTGGCAACAAAACTCTCCTGGATACATCTCGCTTGCAGGCTGCATTCACGCAGACGAGGCGCTGCCAGGCACAGACTGTCCTGACACCGAGCCATGGGTGGCTTGCAGGAGAGATGCAAAGGGTGCCGCAGCGATGCCTGCCTGGGGCTGAGGCTCACCCTTCCTTGAGTCCTTCCCTGACACCCTCCTGCCATGTCAGCATCCCTGTGCTGTTCAGGAAGGAGGCTGGATGGGGGAGATGGGGTGAAATCGGTGGTGGCTGTCCCAGAGGAGCAGCCAGCAGGGAGAGGGAAGGAGATGGGAAGGATGGGAAGGGAGGCAAAGTGCACTGCAAAGGGGCTGACTAGTATCCTAATGGGATGGAGAGGGTCTGAGGCAGGGAACGACTCCAAAATATTAAGGAAGATGAAAGTAGAGAAGGGGAGGAAGGAATGATGTGGACATTAGCTTGAGAGGGGAGAAGAGGAATGTCAGGGAATGAACACCAAAGCCACTGTGAAAGAGGGAGAGCCTCCCTCACCCCGTCGGTGGCAGTGGGACAGGAGAGAGGGGGTGAAGCAGCTCTTGGGGCACGTATCATGAGAGTAAATGCTGCTAGCAGGATTGAGCCAAACCGTGGCTTAAGAGTTTAAGAAACCAGCTTGCCCAACACGAGACCCTGCTTCAGCTTTGTTGAGTTGCAAAGAGCTCCATTTTTAACAGTTTTCCGGCTCCCAAATCCTCCAGATTTCAGTGCATTGCAGACAGACCGTGACACCCGCAGTCCCCTGGGGACAAGGGGCTGCAGAAGCAGGCGGGGTGGCTTTGTCTGAGCAATCAGCACTTTGCCAGCCAGCTCACCCCCTGCCATCCCCGCACGTGTTGGCAGGATGCAGATGCAGATGTCTCTGTCTGCCCGTGCGCTCTCTACAGCATTACATCACTGCAGTGAAGCCGCACCAGGTAGCAATGCAGCACACTGCAATGCGAGGGCCGGGGCAGGCTCTTCTGCTTCTCCCTCCAAAATAAACCACAGAGGCTCTGGGTGCGGAAGGGGAAGCTTTCGAATGGCAAATGGTGTTCCAAACAGCCCGGTCATCTGGGCGCTTGTTGCCTAGCTGTTGAAGGGCAAGTCCAGCAGGTGAAGGTACCTGGGTGGACACACACTGGGATGTGAGCCCGCAGTGATTTCTGCCACTGTGATTTAGAGGCTATGGCAGAAACAAAAGGCTCCACTCCACCCTTGGGTGGAGAAGCTGTCACAGCAACCACATCGGTGTCATTCCAGCATCAGGATGCAGGTTTCAGAGCTCAGGGTCACCCATGAAGGCAGAGGGGCCGGGAGCTTGCACCCAGACCCCAGGCACGGGCTGTCCCCGTCGGACGCGGCAGTGAGAGGATGCTCACCTCCAGGGCCTGCAAACGAAGGTGGCCATGTAAGAGATTAATTGCACCCCATCCTTGTCCACATGTAAAGCATACAGGAGGGGACCTCTGGCTGGGCTGAAGCCTAGAGCAGGAGGAGTGACATTAGTGTCTGAATGGGAGAGATAGCCTTGGCATTCGGGCCAGAGCTCCGAGCTGCAGTGTCCGTGCTGCTTCACAAACCACACTGGTTGTGTGTCTGTTTACAGACACTTCATTATCAAAGTGATGCTGATAAATTGGAGTGGGCGCCTCCAGGAATTTTTTGAGGCACAGCTTTGCAAAGGAGACTAAAAGGGCTAAATGTGCTCCGGGTTTACAGAAGGACTCTGCTGAATGACAGCATGTTGTCTGCCAGGTAGAAATGCTACCTATTTTAAAGGGGGGGACAACAGGTCGGAGTGCTTGCAGTGGTAGAACCTGGGATGAACCTAGGCAAATGAAAATTTAGGCAGGGTCTTGGAAAGTCTAAAAGGATGTATTAGAAAAAAAAACAAAACTACTTTTTTTTTTTTTTTTGTGGAGAACTTAATGGAGGATCAAAAAGTGACTCTGGAAGGCAATAAAAAGGCTGAGCTGTTTTCATATGAGTTATTTAGCTATCACCATATATTTTCTTCCTGTGATCCTTAAAGCAGCTATAGTTACTGATGTGCCGGATGAAGGGCTTGGCCATTATTCCAGATCATCATCACTGTTCCACATATATTTTTACCCCTATGAATTTTAGTCAGGCAAATAATTTGCTACGTGCAGCTTATTAGAAAATCAGAAGCCTTTTTTCCTGTTTCTCTACTGTGAACACAGAGCAGTTTATGTGACTTTCTTCTCTCTTCCTGTGTTTGCTGAGTGTTTTGTGCAAACAAAACTTGGTTCTTGTGTCACCCACAAAATTTTTCCGTGATTATTCACAAGGTGTGTGTCAGGCAAGGTGCATAACCGGTTTGCTAAACTCAGTGACAGTTTCTGATTTTTGGCCAGCATCCCAAAAGTAGCTATACAGGCATTTTTAGCATGACAGTCTGTCATGCTTACACAACTATTTGCTTTTTGCAAGGGGCAGCCATAGCTCTACAAATAAAAAAACACAAAACTGCTTCCACGGATGCACACGTACAATGAATCGCAAGCGTCAGTGGGATCTTCAAAGAGAATTGACTTTAGAAATCGTTGAAAGATTTATGGCTCTGTACTGTTTGCCTGAGCATCTGCTTGCAACCTGGGAGCAGGAACGCTGCCATACTGTGCTCAAGACATGGTCCTTTTAAGTGTGTGATGGTATTACAGCTATGGGCCATGCTTGCTCGAACAGGTTAACGTGACCAGCATGACAGAGGAGCACGTTCACTGAGTCTTGGAGATGACACCCCCGGGAGAAACTGCAAGCATGCTGGAACATGGGACTTGGACTCGAAATGATCTTGGTAAATTGGAGAAATGGCCTGAAAAAACAGACCTCGATTCAGCAGGGATGGGTGCCAGGTTCTGTAGATACACAAATGAGGCATAGGAAGAGCAGTTTGGGCGGCAACAAGAAGAAGTGGGAGTTGGTGGATTGTAAGCTGGATGTGAGTTACAATAGAGGCACATTCCTGCCAAATTTGGTGACTCTTTTGGGTATGTAACCATAGTTCCAGCTTTGCTAGAGCTAGCTGTCCAGGTCTAGGCAGTGTGGTTCAAGAGAAAATCGAAGCAAACAGGGGAGGTGAATAATGGGAAGAAGCAGAGGTGTAGAGAGCATGAGCTGCGGGGAAGGGACGGGGGCTGCTGCTGCCCCAGTGCAGCCGGGATGCACAGCAGAATTTGGGCACATCAAGAGGCTGCTGAGAGTGTCAAAGCTGCTAGCAAGCAGAGCAGTTAGGAAAGGCAATGCACTCTCAGCCCAGCTGCAGCAAATTCCTCCCTGGATAAATCCGGCAGCAGGCTCAGAGTTTCCACTGCTGGCTAATCCGTGCCCAGCCTGCTCCGGGTACAGCTGCCATTCTGAGATTAGCTCCAGGATCATGCCCTGACCTTTACATCTCCTCCCCAGCCATTTACGTATTTACTTGCTGAAATGCTTGAAAATATCTACACGTTTGAGGACCTTAATGCATGTAGAGTCCGTGAGTACCTGTTGAGTAGCACCCATAGCCATCAACGCAGCTGTGGCGATTGCAGAAGCTGCCATTGATGGCTCAACAACCTCAGCAGAAGGTGAAAACAGGTGTGTCCCCCCCAGATCTGCACTGTACAGGGCACGAGCCAGTTGTGCTTGCCAAAATTTTCCTGTCTACTTGCAAGCTGTGAGCAATTTGTTTTGATAGGGCAGCAAATATTACGTCTTGTCTTTATTTTCTAATTTCTTTAAAGGGGTATAATAATGTTGATGAGCTCCTATTTCCCTTCATCAAGAGACACAACACAGTTTTTTAGATGAGTTAAAAAGAAAAAAAAGACAGGAGCACACAGGGTTAAGCCTCTGTGAAAATGTGTGCAGCACCCTGGGAAAGCTGCTCACCGGCCCGAAAAGGGACCTTTTTGGTTTTCACGTCCTGTGCCTTATTCTCAGGGGGAGAGGTGGTGTATGGTTCCCTCCAGAAAAGGATTATGGTCCATCTTAACACTGGTTTATTTTTTATTTCCTCCTGCTTGCCTTAAGTTGAGCCTATTTCTGCTCTTTTTTTTTTTTTTTTCTAAGAATGGCTTCAAATCGAAGCTTCATTTTTTTTTCAGGGAAAGCTTATAGTGTCCATAACTGCCTGCTAGCATCACTAGGAATATTTACCATTCCTTACCTCACAGTCTTCCCAGCTGGCTTCCCCACTTCCCTGCCCCATGGAAGGTTTGGGGATGACATGCCCTGGATGCTCAGGGGTCACGGGCTCAGCATGCCCCAAATCTAGTGACACAGTGACAAGGCAGTGACAGTGACAAGGCGGTGACAGCAGCCATCATGCTCTCCTGGTGCAGAGAGGAGGCTTGGGGACGTTGTACTCATCGAGGCTTTTTGCTCCTGCAGCGTGTCCAGTTGTCGAGTTTTCAGGGTTAGTTCCAGCTTCCTTGAAGCTCTGTTATTCCCACCAACATCTGTGATCCTCCTCTTGTGGGACTGGGGAGGACCCGTGTTAGTGCACACAAGAAATACCAAGACCTCCCCTCCTTATCAGACATTGTGAAGGTCAGTCAGGTAGTATAAGATAAATTCCTTAAATATTAGGACCTAAAAGCTTTTTGTGAATGGAGACAGAGAGATGTCTACCCCTATATAAGTGCTACTCATCATTCACAAGCTGCAGGGCAGCAGACTGCGTTTGGAGCCCAAGCTGTCACATCTTCAGAGGGTTTTGCAAGCTGGAAGGTTACCCAACAAGTTCATTTTGAAAAAACACCTCTGGCATTTCAGCCTGCTGCTGCAAGTCCCGGACCTGGCTGGTGAGCACCCAGACCACGTGCCTGCGCTGCCTGGCCAGGTGGGAGATCCTGCAGATCAATAGCATTTTCCTAGCAGGGTTTCCTGCTGGGTTCGTCCTTCCCTTGGGTCTCCTTAGCAGAGTAAAGTGACAGCTTCTGACCCCAAACTATAGCTGAATCTTAACAGGAAGACTAAGGCTCTGTGCAAGAACAAGCAGCAAGCCATGAATGTTCAAGCCTGTCTTACCTGGGAGCTCCCTAAGCTCACACAGGTCTAATTTCTTCAGCCACACGAGTGGGTTTCTGGCTGTGCCAACTGGAACAGCTTCACAGCAGCAACTGCCCTGAAGTTGCTGCTTTTTCTTTCCCTCGCATTCCCCTTCAAGGAGGAAACAGCCGCTTCTCATGCAGCCAGAGCTCTTTGTTCGCCTGGGCTTTCTGGCTCTGCAGCCCATCTGGTGGGCTCCAAGCGGGGTGCCTGCAGGCCAACGGATTTCCCATTGTCCTGCAGTAACCACCAAGCTCTGCTGCAGGGCATCTTATCATTTTTCCACCCTCCCTCTTTGTTTCCCAGCTTGGGTATACAATAAACACCCCAGCAATCAGGGCAGCACACTGTATTCATAAGGCAGGGTAGGAGCTCCAGGCTCACTCTGTTGCAGAAGGGGGCGATACCAGGGCTATGGGCTGCACCAGCACCCTCGATACGTGGTACTACTGCCCTATTCTGTCACCAATGCATACGTGTCACTGAAATAATGATGCAAGTGCTGCGATATATCCATGGTGCTACTCTTGTTCCATACCCTGACCCACTCTGCTGGTCCAGCCAACACTGTTTTGCCCTGTTTGTCCCTATTACATTTTCCTCCTTGCCCCATTCCCAGCCCAGGCACTGGCAGGTATCAGAGGGATGACACCAGCATGGCCAGAGAGAGCAGGGCTGCGAGGGAGGAGAACGGGAGAGGAAGGATGCATCGAGAAGGATGGACTGGAGGCATCACCCTTGTGACGCATGAAGGAGAACCCCTGTGCCAAAACAACCCCCAGCTCCACTGGCATGGAAACACCAACCACATTGCACTGGGATCCTGCCTGGACCGGGAGGTGGCCCAGGTGGAGCAGTGAGGTGCTGAGCTGGGTCTCACTGCCCCCAGGTTGTTTGCCTGTGCCGCGCATCTTCCCACGCAGGCAGCGCCGGTGACGCAGAGAGGTTGCAGCAGGGGCCAGCCTGCCTGGCGGGCCGTGATGTGACGACCCTGTCCCCTTCGCAGGACATATTTTCCAAGCGATCTGCAAGCGCCATCCGTGGCGTTTCACATGCATAACGTCTGCAGGCAGGAGCGCGGCGGAGCTGAATTTAGTCACACAGCTCTCCCCGCGTGTCACCGCGGAAAGGTCACCGCGTCTCTCCTTACCCCGCTGGCACGGCGCCCAAGGGAACAGGCAGCATTACATAACGTGGCCTTCTCAGGCTCCCTCTGTGCTTCGCAGACATACCTCCAGTTATTATTTCCTGCAGGCAAAGAGCCCCAAGTGCTTTGCAGAGCCCAGGAGCCTCAGCAACCCTCGGTGCTGCTGCTCAGTTGCTCTCTGTCCTCTCCACAGCTTGGCTGCAACCATCATGCTCCTGCAAATCCAGCCCTGTCTGCTGCACGTTGCTCTTTTGAGAGCTGTTGGTATCAAACCTTGAACCTGGAGAGCTGTGAAAAGAGCAGTGTCCCTCTGTGATGCTGCAAAGCTTGGGCCAGCAGCACAGCCAGGGGAATAGCCCATGGAGGGGACTTGATGTGCCGAGCTGGGTGCCCAGAACTCCCCCGGGTGATGGGGACAGAGGTGGGAGCGAGTCCTGCCATGGGATGTGGCTCTGTGTGATATGCTGCCGTCCCACCAGCTGTGTTCATTGCAAAGTCACACGTGCCTTTAGCCTCTTCTTGGTCTTCCCAAGCTCTCCAGGCTGATCTCCCTGCCCACCTCATAGCTGAGTCTTTCCCCTCTAAGATCCCAAAACAGACAGTTCTACCACTTCTACCCAGCCCATGAACAAAATCTGGGGGGCAGAGGCTGAATTTATGCCTGAAACAATTTTGTTGATTTATGCAGTTGAGGATTTTGCCCTAGAGGGATCTGCTGTGTTTCCTTCTCGTGAAAGCAGCAGAGCTCTTTGAGGGTCCAAACCCCAGATGAGCTGGACAGGTTGGAGACCATGACCATGCCCAGAGGAACCAGAGCAAGCACGGCAGGGAAATGGGAACCATTTCAGACATTCTCCATGACTGGTCCTCAGCCCTGCCCTTCTCCCTCTGCCTCCAGCAGGACCTTGGCCACCGATGCTGAGCGTGGGCCAGGAGGGTCCCACCTGGGGTCCAGCCGGAGCTCACCAAGTCGCAAGCACCATCTGCGCCCACGGTGTCCCTGGGCTCCCATTTCCCATCTCACCTCGGAGGCAGAACAGCAACTTGCCCCATGATGCAACCGCTGCAGGGACACTCCCATTCCCAAAACCCCGAGTGTGAGACCAGACCTGCCCCTGGGGAGGAGAACGCCCGCTCAGTGCAAGCCCTCAGATCGCTTTGTTCAGAGCAAGAAAAACAAACATTTAACTTCTTAATTAACATCCTTCAACCCTCAAACAAGCCAAGCAATTATTCCTTCTATATGCCACTCACTCTAATGACTAGTTAATAATAAAAGCCATGCTGGTCTGCAGTCTTCAAAGCCAGGAAGCAGATTTTAGAGTTAATCTCCTTTCACAACAAGCTTCAAAACATGTCTGTGTTTATTCTGGGACAAAACCATTGGGAACGAATAGGCCTGAACAGGGCAAGTGATTTTTTTTTCTGTACTTGATGTTTTTAATATATTGTTATTAAGAAAAGGGAATAACAGAGGAAAGTGCTTTGAAAGGATGCCTGGAAGGTGGCAGCAGGTAGGCTTTGAGCAAGTGAGCCTGTGCTGTCTCAGAAGGCAAAAACCTTCCAGGTGCAAAGTGCTGGTGGAGTCAGTGCCACTGGGAACCAGCACGAGGCTCTCCTGCCACTGTCACCCTTCCACCATCCCATTGTTTTCATTCGGATCAAGCTTTCAGCCCTTCAGGCTTTCCCACAAAACGACCCTCATGCCAAAGCCTCCCTGAGCAGTGTTTGAGGTCACTGTGCTGGGGTGGTTGGGCACGAGCAACACCGAGCTTCTGCCAGGCTCCCAGCTGTCTGCCTTGCTGCCGTGACTCCCGGGATGGGAGTCCTTCTCCGAGCTACAGCCCTAAGCATGATCCTCGGGGTGGGCTGAGCATCTCCTGGAGACCCGTCCCATCCCTTTCCCACGTCTGGACAGCCCAGGCTGCCTGAGGCTGCAGCAACTCCTGGCCCTGGGAGCTGCGGGAGGGGGGCAAGAGGGACGTCTCCCGGTCCTGTCCCAGCAAGTGTGCAGGATGTGGGCAGCTGAGCATCCGGAGCCAGGAGCTGGGCAGCTGCCCAGTGTGGACAGCAGCGAGCATCAAAGTGCTCTGATTCACCCCGGGAGAGGCCTCTCTCCTGTAATTGTGTTTTATTTTTTCTTTATTTTTTTTTTCCAAGGACTCCTACGTTCCTTTCCCAGATCTTTGCATCCCCATGCCTGAAGGAAGGCAACTCTTTCCCAGAAACTTAGCCCAAAGCACCAGATGCATCAAAGTGAGGGAGCTCTGTAATTTGTGATCTCTCTGCTGGTTCGGGGAGAACAAGAAAAATTCCTCATCCGGAAAGATGTGGCAACGTGAGAAACAAGAGGGGAGGAAAAATTTGTAGAGACATGGGATAATTACTAAACATCTGCCATTCCAAGTGAGGAATCAGATGTTCGAAGACAGCAATTGTTTGAAAAAGACAAGGAAGTGACTAGAAAACAAAAGAAGCAGTTGCACTGAGCAGGAGGTCAGGTCTGGACATGCTGCTGCTGAAAGCTGGGGGGAAGGATGGAGAAACCAAAGCCAGCCGACGGGAGATGGTTTCCCACCACCTGGGGATGAGTCGAGGCTCCAGCCTGAGCCCAGACTCCCTATGGAGGAGCCATACCTCTGGCTCTTTACCACTTCAGTGTGTAAATACATTTTTTTTTTCCTAAAAAGCTTTCTCGATTTGGCATTTAGTCTTCCCAAGTTTAGCATCTCTGCTAAGGATTTCTGCCTCTATCCCTTACGGGGGTGATGAGGACGGAGACTTTCCACGTTGGGATGTCTGAGCACTGTGTTGACAGCCTTACAGGGAGGGCTGCAAGAGTCTTAATGTCACTCCCAGGTGACAAATTTCACATTTCTGAGACATGTCTGAGCTAGGGATGGCTTTCACCGTCTGCGTGTGGAGCGGCTGCCAGGAGAACAAAAACCACCACAAAAATATCAGCGCAGGTGTCACTGCCTCTCGTGAGAAATGTGTCCCGCTTCTCAGACTTTTTTTTTTTTTTCAGGAATTAATTGAAAATAAATTTGTGGGTTTTGTTGTAACAGGAGTTGCCATGACAACTGCTACAGCTCCCAGGAAAAAAAATAGGAAGGGCTCACACTGTCACCGGGGCCATCTGTCCCTTCCATGGCGGGTTATAATAAAGCCATGTACAAAACCTCCCTGAGCCAAATCTTCATTTAAGCCCATGGTGATGAAAGTGCTCGGTACAATTTATCAAAAGCTCCTCTCCTGAATCACTGCTTCTTTTCTCCACACTGACATGATAATTTCCTCTCTATCGGTGCAAATTAAATTCTAATGAGGAAGCTTCGCATTTCAATGTGATGGAGAGCTTTACTTCCCCGAGATGCGTGGGGGCATCACGCTCGCTGTGAAGGGAGGAGAAGGGCGAAGGGGGAGGCACGCGGGTGCCTCCCTGCTGGGAAGTAGGGGCTGCCCTCCAAGTATTTTGGGGACATGTGGCACCGCAGTCCTCACTGGCCCCATGCCTCCAGGTCCCACAAGTCCCACCCACATAGGTGCAATTTGATCTGGAGGATATTTTCATCTGTGCTTTCTCCGTGACATGCTGCAGAGAGGGCACCCCCATGTCCCAGCAGCACGGATGGCCCTTTCAGCTCCCTCATCCCCATCCCACAGGGAGGAGAAAATCATGCTCCTCATGCATGGTGAGAAAATCGTCTTCTCATGCCCACAGTAGATAAACATGGGGGAATCTTGAGGGGAGCCCTCAGCTGAAGATCAGCAGAGGGATGGCTTTTTGTTCGGATGCCCTCTGGGGCAGGAGGGTCTTGTCTGAGGCACAGGGAGACTGGGTGGCTACAAACAACTCCTTCCAAGGGTCACCACAAGCTTTTGGTGCCACAAATTCCCCATCAGAAAGGGGACAAAGTGTCCCAGGGCTTCACCAGCGGGCAGGAGGGGGAGTCCGGGAGGTTAAACCTCCGAACCCTTGCAGAGCCCATGCCCAGGGGTCATTGGGACCCTGCCCACTGCCCAGTACTGTCTGCCTGAATTTGACATTCAGCCTGAAGTCAGGAGCAGGCTGCACCAGCCCAGACCGCGCTGGTATTAGCTTGACCCCTGTAACGTGAAACTGCTGTGCCTGTGTGACGCCTTGCATCAGAATAATCTGACATCTGTGGTGATCCAGGGCCAGCGCCATCCTCAGTGGAAACAGCAGGGCTTTATTTGACTCACTGGCCTTTCCTCCAGGGTTGCTTCCAGTCAGGGGATTGCACGTTGCTGCCTCCACGGGGTGATTTACGGGATGCCTGTTTGTGGCTGTAGTGGCGCTTTTTTGGACTGTGACTTATGGCCTGGGTTTTGGAAGCTGCTTGTGTTCCGACTTCACGTTGAAACTCCAGCCAAAAGATACAGGGCAGAAAGGAAAAGGTTAGACATCCTGGAAGAAGGAGGGAAATCACAGCCATTGTTGTTCTAGGACTGCTAATTCCAAGTAATCTCAACTGTAAACAAAGTTTGCAGCAATCACCGAATTTAAAAAAAAAGAAACAGAAAAAAAAAGAAAAAAAAAAGAAAAAAAAGCATGTAATTGAACTCTGTCCCTCCTTGTAGAAGTGCAGCTTCTGGGTTGTCCCAGCAATCTTTTCCTGGAAGGAAATAGAGGCTTGTTCTGGAGAAGTTGCTTGGAAGACCTGGATCTGAGAGTGCTGCAGTGCTCGGCCTTGCCCTGGTGCTTGGCAGGGTGATGTGCCCGTGTCCATGCGAGGAGCACCAGAGCCAGGGGGTGCGGAGCCCAGGCCCTTCTGTATGCATACGGTGTGCTTGTCTCCGTACAGCAGGAACCGTCTGACTTCTGTGAGACTAGCCAGCCCTTTGTGCAGCCGGCGTGGTGCACAAAACACCAGACTAGGTGTCTGGAGTGAGACAAAGTAGAACTGCACTGCTCCATGCCTGCCCTGGCTGCAGGGGCTGCAGGTGACGTGGGCATGGGACCACCCTGGGGTAACCCTGGGAGGCACAGAAAAGCCAAACACCACTGAATTTAGGTGACGTGGTTAGAATGAAGCAGGCAGGACGGGTCAATTTAAGAAGTACTGAGCTTCCGTATAATGCCCCCAACGAGGATCCAACTTGCAGAAAAGCCAGTCAGACCAGTCCACGTGCCCAAAGAACAGGAATGGAGAAGGACATGATCAGGGGAACAGCAAGGCATGAAATCAGTGCACATGCCCTTGGGCCCTGAAAGGAGCCTGAAGGGATTGGTGGAGGACTCTTAAAGGATCCAGTAAGAGTCAAGCCTAATTCTCTTTGGTTTATCTTTTGCGGTAAAGATCTCTCCCAGACTGCAAATAGATACTTGCTGGGGCATCAAGAGACCCAATTTATTTATTTTTTTATTTATTTTTATTTTTTTTCTGAAAACCCAAACTTCTCTTCTGTTAGGTGCAGAGAGGTGGAAGGATTTTTCATTTGCTTTCCCCCAGTGACTGTGATTCCCAGAGAAGAAAACAGAGTCAGGAGCTCCAGGCGTGTTGGATCTCATGTATATCATGGTGCAAATTCCCAGCACAAGAACATACAAAGAGCTATTTGCTTCCCCTGCTGTGCTCAGTCCCAGGAGGGTATTTACCTGGCTGGAGAGATGCTGAGATTTATCTGGGTCCCGACTTTCCCTGATTTTGGAACTGGGCAGACTGGGGTTGTATTTTTTCATGCTCAACCTCTAACTTGGGAAAAGAAAATGTGCTTTGGCACTCCCCTTGGAAAGGCTTTGGACACATGCTTCAGGAACTGAGCTCTGCACAAACATGCTCCCTGTGTTCCCGGCGGCGAGCTGCACGTACCTGTGTGAGCGACCCTTGTAGGGGCAGAGAAATACACATTTTTTATTTAATTTTTTATTTTTTATTTTTTATTTTTATTTTATTTTATTTTATTTATTTATTTTATGTATTTATTTATTTATTTCTCACAGGAGGACTAAGTGAAGGTGCCGGGCTTGTTCCCTGGGACACGGACCCAAACCAATACCTTGGCAGGATAAGGACTTTCCTTATGTGAGGCCAGACTCAGTGCTTGTGTAAAACAGAATAGCTCCTGTGAAGGGCTAGCACTTCAGAATACACTGAGGGCTGTTGCAAGGGAAACTCTGGTTTTCCATATCCCTGGATCTGCAACAGAGCTTCATCCAACAGGATGAATGATTTATCTTCTAAAATAGAGAATGATGTAATTTTTCTGCTTACCTTCCCCAAACAAAGATCTGAGCTGCTGGCTGCTTGATTCCTGACCTGTATTTGCTAGCAGCCTGTTTTGATTGAGTTTTGCAAAGCTGCTAAGTTAGCCTCTCAGGAAAAATGGAAAAACGAAGCAAATGACCTTTTTAGAATCACACTGCCCAGTTGCTGCTTTGCCTCTTTGATGGACCTCCTGGTCCATCAAAACTTTACTGCCTGGCCTGGTGAGTGTATAGAGAAACAGATCTACTGTCCCATTGATGAACTAGGGAGACAGGAATAAAATAAGAACAGTAATTGTCCATGTTAATGTGAATTATTTTTCCATTTTTTTAATTTCTTCTGTTGTTTGCTTTTCAGATCTTGCCAGCACCATGCCTTACCTTTCCTACATTACCCTATGTTTGGGGTTTGACCACCTACATTAGGTGATCACCTGGGCTATAATTCATAAGTTGCTTATGTTAATGGAGTGTCCTTTGGGGCTTGCAGGACTTTGTCCCATCCCGTTCCCCTTCCTCTTCCTCATGTTCCTGTAGCTCCTTTCTTGTTGTTGTTTTGAGATCTTCCTCACATACAACCTTCCCTGTATGGGTCAAACTCTTTCTGACTTTCCATCTCACTCACCAGTTTGCCTTTCTGAATCTCTGAAAAATTTCTTCCTTGCTGCACCTCTTAATTTATCTGCTGACATCGTAATCGGCAATTGAGCTCTGAAAACTTGCCAGAGTGGTGGTTATGGGAGGGATTGGCTCAGGAAAGAGCTAGACACGAGGCGGTCTAGTCACTTGAGAGAAAGTACCTCTACGAGAACTTGGCTCTCCACCTCCTCTGCAGTTTTTCTGCAGTCCCTTAGAGATATTTTTAAACCATGAATGTATTTGACTGAATTTAATATGGCAATGCTGAGAATGCAAGAAAGTTTCAAAATTCATCTGTTTTCATTCTTAGGAATATGAGAGTTCAGAAAGCTGATCCCTATGATATTTTTCTAAAGATGATAGGGCTTTTTTTTTTTTTTTTTTTTTCTTTTTTCCAGTACAAAGAAGAGCTGTGGAGACATGGATGCTTGACCACTAACTCTGTCCTCAGAGCCAGGAAATATCTACCTGAAGTGCCCCAGACAGGCATATCTGCAGCGAATGAAGGATTGGGTTCCAAAGAAAACTGAACTCTAGTATTTTCAGGCAACCGAAAGATTGTAAGATCTTAAATATGAGATTTTCAACTTGAACGTTATTGTTACTGTTATGCTCAGTGAAGATCCCCCAAGCCTTCAGTCACTAAAGCTAAATCTGCCTGCAGTGTCTTATATTAATGCTTCTAGGACAGGAAAGAGAACTTGACAGCTAGCAGGGCAACATCTTCATGCTATCTATGACTAGTCTGAAAAAGACATTTACCAATGACATGTGAACTTCAGATTATCTGGAGACAATTAATGATACTGGGAATGTACGGAAATTTCAAGGTTATCATCACCATTGTTCAGTCTGTAAACAATCTGTGATGTATGTAAACCTAGTTCTGAACAATAGTTCAAGATGTCCGTGCCCAAAAGGCTGTCCTGTGAGAAGAAACCAGAGCTTCCAAAAACCACACTGTTGGGTTGATGTGGTTGGAGATTTAGTTTTACCAATACTTGCAGTGAAGCTTCCATCCTGTAGGAAGAGTACTCAAAATGAGTGAACAAAGACTTCCTTTCTCATTACACTAAACCACAACTTTTGCATTTTAAGAAAAAAAAATGTTTTTGGGCAGGATTTTGACATTGAACCTCTAGAAGTGGAAACCAAGGATCGCCACCTCCATCCCCAATACGAAGCTTTTTAGTGTTACAACTCCTTTGAACTGCCAAGGAAAAGATGAATAAACACCCAACTTTCAAGGTCTTTTATGTTCATTTTATGCAAAGTCTTGGCAGAAATTCTTTGCCAACATGCCAAAAACTCAACATAGCTTCCTTTATGAAGGTTGCTTATTCAAATTAACATCTTCTGCTTACTGGTCTTAAATGACCACCAGAAGTTTCTGGCAAATATCTTACTTGCCTGAATACATGTATAAATAAATCCCATTAGGCAATAAATAAAAAAATAAATAAATACATAAATAAATGGTGCAGTACAGCTTCACCGAGAATCAAACCAAAGTCCTTCCTACATAGTCAGATTAAATTTTTTAATTTGTGAAAAATTCTTGAGCTATGTAAATCCGTATAAACACCTATCCCAGGCAGGGACACAAAAAGAAGTAGAGGATTTCAAAATGTCTTGTTCATACTCTGATGATAAGAATGTATTTTTGGAAGATTTACATTTCTAGATAAGGAAAATGCTAATAACAGAAATCTGTGAATTAGCCACTCTTCTCCTAAAGAAGCCTTTTTGTCCATTTCTTTTTCAATCTCTTTGTTCCACAGGGGAAGCAGAGCAATTAGCACTGATTGTATGACTGGTGAATTATCAACTACTAACTTCCAATCTACAACGTACTTGAAAGACAGCTTTGATTGTGGAGACTAAGATAATGACTCAGGATGTTTGCGGCCCAAGGGTCTGAACAAGGCCACTCTGCACATGGAGAAATCTCTAGCTTTCTGTGATATTTGCTAATTTTCTGGATAATAAACACTGTGTGGTGTTACTGAAATTAAGTGTGAAGACATTAACCTTTGTTGTTGTGTTACTGCCAGTCTGGTAAGGAAGGATTGTCCTGAGATGTATGGTGAGTCACAGCTGTCATAAATTTGTTTAGATCATACAAAGCTGATCTAATTTCCTCTTCAATAGAGCAAGAGACAGTAAGGAGATAAGGTGAAACAGTTAAAAATCATTTGTCTTAATTATAGGAAGGCTTTTATATTGACTAATGGAATTTTCTTAAGTCAGCTGTGGAAATAAGGTCTAAGGATAAGTACTGAAAGGTGCAAAAATGGTTTGGAAAACTGTATTTGGAGAAATTCATGGTTTGCTGCCAAATTGGTATTACCGGCACTCTACATGGAGTGGCTCAACACTGTTGGCTGTATCCTGAGACTGGAAATTAAATGTTAGGTAAAATATCCAATGGTGTGGATTTCTGGAAATGAGGATTGCCTAGGGGGTGCTACGGAAGCCCCATTACCAAGGATTTTGGAGGACAGCACAGACAAAGATGTCTCAGAAACAAGTAGCTACAGACAAGCCCTCCTCTGACAGAGGAATGAAAGCAATATCATTCTGAGATCTTCATCAGGCTTATTTTCTTTGGTCATCCGTTAATCTCTGTGTTTGGCAAAACTCAAAGAACATAGTTAATAATAGCACAGGAGAGAATTGTTTATTTTGCCTTATTTGGTGGATAACAGCAAACCTTTCCTTGTGACAAGAAAGAAACACTGTCTGGGAGCACAAGGGACTCAGGCCCTGGTTCTCCATGTCCTCCATCTCATCCCCATGAGCCAGGGTACCTCTTGCTGTGCAAAGAAGGGGATCCACCAGCTTGGATCTCACACTGGAAATTCATATTTTTAAGAACATCGAGTAGCAGATGTTTTTTTCACTCCCAAAAGCCCCCACACCTCCAGCATCACATGCCAAACTTAGGATCTTGGGTTCAAAAAGCCTCAAAATGCAATTTACACTAAGAAGCAATCAAGAGAGCCAAAAAATGCTATCAGTGCCTAGATATTTCATCCATCTTCATTGGTGGAACAGATCCACAGGAGTGCTCTACAGCTTCAGGAAAGGCTATATATATATAAAATTAAATTTCCAAGGCCTGATCAGAGTCTCAGCGATATCAGTGTAAATCAGGGCTATGGAGTTATAGAGGCATGAAATGAGATCAGAACGAGCCCTGGAGCTCTCTTCCATGCCCAAGACCTATCACTGGTTCCCTGTCAAACTCCAAGTGCGATCTTGCTTGCAGACCTTGCTCCCGTTGGCATAACGCCACCATTGGACTTTCTGCAGGAATCAGCCATCCACTAAGTCATTACCTCCAAATCATTAAATTATTTTTCTCTAATACAATTAGTCACGTAAGTGTAGGACGATCCATTCTGCTTTCTCCTATTGGACATTTAAGCAGGCGGTTTTGTGTTCATTTCCTGCTGGCAGAGAGCCTGCGTAGGTAAATGCAAGTGGACAGCAAGTCATCGATGGCACGGGATGTTTCAGGGTCTGCTGCAATGTGCAGAGTGCTAAAGACTCAGCCATTTTTAGTCATTTCCATGCTTTCTCCATTTCTAAGTGTGATGGAGGGTCAGGGGACACAGTGTGGGGGCTGCCCGGGGGCCAGGCAGGCTGTGGTGCTGCAGCAGTGCCTCTGCCATGCCAGAAGTTGCTTGTTGTGCAACCCAGCTGCTCCAGGGAGCTCCCAACTGAGATAAATCCCAGCACCAGAGGTGCAAAAGAGGCAGGAGAAGCTATTTTTTCCCTATCTAAATTCTAATTTTTTGAACACTACACAGGGCTTTCTTGCCTCTCCCACCAGATCCCACGCGCAAGATCCAGATGTCTCCCCTTGCTAGTGGGTTTAGCTCTTTCTGTCTCATTTGCACCAGACACTTCTCATTTTACTGCCTCATTCCCTCAGCAGCAGCTCAAAGAGGACCCTTCAGGTGATGGCAGCAGAGGGAACGGGCATGAACGGCTCCTGAGCAAGGAGCTCCTGGAACAGCTCCAAGCACAACTGGTATGCTGCGAGTGCTGGAAGCTTACAAGGTTCAGAAGGCAACTGGAAAATTTCACAAAAAGAAATGCATTTAGGGTTGCTAACCACAAAAAGCCCACCTCCGACTCAGCAAATCCCAGAGGTGCAAAGTGGTGGGGAAAGGAATTTGGGGAACCAGCTCCCTGCTCCTCCTGCTCACGGCCCCCAGCTGCAGGGCTCCCTGCTCCGTCCCCACGTTGCTTTTCCTGTTCTTGGGGAGAGCTAGAGCTCTAACCATCACAGAGTTTTTAAGGAGCCAGAGCTGTTCTCAGTAGCTGCAAGGCCAGTGTATAACGAGCTTTCAGCTTGCTGTTACTAAGTGGGAAGGCACAATTACAACCCATTAGCCACTACAATATCACCAGCTCCAAGGAAACGCTTGGTGTTGGGTAGGAAGGGGGCAGGACGGTCCCACCAGTATCTGCAACACCTGGGGAAATGCTGAGGGATTTCTGTTCATGCAAAGAGGTTACCCTTTCCAGCCCAAACCCACTGTTTTTCACAAATTTGCTCTTTGGTTTGCAGCAATGCTCTGTCTGCCAGAGATTTTTTTGCCTTTTTTTTTTTTTTTTTAACATTTCAGAGCTGTTGGGGTTTTTAAGTGGTCTGAAATGATGCCTGCTGCCTGGGGCTGGGTTGGCATCACAGGGCAATGCCACAGCCCTCCCAGGTGCAATGGACACATGCATGAGGCTCCTTCACAGGAGCTGGGAGTTGCCATAAGAAACCACGTGAGTTTGGGCTGATCCTTTTCACAGCTCCATGCCGTTTTTTCAGTACATTTGCACCAAGGAGGTGCTCTCTTGGGTCACTAGGAGCTGCTGTCTTGGGCCACCAGGGTGTCCTTTATATTTTAAGCTGATTTTTTGCAGCTGTGAAAGTTTTTCCTTCCTCCCTTCCTCCCTCCCTCCCTCCCTCCCTCCCTCCCTCCCTCCCTTCCTTCCTTCCTTCCTTCCTTCCTTCCTTCCTTCCTTCCTTCCTTCCTTCCTTCCTTCCTTCCTTCCTTCCTTCCTTCCCCAGGAGAAGTTGGACCCCCTTGAGCAGCTCTGTCTCCTGCCTGCAGGGGAATGGCAGCGAGGCAGGTTATCCTAGCAGCTGGGAAGGTTTTCTTCCCCACCATGGAAAGATGATACAAGTTTTGCAATCCAGCAATGCTCTGGGCTGAGGGCAGCAAGCCAAGCCCCGCATAAATTAAAAGGAGTTCCCCCTTGTGTTCACAGGGGCCAGGATTTCACCCCACAAAGCCTTGCAGTTGCTTCCCTGCTGTGGATATGAAGGTTTATGGGTTTTCTTTAGACTCCTGGGAGATCTGCAGCTTACCCCAGGCTGAAAACTACCTCTTCCCTGTGCCATTGAGCCTTTGGGCTCAGGAGGTGCTGTTCTGATGGGGTGGGAAGCAGGATTTGTACTGGGAGGGCTCCGCTGGTCCCTGTGCTCCCCAGGGCAGACGTGCAGCAATTTTTTGCAGCAAGAGAAAGGCTGCTTGCCTGGGTCCCCTCCTGATGCACTCAGTGCAGGGCTGGAGATGTGAGCCTGCCAGCTCTTGTTCCTAACGTTAGTTAAGCATGTTGCCACGTTTAAGTAATTAATCACACTCTCGGTTGCTAGAGAAGGGCCTCAGAAATGTTGTGTGGGGTTCCTAGTTCAGATGAGACAGTATAAACCTGCAGGAAATACTTAGGTGGGAATAAGATTGTACCAGTCTCAAGAACAAGAAGTATGGGATCCCTGCTAAGTGTTTCTCTTCCTCTCCTCCCAGTGCTGTTGGCCACACTTGCCGCCTGCTGCGCGAGCGGAGCTGGTTGGTGTGACATGGGAGTTGCCACCAGCTGGGCAGGGCAGAGGAATTTCATCCAGCCCTTCCCATGCCATCGGCTCCAGGCTGCGAAATGCCTCTTGCTCGTGAAGAATTCCTAAGATCCCATTCACCACGGAGAAACTTTGCATTGTCAGCCTTCACAAAGCCGTGTGGATTATGCACAGGCAAATATTGCAACTCCTCTAGTCTGCGTACGACCCTTCTTGCCATAGAGGCTGAGCCATGCACAGCAAACACAGAAATAGAGGCTGCATTAAAACAAAATCTGTCCCACTGCAAAGGGATCATTGCAATCCAAGATGTCGCTTGCAGTTGTGGGAAGGCATTCAGTGACTCTGGCACGAGTGAGTCTCTGTTGGGCGGTGAAGACCATTCATCTTCAAAAGTAAAAAAACGAAAAACAACAAAACAACACGAGATTCCTTAAAACCAAATTCTTACCATATGCATGAAGCACAAAATTAGAAAACCACACTTCTTGGAAAGCCGAAAGGAAGGTCAGCTTTCCCCGGGAAAGGAATCCTGTTACACATGAGTGAAATCAGAAGGAAATGGAGTTATCTGATAGGAAAGCAAGCTCTGGAAAACCAAAGGTTGTTAATAAGCGTGCAGGAACGGAGGAATGTTTGCCTCCCCAGCTCTGCTTTGGGTGACCTGGACATGCTGTTTCACTTCTCCCCTGCCTTTCAGCATCCTCATATCTTGAATCGCCCCTGAGGTGTGGTGGCCTCACATCTTCTGGGATGGGGCCACCTGTGGGACGTATTGCACTGCATGTCCTGCAACACCCTGAGCCCAGGCACCTTCTGGCATTGGGCCTGACACCCCCAGCTCCTTGGTGCCCCCCCATGTAGTTGGTATTTCTTTGTACAAGCAGAGCTAAGACAAAGAAGCCGAGCAGGATGTGTGAGTGGGTGCCTGGGAGCAAAGTGGGGTGAGCCAACACAGACCAAAAATACACCCCTCAATTAATGCATGCTTTAAATACAGCAAACGTGTCCAAATCCCCTCCCTGAGGACCTCTCACCAATATCCCAGTGGCCTCCCGTGGCTCCTGCAGCCCTTCTTGCTGTGCTGGGGGTTCTACATCCTCCTGAGACCCTGGTTTTCAAGTGATAAAAATACCCGCTGAGCATCAGGCTGCTCAGATTCAAGGGTCATTTTGTATTAAGTCCTGATTTTAACTGGGTTACAAGGAGTTAATGGCTAAAAGATGTTCTGACCACATTACAGACGTGTCTGCGTTGGACATGTTTTATATGCTCATCTAGGAACAGCTTTAGAGATCCTTTATAGGGACTTTTTTGCCCTGTTGGATTCTATCAGAAACACTAACAAATAATTATCCCTGTTTATTAACACTTTGTAAATTTATTAACACTTTGTAAAACGTCTATAAATGGAACCTTCATGTATAACATGGCCAGGAGCAGCCACCTAAATAAAAAGGCATTGAAAACCCAGGCGCTGCGGGGCAGGCTGGCAGCGGTGCTTGCAGCCCGTGGCACGGGGCCAGGCGCTGTCAGGGCAGCTCTGGGGTTTCTCCCACGTGTAGCACGTGGCTTGATGAATGCTGCTTTCTTTCTGAATCTGAAAATATTTGGGTTTTGCCAGGGAGGGTTTGTAAACCTAGGTTTTCTTCTTCCACGCAGAAAGGAGAAGATAAAATGGCAAAAGCAGTGTTTGCTCAATGCCGCTGGGTTTGAATGCAGGCGCTGTCTTTAATGCCTTAACTCGGGGCTTTGCCCCACACAGGGTAAATTCTCCTGCTGCTGACGCAGGAGCCCTGCCCGAGCTGTGGCCACAGGATTTAGCTCAAAGTTGATTACCGAAAATACGAGAGCCCTGTAAGAGCTCTTTAAGCCGAGCCCGAGTTATGCAAACCCCGAACCGCGCATCAGCCTTCGGCTCTTGCAGCTGGTGTTTCCTTCACAGCCAGGCTCGAGCCTGCAGCGGTCTGAGTGCAGGTTTTAGGGAGCTGTGGCAATGAGCAGCTCTGTAGGGGCCTAATCCTTCAGAACGAAATCCCAGCTGGGATCTCGTGTGAGCGGGCAGCACCCAGCCGAGCTGCGTGTGGCTCCACAGAGGCTGATCTCGTCCCAAAGCACTGTGAATTTAAATGGCTGTTCCTCCATAAAAGGCTGATCCACGGGAGGAGAAGGATCATCCCATTGGCAAATGATGTGCCAGATGCTGATCTCTGCACAAGTTCAAACTCCTGATGTTTTTCTTTGTCTTTCTTAGCTGAGTTTTGTCCATCTCCTGATAATTCAGCCTCACTATTTCCAGGCATTCAGTGCTGGGTTTCCTTAAAAAAAGTCTAGGGGATTGATAAGATCAAACTGTACACAGAAAAGCATCCAGTGATTATCCAAAGATACAGCATTTTCTTGTTCCAATGTGAAAAAGAGAATTGCTTCTATTTATAGAGAAAACAGTGCAAGATTACTGAACTGTTTCGCAAATTTCCATTCTCATGGTGTCTCCTTTTCTGTAAGCATTTCACATGTATACACCACTATAATTTAGAAACCCAGTGACCCTACGCATTTTATTTTCCTCTGCCATCAGTTTGCCCCCTTGTTCCGAGAGAAGGAATTTCCTGCCAGCGCCTGCAGAGCAGAGCCAGCAACGAGCACTTGTGATTTTTTTATTTTTTTCACAGAAACTGCCTTTTCAGAGCCTACTTCTCTCCTGATCTCAGCCATTTCCCGCACCCCTTCCTTACACAGCACGCACTGCTACACTAACAATTAATAACAGGGCAGCAGTAAGGAAGCAACCTGACAATAAATTTGCTTTAATTGGACAGGAATGTTGCCAGGTAACCTCCTTACCATTTTCTACCTGAGCTCTTTGTTACTGGTGAGCCCCCTCTCACTGAGGCAGCCCTTTTTCCATCAGCCTGTTCAGGGGCTCATCTCGGAGGCTCGCTGCACCAAGGCTTTGGGTGTCATCTCTGCTTTGGCTTGAAGCTGAACCAACACCACGTGCACCTGACAAAGCTCTGGAGCACAGAGGTGAAGCACGGAGAAGGGTTTTATTATTATGGTAATGCAATAAATAAAAAAAGGAAAAAAAAAAAAAAAAAAGCATCTGGAAACCTTGAAAGAAGCCCAGAGCAGGCTATGGTTACTGTAGCAGGAAGCGTCATGGGCCGGGAACCGGCAGATGGTCCATCATCCTGACAGCAGCAGCTCTGCGGGCTGCAGCCAGAGAGCCCTGTAACCCTGAGAGATGCTGAAAGCTCCTTGAGCAAAGCAGAGCGTCCTGGCTCCCTGCTGGCTTCAGCAAGCAGCGCCGGGTCCATCTCTGAAAATGCTCCCTCTGTGATTTTGTGTGCGGGAGTTAGGTCACCACCTTCCGTGTGACAGTCGGTGCATGGCCATGGTATATACAGTCTTATTCCAGGCATGACTGGAACCCATATGTTCCAGCACCATATACACACAAAAAATTCTCATTTCATCAGTGGATACTGAACCAGAACCTCCACTGCCAACAATCTGTGTCTGAACCACTTGGGTTGCTGAAAAATTTCACCATGGAACTGGCTCCGACCACCCAGGGCAATGGGATGTCAGCAAGGGGGTTAAACAGGGCAGGTTTGCTCCTCAGATCCTGCCCCTTCAGATCTGTCCCTTTCTTTTCTCACTTCAGTGATTCTGTCCATGACGTAGGAGCAATTGAGCGTAATTAGTGTGAGGTGGCAGTTGTGGTCACCAAGACGATCATTAGCACTTGTTTTGGATGGGAATACAGCCTGAGCAGCTTCTAGAAACAAACTTCACCCATCACCTGCCTGGGTCCTTCTCCCATATTTCAAATGTCAGGTTATTGACATCAAAGGAATGGGGTAGTTATGCCCTGGGTATCTGGGAAAGGAGGAATTCAGCACCAAGCAACTCCGTGGGGCAACGAGCCAGAGCAAGGTGTTGAACAGCAAGTGGGTTGTTGGGACCAGACTTCATCAACTTCCCTTTTACACTCTGTTGTCAAAAAAAGGATCCTTTTCTTCAATAGAAGGGAGAAGAAGAAATGTGGCTCCAGCAATGTAGCTCTCAGCAGTGAATAAAGGGAGGAAGGAAAACAGAAGGCATTTCTTGGAAATCTCTTATTTTACTGATACCCGTAATTGCCCATTGCAGAATTGCAGCGTTTTTCTTTCTAGCTAGGCATTTTCCCTGGGTTATAAATACGTCATAAAAGTGCAAGATCATAAAGTTTACAAGTTATGTGAGGGCTGACTTACAGTATAATTACCTTTTTTTGCTCTCAGGCATTGCTGTCTTCAACTGTTATTCTGCAAGATCTAGCGGGCGGCAGGACCAGCCAGAAAAATAAAAATAAAAACACCAAAGAGGAGCTGTCCTGGTATTCGGTGGCTCGGATCCGACATAAACACTGCTGGGATAAGGCAGACGTGCTGGAACGCTGCGGGATTCAGGGTCAGAGTGAAAATCCCCTGGTTTTCACATTCATACACCCCAAACCACAAAAGTGCAAGTTTCCCATCTTCAACTTGAAACTCAGAGCTCTTGTAGCCAAAAATGGGACAATTGACAAATAGGAACTCCAACCAAGAAGCACTGCAGAAAGATTGGCCAGGAAAGAAAAAGTGAAACATTTCCAAATACAGAAATGTGCAAAAGCTTCGCTGCCGAAGACAAGGATAATATTTGCTATGTTATCCTAACCAAATATGCCACTCAGCACTCTCTCCTTTATCGCAGTTATTTTAGTGGTGTTGAGCAGGGTCAAAACTAAGTCAAAACCCACAGTTTTGCTTTCCAGACAGGCCTGCTTTCCCAATGGAAATACAGACTTCACTAAATGTGTCCCAACTGCAGAGACATCATTAGACATAGCATTTGCTGCCCACTGTCTTCTTAGTAATTGCTGTGCATAATTAGCTCTTTTTAAAAAACAAAAAAAAAATAAATAAATGGAATCCCTCCCAGCACAAAATCCCATCGGACATTTCAGGCAGAACAGCTACATTTTGGTGAAGCTATAACAGGCAGAGCTTCATGATGAGGAGCTCTGAGCAAGTTTAGCCGTGGGGATGCCACTGGCTGTTGCTAATAAATTGTGTGAGGCTGGGCTTTAGTGCAGTGTTTCTGTGCAATGTGATGGGTTGTGCCTATAGGAAAAGCAGCACTGCACAGAGAAGCATAAGAGATCTCCACAGTGCTATTAAGTACCAAAATGACCATGAAATCAGAATCAAACACAGCACGCCAGAGCCTGATGCAACACCTATTAAAACCAAGAGAAACTCTTAATTAAGGGGAGTGTTTGGAGACACTGATCGTGCGGCTCGGCTCAGCCACACACTGAGGAACTGCTTAATTTTATGAACAGGTTTAAGTGCTGTTGGCTTCAGTGGGATGGTGGCATGTGTTTAAGTGTCTCTGCAGCTGACAAATGGATGTAAGCATGGGCTGAAGTCCTCTGCTAAGCTGGGGGCTTGGAACGATATTTCGGGGAGAAAGAAGTATGTTGGTCTTGCAAAACAGCAGGATCCTTTTGATGTTTTTAAGTCCTCCAAAGGCACCCCATGGAGGAGAGCTCCTATTAGGTCTGACATGTTAGAGCAGTTATGGGGCTGAAGAAGCTTGGTTTTGGTCTTAATGAGACCATTTAAATGAAAAGCAAATGCTTAGTTTCACATTTTATGTCACAGAACTGCTTGGAGGTTGGAAAGGGAACCATGAATCATAATTTTAAGTTGCAGAATAGGATTTCTTACATCCCAACTAGAGTTTTAGAGCTCTCCAGTGTAAGAAAATACCGCTATTTTTATTTACACTTTAAAATTATAGCGAGGCTTTTGGGAATGAAGACATTTTTCAATAACATTTTTAGAGCCCTCTTCGCAAATGCGCAGCATCTATGAATAAATTTTGCAGCCTCCATCCTGCAGTGCAGATCCTAATGGGAGGCACAAAAAGTGTCTCCTTTGATCCATGTTTGAACAAACATCACCAGAGATCTGGGGCCCTCCCCTAGCTCTGTTAACGCGTTTTGTGTCCGTAAACATTTTAAGATCGTGGAAGCTCTTTCATTGGGCATTTTGGCTTCGCATCCCTCTTCTTCCTGATTTGGGCTGGTGTGTAAGGGAGGAATGGCACACGGAGTCCATCCAATTGCTGGGCTAAATAAAGCTCTCGTGGAGCTGCTGTGGTCCTAAACACGTAAGCAAGAACAGCAGTGAGGATTTGCACCGAACAGGAGGAGTCCTGCATGGACAAAACTGCCCCTCTGCAACCATGAGAAATGAACACTGGTGTCTGGGCAAACTGGCAGCATAGACTTGGAGAATGCTCTTGAGCTGACTGCCAGTGGCTTTGTCTGTTTGTCTTTTTCTGTTGGTTGGCCATTTAATTTTCCAGGCAGAAAAGCACTGATAGGTCAACGATTGGGGGAACCGAAGGGGAGACCATGGGTGTCTTCTGGATCTGGCTTCCTCCATTGAGCTGGCAGCACATTTTCTAAGCAGTCAAAGTCCCTGCAAGTGAATGGATGGGATTTGGGATGGGCCTTGGCAATGAGAAACATGAAGCAGAGGCCAGGACGGGGCATTGTACCCTCAGCCATCACCTCAAGCTTCCTAGTGCCTCGAAAGCAACCTTTGGAGATACTGAGGTGGCTTCTTCAGGAGGGAAATACAAAAAATGCTTGAATGCTTAGGTCAACCCAAGCCAGAAAAGATTTCACTTAAGTTCCACAATCAGAACAAAATAGGGCAGTATTCAAAATAACAAAGAGATTAAATAAATATCACGTAACCTATTAATATCTAAGTTATAGCCCTGCTGCTTCTTCACTTAACAACAAACACCTCGTTCTCTCCACCAGATGGATTCACAGAAACAAAGAAGTTGATTTATTTTGTTCAAAATTGGACTTACGACTCTAACTGCTGCAGGATGCTGTAGGGAATAGTCTCTTGACTGTGTATGCATTTTCATCTAGGGGGAATAATAACCCAGTCTCTGGTAAATGTCCAAATGAATGGAAATTCTGCTAGAAGATTTAAGATGTTATAGGCTTTTTTTTTTTTTTTAAACTTGTAAATAGAGACATCTTAAAGTGCTCTTAAAGCTGCTTTATAACAATTAAGAAAGAGATTTTAAGAGACCACAGTTCCAGGATGTCAGCCTTAGCACTTTAAATAAAATTAATAAGTCTCACAATACAGATGTCTTCCTGCCTGAAAAGCAAGCGAGAGCCACTCATCATCCTGAAACCCATTAGCAGAGACGATTAAGGGCTTTTTCATCCCGGCTCAGAGGGGCAGCAGCACCCTAGTTCAGATATTTAAAGTTTACATCCTCGGTGGCCCTGCAGGATTATTCAGAGCTGCCCTCCTAATTAACTCTAGATGATCTTGATCAAGGACCATGCTGATCTGCCGGTTGTGTGTGTCCTTACAGGTCAAGGTACCGCTTCAGCCTGAAAGGTCCCTTGCATCATGTTAAGGGTGCAAGGCCGGGGAGTCAGGTTCAGGGTTCACAAGCTGACAAGAGGCAGGTTTGAGTCGAGGGAGCCGCCAGAGTGAGCTGAGAGACCCCAGAAACCCCATGAGGGTGATGGGGACACCTCCACCTGGCACCAGAGGGCTCAGGCTGGGGGGCTGAGACCTGTCACAGCTCGGGACACCGGTCATCCTGGGGCACATTGTCCAAAGGGTTCACCCCCTGGCTCTGAGACCCCTGGGGAGGAAGTGGGACATGTGAAATTACATAAAAGCTGTGTGTTCTGTAAAATTTTCATAGGGAGGAAAGACCCTAAGTTCAGACTGAGAGATGTTTTTGTGCAGACTTTGACTTCTTTTGACTAACCTGAAATACAAGTAAAAAGATTAATGACTCAGATGACATCATTTCCCATCATATATGATCTGCTGTGGGTTAAAGTATTCATTAAATAGATAATTCAGGCACTCTGACAGTGTTATTTTAGGGGAAAAAACTTTTGGTTCTTGTGTTGTTCATACATATGCAAGTGAAATAAATGCAAAACTTCACATCATAAATTAATACCACAACATTTATGTCTGAATCTCTTCTTCCAAGAAGGTCAATGTATCACAAAACATACATTTTTAATACACTCCGTGGCTGTGTGTTTGCACGGCATGCTTACAGTACAGGAGGGCAACTGTTATGAAGACGTATGCTTTCCTTCCCTCAGCTCTACAGCTTACAGTATTAAACTACAATTGCATTCTATATAGGCTAAAAATACGGCAAAATTATCCTTATTAAAGATAATGCACTAGCTGGGAGGAGGCAAAGCAAATGCACCTTAGAGAGATCTTGAAAACATTCGTCGCAGAGGAGGCTGGGCACATCCTCATTGTGCTGAACGCTCGGAGAGCACTTATCAGGCTGAGCCACCAGCCCTCCCTGAGCCCAGCATGGACACAGCAGCAGGCCACATTTTCAGGGAATAGCTCGGTTCTTCTTTTGCTTACATCCTCAGGTCACCGATAATCATAGGGGATTGCTATTGATTTTCAGCAGCGGGGAGGATTAGAGTTAGTCCTGTAAAAGCGAGATGGGAGGTGAGTGCTCCGCAGGGCAAGAACAGGATGCAAAGTGCTTAAGCGCATGGTTGAGTTGGGCTTGTTCAACCCTGGTGACTCCAGGGAGCTGCGGAAATTTGCCTTTAAAAAAAAATTATGTTCATTCTGCACAATTGGAAAATATTTCCATTTAGCCATGCCAGTGTAAATGTGGCATTTCCTTTGGGAAATGATGTCTTCCTCCATTTCAGGGGCTCTGCAAATACAATCCAGCATGTAACTACACAACAGCAAGTGAATGCCAGCACGTAAAATAGCAGGGGAAAAGCTTGTGGGTGCAATACTGGTTCCATTGATTTCCCCTCCACCCAGTGATTATCCCATAGCAATGACTTATGGCCTTGCAATATTTTGATGTAACAACACTGACCTTTCTCAACGTGTGGATTATGTGTAAACCATATTCTAATCAGAGAAAATGCAGAGCTGCCTAAAGGTGCACATGGGACACAGGAGCTTCTGTGGCTTTGGAGTACTGCACCATAGAGAGGATTTGTGGTGGGAAGGGCTGCTGGGAGGTCCAAGACAAAGCTTCAGGTGAATGATCCTGCCGCATGTGGGAGCTCCAGCCCGAATCCGCAGTGGCTGGGTTAGCCCTGCTTTCTTCCAGAGGAGGAAAATACCATGGGGTGTGCTGCACGGTGGTAGGTCCCTGAGATTTTGGGGCCACAGTAGAACAGTGAGGACAGATCCAGCAAAGATGAACCTTCAGTCCATGAAGGAGAAGGAAGGTGAATGAAGGAGAAGGAAGGTGACAATGAAGCCAGAGCCCATAGCTGTGAGTTTGTCCCTTTGCTGAGTTTCATGATAAGTAAAATCAAATTTGAATGGCCTCCCTGGAGCTTGAACTAGGTGGAGGATGTGTGGTCTGGACTAATATGTTAGAAATATTGTCTAGTCAGATCAATTATTGGCATCTTAAAACTGAACATTTTGAGGCGTATTTCCTAAAATATTTATTTTCCTACCTAACTTTTATTCTTGAACAAATATATGTTAACATATATGAGACGCCACTGGGATTTTGTGCAATCATCAGCTGTAACTGGAGAGGGGTGTGAAGCTGCAAACTTTAATGAAGGGAGCCACAGGGAATTCCCCTGCTTGCAATGAAACCTGCACTGAGGAAAAAAAGGAGGATCCCTGGGCTAGAGTCCAGCAGGGCTAATGAGTGTGGAAGAGATGAAATAGAAATGGCTGTGGTCCATTTTCTGCTCCTGCTCCCACAGACCTTGTCACAGCAGCTCCGGGTGGTACCTTCCACACCAGGTTTATGGCAAGTACCTCTGCAGAGGCACTTCCTAAGGGGCTGTGGTTCTCTTTGAACAACAACCTGTTTGTGTAAAAGCAGCATCTGATAAAACCACTTCAGGGGGTTGCATACCAAGCCCAAGGAAGCAATGGCAAGGTGCTCCAACTAAAGTGAGAAAAGGCACGAGAAAAACTGCTGCAGCTGCTTGGCCAGGGTCTGATGAACCTGGAGGTTCTTCTCCTTCTGAGAACAGAGAAGGAGGATTTCAGGTCAGCTTTGGATTTGCCTGGTCTCCCTCTATCCTTATACCACAGCTCTTCCCATGAAGGATTTCAGAGGATTTAGCCCAAAGTCCGTCCAGCCTTAGCCAGCGGTTATCTACGTCTGTCGCTCTCAGGGGAGCAGGAGCTCAGCCCACGCTCCCTGCGCAGCCTCTTCCCACGAGATGGAGGAACGGGGTCATCCTCACTCCACCCAACCACCAAATCCCCAGGGCCAAGCCATGGCAGAGCTCCCGGCTGCTCCACATGTGGCCAGGACAGCACAAACGTGATGGGGGCCACTGGCTGCGTCGCTCCGTTGCGACGTGGTGTTGCACACGATTGCTGCCATTTGCTCAACATCTGCTGGGGCAGGGGAGGACAAGGGAAGACGGCTTCTTTAATGTTCAGGGTTACATTACAGTGGGTAATTGTTTGCGTTTAATATTTTTTTTGATTATTTACCCTATTTGCTGCTGAATAGATAGTATCCCTGACAAAAGTTCAGTAAAACTTCGTAAGATTACATGTATCCCATAAACATAAATAAATGTTATTTCATAAAATCTTGGCACGGCCCCTCGGAGGAGCATACCAAACCCATGTTTTGCAAAATCCGTGCACAGACTAATGAAATCCTGCTGCAGTGCACAACAAAATTGTATTTCATCTGTGGTATTAGCAGGAGTATGGGGTGACCCTGCCCTGGTGACTCCCAGCCCCGGTGCCTTGAAGCAGTTGCAGGAGTGCCTTCCCTCCCTGTCCCTAGTATTCCCCATGTCTCTTGAGAGTATAGCAGCTATTGTTGTATTTTCGTTATTATTTACAGTAATTATTGCAAAAGAAATTTCTTTGGAAGTGATGTCCTAACAGAAACACTCAACCCCTTTACCTATGGATATTTATTGTGAGGGGTCCCTCACCTTTTTTTATCACCTAGCAGTTGTTTCAAGGAATAAGACATCACTGCATCCATTCCTCTAAAATTTAAAAAAGAAAAAAGAAAAAAAAAAGGATTTTTTTTTTGCCTTTCTGTTCATCTTTGGTCTTGAGGAGTTACTGTGGCACTTGCAACACCATCACAAATTTATAAGGCAGACTAACATTGTAAAATAATCCAGAATAACTTCATCTTTGAACGGGTTTCAGACCACAAGAATTTTGAAGTCTCGCTGTGCTAGCGGCTATCAGAGATTTTTTTTTTAAAGCTTGTTCAAAATTAAAGGCATTTTTATGCCAATTTAAATAGGGACTTGGAGATAAAATTCCAGCCAAAATATGCTACGTCTCTGCACTCCCCAAAATAGGTTCATTATTCCAACTGAAAAGACTACGTGTTGAGCAAGATAGACTTGTGTAGAGAATACATTTTCCTTGTACCAGACTAAACATTTAAACGCAGGGAGGCCAGTTCTTTATAAATTCCTGGTAAAGACTAATGTTGAATGAAAAGATAATCTTATTGTGCATGAGAGGGTAAGATGCAATCTGAAGTTAACTGCTGCAAGGAAGAATGTATTGGGGTTATTATTTGGGGGTGTATCTTCGTACAATGTTATTTTGTTTAAGAGACAATTTTCCAGAGATATTGAAAAACTTACCAGGAGTTGTGTCACTTCAGAATAATTGGACTAAAAGATCATTGAAGGTCCATTCTAAGTGAAATATTCTATATTCTATATTCTATTCTAAATAGAATAGCCATGTGTTCAACAGAGTTCAGTTAAGGATTTTTCCCCCGATTTGTATTCAGATAACAGCATTTGAGGAAATGGAGCAAATGAACACCTTGGAGAAAAGTTGCAGAGGTAGGGGAAGCTGAAACACTTGTAGCTAGGTGTGGGAAAAAAAAAAAATGTAAATCTTATTGTTCTGGTTTTCTGCATGGTTCTCTATGGGTTGTGGTCTGAATTGTGCCCATTGCTTTGGTTTGGGAGCAAACCCAGCCCTGTCCCAGCATGAAGCAGGACCTACAGCCCCATGCCTTTGCTGGACAGGGGAGGAGGCATCTGCTGGGGCTGCCCCGGCTCAGGCAGCTCCTGCCTGGGGCTGAGGGGCCGTTTCGGGATGAGTCAGAGGAGCTATAAAAGCCGAGCGTGGGCTGCCGGGGCTGTAGGCAAATGCACAGGTGCTCCTCACTCCTGGGCCCTTCCTGGAAACGTGCAGCGCTTTGCTTTGCATCCTCACCCTCGGTAGGCGCTCGCACCAATGCGGCTGTGCCTTTTGGAGCCCTCCTTGCCCAAACCTGGTCCCAGCAAGGAAAACCAGCCTTGTTCCCAGCGGGATGCTAAGAGGGAGGTGCTGCTGCCCACCGCCGCTGGCCGGGTGAGGAGGACTTTGCTGCCGTGCTCCTGTCTCAGCCTCTCCTGCTTCGCTTAGCCCTCTGCTCGAAGGCTTGGATGATGCTGAGAAGCTGGTACAGACATGAGTTTGGCCCCAGTGTTGCAGCCGAAAAGGCCTGGTGTCGTGGGGGTTGGGGGCGCCTTGCAATCTGGGCAGCGAGGGGATCGGGGTCCCCAGCAGAGATGGCTTTTCTCTCATGCTGGTTTCAGGTGTCCCGGTAATCCAAACGTTTGTATTTTCCTGTTGGAGGAAAGGGTATGAGGGTGTTTCACAATGGTTTTCTCTGAAAACTAGCTTTCGGTCTGTCCTCTCCCCTCAAGGGACGTGTTTATCATGCGGCTGAGATGAGTTGAGGGGACCTTTCTGCCTGTCTTCTGAAGTCAGAGGTGTTTGCAAGGGTTCACCATGATCATCATGGTTCTGGAGCTCTTGGAGCCAAGGGAGTGTTTTCTGCCAGCCAAACTTTTTTTTTTTTTCTATTTTTTTTCTATATAAACAACATTCCCCCCATACAATACATTAATAAACAAGCCAACTGTGGGGCAGGTCGAGATGCAGCTTTCAAGTGATGTTTGTTCCTTGTTTTCCTCAAACTAAGCAAAAAAATGAAGACTTTATATTTAGATTGTGGTGCAAACACTGAGATCCAACAGGAAAAAAACTTTAACTCAACTCTTTTCAATGGGTTGATTCAAATTTTAACTCTTGTGAGGTTACCCTCTCTGTACAAGCACAAATAGGAAGGGGGATGTTTCTAAAACAGTACAAACAATAATGAAACCTATCTGGCTGCTGTTGCCAATGTTAAAGACTATTTGACAGTAGAGGAAGTGTTAAATACTTCCAATAATCTGTAGTGTTGTCTTAATCATGCTCTTTTTTAAATTACCTGATCTCATTTGTACCCAGTAGATATTACTTCAGATGAAAACCCTGCATGTGAAAAATGGGAAGCTACTTCTGTAGCTTCTGTAGCTCCCATTAACACTTCAAGTTAATCAAGCTCAACTTTTGCACTTTTTGCCTTGTTACTATTCTTGGTATGTGACCTTAATGTTTCGTTAACACTTATTCTTTGTATTCATTGCATGTTGGCCTTTACAGTTGTTGTTAGGATGGAACTGCAACGGAAGTGTTAAAACCTGATTCTTGGGAACGCCGTGTGTTATTTCATTCCAGTAATACCACAAGCAGAAAGTGCTTTGGCAACGTGTGAGCCCAGGGTTTCTCTGCCTGTTTAGAGCTGGGGTTCTCACATGTATTAAATCGCACGTGCCCTTCTCTGGGTGCTTGTGTGTGTGCTCCCCGACCCACCCGTGCCAGCCATGCCTCCTTCGTTGCAATCCTCCTTGGCTCCAAGCTCGGTATTTGTGCTTGGAAGTAGTTGCAGAGGTGGGGAGGCAGCGACTGTAGGAGGGTTATCTTCTCCTGGGACTCAAGCCATGGTGTGTGCTCCCCCTGTGAGCTTGAGGACTGGAGCCCAGATGTCTTGGGACAGGTTGGACACTGGAATTTGGTGACGTTAAATAAGGACTTCAACTCAGCAGTCATCACCAGACAAGAACACACAGTCTTTAATGGTTAAGAAGGATTTTGTCTCTAGAAAACAAGCACATGCGGTTTAGGACATCCTGATATCACCCTGAAGTGCAGGTCTGCTGCTGCTGCAAGGGCACCCGGTCTTGTGAGATTCAGTCAGAGATTCAGAATCACCAGGGAGATTTTCTGCAGCACCGCTGATTTACGGGGTTTCTTCTCTGTGCTTAACCTGGCAAGGAGAGAGGAGATGTAGGAAGTTTAAACTAACTTTCCAGGTTAATTAGAGCATTCTGCAGCCTCCTCTTCAGACAGCCCCTTGTCTCCTTGCCCCATCCCAGCAGTCCAATACGACCCTGGCTGTGCCACAGCATCAGAGCTATGGATGCATCTCTCAGGTGGGCACCAGATGATCGGTACAGTGTGCTGCTCCCCACAAGGCATTGCAATGCCTTTTGGCCTGATTCGGTGCTTTCATGGCCCTGAGTTCCATTTCCCTGCCTGGTCAAGACCATCTGCTGTGAAGGCAGAGGTGCAAACTTTTTGAATACACATCATACGCCGTCCTGAACCTAGATGTGAAGAACCTCAAGCAACTCTTAGAATGTCTCAGGGCAAGGAGGGTCCTTGTGGACCTTGCTTCAGCCTGTTCCAGGGATGCAACAGGAATGTCCCTGGTTTAATTTAGGGATTTAGCAAGTGGTTTCACAGGAAGTGCAGCTGATGTCAGTATTAAGATGGGAAGTGCTCCTGTGCCTGCTTGAAGTAGAAGAGCAAGGTGTCGGTGTGTCCAGCGATCCAGAGAGGTCCCTGGGTGCAGGGTTTTTGCAGGGTCTCTTCCCGTGCCATCCCGATCCTCCTGCACAGGAAGGGCAGCACTGCTCTGTGCGGAGATGAAGGCTGAGACCTGGTGCCTGCAACAGTGCGGGGCTGGAGCCTTGCACTCGGCGGGGTGTCACTGCAGCAGCTGTCAGGCGCTGCTTTGCTCCTTTGCCTGGGAATTTGCAAGATCCCTCCAACCTCCCTTGCCCTCAGCCCATCCCAAACTTGAGCTAAGGGAAGAGTGAAAACCACCTTTCTTGAGCACATTACTTAACTAAAAATTAGTTTAAATTTTTACTTGCTAAAAATAAATTTCCTTTTCTCCATATGTCCCAAGATTTCCTCTCGTCATCACTCTTTACGTATAAGGGTAACTTTTTAATGCCATCAGTCGTGCTTTTTGCTTTCTGTTCTTGTCTGTTTAAATTCGACTCAACTCTTCTCTTACAAAGTCAAACAAGTTGACATGTGTTTATTCCTCCTCCTTCTCCCCTCCGACCCGTCCTCCTCCGTGGGATTGCAGTGCTTGGCTGGGAGCCGCAGCCTCGTCCCACGGTGCTCGGAGGCTGAGACCGTTATCGCAATTTGCTCTCTGCAGTTCAGCTTTGCGAAGATTTTTCCTCCATTCAGTAGAGTATGGAAGCTGCAAACGCATCTCCCTTTAGGTCACTGGCTACCATTTGAGGAGTAAATGCTGAGGAATAAGGGTTGCTAAGTATTCAGTTTCCATTTTTTTTTCCTCCTGTTGCAATATAAACTCAAATTACATTTTTCCTGCAATGAGATAATCTATTAATTTTAAAGGCTTTTTCATTCTTCTGTCAAAGTAGTAATTTTGAAATAATCAGACTTCAAACATTTGATTCTTTTTTTTTCAGTTTCAGTGGGGGATGGATAGCCCTGTATATTGAAATAATACATGACTATCAGAAGCAGCGATTTCGAGCTGCTTCTCCCTGATGCATTCCAGGCCTTAGCAGCAAATATCAATACCATCAAATAAAATGTCATTTTTTCATGACCCAACCACTTTTTTCTGGTGAGCTTGCTGTGTGTTGGGGTGGAAAATAAACAGCTGTCATCCTGGCAGCAACGCAAGGGCATCAGACCTGCTTGCACTGCCCAGCAAACAGCATCTGTTGCAATGACTTTTAGTCACTGGGTCTGATGTGTCCTCAAACCTAGAAATGCAAGGCTCTTCAGCTAGTTCCCTAGGAGTTAGATCTTGCTTTTTCTTTATATTTATTGTTTTTGTTCTCTGGCTGGGAAGCTGAATGAGTCTCTGGTTTTGTTTCACAACTTTGCAAATCTGCAAGGGCTTGTGCTGAGCTGGACCAGCCGCCCAAGGGACACCAGCTCTACCCAGGGAATACCAGGCTGTAATTTATTGTTGTCTTTACATTAATCATGTTTTAGGAGGGTTTCCAGCAAAGATATTTCCTTTTGGTTCAAGCTTGCTTATACTTGGAAGAAGTCTTCCCCTGTAAAGAAACAGCGTGTTCCTCTAGGGAGAAGAGTGAACGTGCATGGTGGTATTCACTAGGCAAACAGAATATTACAGAGTAAAAATGTATTACAGAGTAAAAAATCCTGTTTTGTGTGAGCTTTTCCTCCTTCTCAAATAAAGGAGATCAGAAATGTTACAGGAGTGGGCAGCAGACTTCTTAATATACTCCTAGAAGCCAGTGAGGTGACAACACAGCATATGCCTAAGTATCGAAGCACGCTGTGGTTCAGATTTCATCATTTTCTCTGCAGAGATACAGAAGTTGCACATATCCCTTACCTCAAACGACCTTTGCAGGAGGCTGAATCATTTGCATTTTGATGCACTGGCATTTTCTAAACCGAAGAGACATAAGAATTTTTTATCACCTTCAACAACTGCGTTGCCAGGGGCAACGCGCATAAGTCTGCTCACCAGCATCAGTCTCAGCATGCAGCAGAGGGCGGTGTTTGTGTGTGAAAAATGCATATTTATACCAAAATTATAAAATCTTGTTTGAACCTTCGGCAAAATTCAGGGTCTGAGTTTTATTGCTTATTGCTAATAGCCATGGCAACAGTATCAATCCAAAGCACATGTGAATCTGTTTGTGAGTTCCATTGCATCTGACCGTGTGTTACTGGGAAAATGCTTGGAGTGTGTTTTAACTCATACTGGATAATCCCTGTCCCAAAGGGCTGAGATTTAAAAATATACCTCCTGATGCATTGCTGCTGTCCTCCTCAATAACACAGCCCTCTCTGGCACAGTGAGGCCAGCGGGCATGGTGGCACCTTGCCACCGCTGGATGCTCCTCACCCAGATGCTGCCTCCAGCCTGGGGAGGCAGTCAGAAGCCAGACGATTTGGTGCTACGTGTCTGGATTTAGGAGAAAACTCTCTGACAAATCAGACAAGAAAATGACATGTTGCAAGAAATAGTGAAGCCGCTGGTAGGCTGATGGCGTCCCCATTTAACTTCTTAGCAGCTCGGCATATTTTTTTTTTGGCTGGGCTTTTGTGAGAAGGCAAGGTGTTTTCTGGCCTCTCCCAGGGGAGGCTGGCAGGAGGGAGCATCCCAAGCACCCTGCAGACCGATGCCTTGTGTGAAGCCCCTTGTCACACTGCCACGGCAGGCAGCGTTCTGGAGCCTTAATTGTATGGCATCTCTTACAGAGAAGAAAGGCTCAGCCTCCACCTGCTGTCTTGCTGTGCTTCAGTCGGGGAGCTGACATGACCAGTGCATATAGTGTTTGTAGCATCATTTCAGCACAAATCCTGCCCCTGCTACAGACCTGGATTGATGCTGTGGATTTCTGAGCAACAGGACCAGCGCACAAAGAGGTTTTGCCTTATGGTTACGTGCAGTAGGCTTGGTAGTTAGCTGTAGCTGACAACAGCAAGGTGAGCTCACTATCTATTTTTTGTTGAGTAAACATCTTGAATAACTCCATTATGTTAAATAGGAACCCTTACAGTTATGTGGTGTTTTGGTTTTAAATAAGCTTTCTTGAATGGAAGGGTAGGAGGTGGTGAGGCGATAAAAAGGCTGCCAGGAAAACCAAAACCTTCTTAGAATAAGGAGGGGAAAAACCATAACGGAGAAAAGAGAATAAAACCTGTAGCTGAAGCACTGAATGGACTATAAATGGCAATAAAGTCAGACTGGGGAGTCAAGCACCAAATGGGCTTTCACTGCCTCTGACAATTAACCTCTTGCAGCATCCCTGGCTATGGTAGGAACCTCATGCTACCCCAAGCAAGCTCCTCTCCAGCTATAAATACACGCAGACCGACAGGCTGCAGTGTCTCAAACTGTGTGGTCTGGCCGTCTGGCCGTCAGGTGCCAGTGCTGTTTACAAGGGAGATTCTGTGCTTTTTGTTCTGGGACCATCTGGGCTCTGAAGAGGGAAGAGCCGTCGGTGCCACTGGCACCAGAGCCAGCAGATCTCAGTGGGTCTGGTTTCAGGAAAAGCTGCTGGAAGCAAAGGCAGACCCTGAGTCTTTTTTTTTTCTCCCCAGAAAGGTCTGCAAATGTAGGTATATGACGAGAGGGTCTGGTTTTCATGCTGGACTGAATTTTATGCTGTTTTGTAGAGATGGAAATGCAATTCAGCTGCTGCTCTGAAGGAACAGATAATTCTGATTTAGGCTCAGACACTTGCACAGGGAAATCAGGGTGCAAGGGACAACAAAAGAATGAGACCCAAACTATTCCTTGATATTAAGAGCTCCTTTTTCACTGTGTAGCATCTGCTGTTACAACCCCTTGAAGGTGATTGCTCAGGGACACTTCCCGGGGCCAGGCTCAGAGGTCCTTCCAGCATCACACAGCCACGGGAAGCACCTGCTCTGCCCTACCACCCATCAGCACTGCAGCTAGAGCAGACTTTGCACTTCAAAATGCTTTTGTCACTTTTTTTTTTTTTAATAACTGCACCTGTAAGGAAGTTATTTTACACGTTCAGCCCCGAGCTGCCATCAGCTGCAGTGATTTAGTCCCAGGGTGCAGTGACTGCAGGATTGGGCCACTGCCTGTGTTCAGGTCTCGGCTGAAGGCTAGCGAGATGCGCTCTTTCCCTGATGTGCTCTTAGCTCCTCGCGTTCAAAATGTGACTTTTGGGACACTGCACCAATTGGAGGCAATAGTCCCCGTAGGCCTTTCCCCAGAGGAGAGGTGTCTTTGAGCTTTTCCCTATCACCTTTTCTTCTTTCAGGACACGTCTGCCATGAAATGACTAAGGAGGCATCAGCTGACATCAGTGAATTTTGGTGGTACGTGCCAAAGGTGCCTGTATTCCCTAAGGAGCCCTCATCTTCCTTACCAGAAAAATAAAAAAATGAAAATCCTGGGGGATTGTTGCCGTCTGTAACAACAAACCTGTGCTGAGTGCTCTAAAAGGAAGAGAACCACTGTTCCCTCTCCCCTTTCCCCCCAGCCATGAAGCTCAGGGCGGGGATGCAGGTGTAAGGGGTGACTCTCCCGTAGCTGGCTATGAATGTCACCGAAATGCTCACAGGTGCTGGCTTATCTCCTTCAATTGTTGACTTCTTCTTTGTAAAATGCTTTTGAATAGTTAAGGAAGCGATAAGTGTTGTTTTCATTTCTTTTCTTACAGTGATGTAGACTTCCACTACGGTACTGAAGTCCTCAAGGATTCTTTATTTTATTTTATTTTATTTTATTTTATTTTATTTTATTTTATTTTATTTTATTTCAAAGTGTAAATTCATTTTAGTTAACTGTAGCTACGTACAGAAACTTAGGGCAAAATCATATGACAGCATAGTGTGCGTATTGAAAAAGGATATGATGTGTTATTGGAAACTCCCAGGGAAAAAACCTGAGTTAATTTTACAAGTCACAGGTGGCGTATTTTAATAATGGATGTCATAATCTCTGAATAACTCATAGCAAATCTAAAACAATTGCTACACTTCACAGCTGCTTAGAGCGCTGTTTATAATTTCTCCTTCCTTGCCAGCATGTGATTAGGAAGGGGCATTTCAGAAACTACCGAACACTCTTGGTGCAAACCAGCTGAGGTTTTGGCAAGACTCTTCCACTAAATGTGCAGGGTCATCAGTTCATGTAAATTAAGCTGAAAACCGTTTTGCACACATCCTTTGGGCTTCTTTTTTTCTTATTGAATGACCACAACAGAATAATGACTTAATTTTCAGGCTGATCTTCCTGAACCTTAGAGCAGAATCCCTCCTACGAGGAGAGGCAGGCTGAGCAGGCTCCGTCCCGTGAATAGCGAGCCGCTGGAGCAGGAAGCTCTGTTTCCTGTGATTTGCAGGAATATATTTCAAAACCGTCTGACTTTTTAATGGACTCTAGCTGCTTTCGAGTGCTTTGCTGCCAGAAGGCTCAGAAGAGCGCAGAACCCAGAGCTTGGCCACGCTGCCAGGTGAGCTGGGTCCTGCTGGAGGCACGGCAGCGGAGGCAGTGCCTGGCTGGAGGCCCTAAGAGCCGTGTCCCACACGAACCTGGTGGGACACGAGCTCACCCCTTTCTTGTACAAGGTCTAACCCCAGGTCCTCGGCCGCTTTGCACTGGATGTGGAGGAACACAACCCCTCTACCCCCCATCATCTTTGCTTGACTCACTCGATGATGTAAATCCGCAGGGAGGGCAGGCAAACGACCAGGACAGCTCGTCCTGCCTCTGCATGCTGCTCCCCTAGGAAACACCTTCTGCCATGATGCTGAAATAGCTAGCACACAAAAGTCACAGAGGTGCAAGGCAAAGATGATTTTAATGCTACTTTTATCACCAGTATGTAAGCCTTGTTTTTGTTTATTTTTTAAGAGGGGTTATAGATAACTTTAAATTATCAGTTTAAGATGTGGTCTGTGTAAGAAGTGATATCTGCCCTAATATACATTACATATATATATATATAAAGCATATCCTGACTGGCAGCCTCTGAAAGGGGCTCAGATGAGGACTGAGCTGCGGTAAGAGGAGATATCTTGAGCTTTAGTTCATGTCACACCCTTACAAGTCAGTGAGGAATCTTTGATTTTATTGCTGGTGGGATCAAATTGCCAAATGTTATCACTACAGTCACTTGATATTCTTTTATTTTAAAATATGCTGCTGATTTATTGAACACAGATTACCTAAGGTCTTAGTAGTGCTTCAAAATCAAACATCTGCTAATTTGTTCCTGTTCTCTCTTGTAGATCTTGCTTACAAACTTGCCCCTTTCCTGTTCTTCTGGGTACCATTTTATTACCCTAGGTCAGCATCGCTGCAAGAAGCTAATAAATCTCTCTTAACAGGCACTAATGTCCTCCTGATTGATTTCTGAATGAAGCACTACATGCATATAGTATGTTAACCTTGAAGTCCAGCATCAACACCTCATTATTTTCAGCCTCTTGAACAGTTTTCAGGGGTTCTCTGTATCTGAAAAGCCTCACTATTTTGTTCTGAAAAGGAAGAATGTGAGCCTGCTGAAGCTAATAAGTTAATTAATTAAAAGGGCAGGTAAAGAGAACATCGTATGCTATTACAAATTAAAAAAATAACAAATAATAATGATAAATAAAGACCTGAAGATTTTAAAGCTAATTCCACATTTTTTGTGGTCTGTTTCATTATCTTGGAGCTATTGCAGCTGGCTGTATGGAGATGTTTTCCTTTTTTTAAATAACGAGGGTCAGAACTTAATTCTAGTGCATTTTTTTTTTAATGAACTAATCCTGCAAACCATGAGGCTGGCTTAGAAAAACACACAGCAAATTCAAACAAAAACATCTTTTTATATGACCTTTGGGTTTTCAAGTGTTGGGGCTCACTATGAGTAGTCTTTTCCTAAAATTACATCCGTGTCTTGTTCCACTGCATAAGCAGGACAGAGGTTCACACGTGTCCTTGTGGGGATGTGAAAACTAAGAAACCAGCTTCTGAAAACTAAGAAAGCCTTTTCTCATTTCTATTATTTTTAATAATGTTTTTTCACAGGTTATTCCAAAGGATAGGACTTTGAAAAATGCACAAGACTTGGTTTTCCAAAGCTTTCAGTGAGAGTTGGTCACTGGGAGACTGTGCAGTGGAGATAGCATGGTGCAGGAAACCTTCTGGTTCTCAGCACAGCTGGAAGGATTTGCATATTTTGGTGAATGGGCACTTCGCTACTTATAAACTGCTTTTTCTTGGGTGATGTTTTGTCTGCACCAGTTCAGTCACCTTGCTCTTCTTCAGCTGCCGCTGTACCAACCCCAGCATCACTTTTTTCCTGGGAGTTGACAAGAAGTAAGGTCTACTAACAAAATACAACTTGCTGTAGTAGAAGTTACCTCTGAGGCCAGGAGCACATGGTCACCCTCTCAGTGTGGGAAACGAAACACGTTTTACTCTCTGGATCCCACATCTCCAAGACCGAGACGTGCTGCTAAATCTGTATCTTTTTGCACCCAAAGCAGTAAAGAATTACGACTGCAGTCCTTTGCACAGCACACTGATCTCAGCTTCTCACCTGTGCCTTGGAAGATGATAACAAATAGCTTCTGGAGGTTTGGGAACCTTTTCCATAAACTTTGCCCAAATCTTTCAAGCGTGAGGGATACAGAGGGAGTCCCAGGTCATAACTGCATGACTGAATATTTCTTTTTTTTTTTTTGGTGATTTTGTCAAGCCTTGACTATTGCCATTGTTTTTTTCAGGTTCTTCAGCTGCCCCAAACCATCTTACATGAGAAACATGGAAAAACATCCTTTTACCAAAGTGCTCCAGCACCCAGTTAGATACCATCAGGTTTCGTTTACTGCCATGCAAGTAATGCTACCCGTGTCTCTTCTGGTCACGTTTTCTCTGGAAGTTTGTGAAAGTTTTAAAAATGATTAAATGTGGAAGACTGCCACAAGCTCTACTTGTTTTCAGCTAAAGGTGTATTAAATTAAAGCCAGGTCTAACTCTAAGAGGTCAAAAATCAACTTTGGGTAGGAAATTGGATTTATTTATTTTTTCAATTAAATATCATCAATGAGGTTGCAGAGTGATCATCTAAGAGAGGAGCAAGGGAAGGGAGAAACCTATGGCTGCAGCTGCCCGGGACAGCAGTGTGAGACCTCCCAGCCCTGGAAAGTCCCCTCACGTTTGTACTCAGAAAGAAACCATGCTCCTGAAAGGGAGGCTTTTCTTGGCAGCCTTGTAGAAGCAGTGAATGTATTGAGAAAATCCTGAGTGATTTATTTCTCTCGTAGTACTACTGCTTGCTGTTGGAATCAAGAGAACTGTTTTCCTGCTGCTTGAGCTGCAATCCAGCATCATTAATAAATAGCATTGGTAAGAAAGAGAAGTGGCTAAATTGTCAGCTCCCATTTGGAAGCTGCCCTGATTAGAATATCCATTAGTATAAATTGTATTTTTATGGTTAACCCACTGTGCTAAATATGAAACTGCATTAAGCTATTACACTCTTTGTAGCCACTAAATTGAATTACCTGGTGCATCTGTTTAGTAAACTGTAAAACCTGAAGAGTTTGGCAATCATTATTATTTATTTTGTGCATTTTAACTCTTTCCTTTGACTAATGTGTAGGCGCTGTGGGGCTTTGGTTCACAGCAATACGCCCCTCTGCACTTAAACATAGTTGCAGAGAACTGGAAATTGGATTTTAAGAAAATTGCCTTTTTATCTTTTCCATGTGCAGTGCCATATCATTTATTTATTTATTTGTTTTTACTCTGTATGCTCCAATGCCAGAATTGGAGCACTTTTTGTTTATATGAAAGCTGATACATTTAAAATGACCAAAAAAAACCCTGTTTCAAATCTTCCTGCCTATTCAGATCAATGTTGACGGCTCAGCTTACGGTGAATGATTGAATGCTTTCCTCCACCTGCTAACCAAGAGAATGAGCTGACCCTGAAACACCTGTCCAGGTTGAAAAATCCTCTTTAAATCTGGCTCAGGTAGGAAGCAGCTTTCTTCTTAGAGCAGGGACTCTGTGCCTGCAGGAGGGCAGTGGGGACTGCTTTTGTCTGCAGGGAGGTTGGTGTGGGACCTGCAGCTGCAGCCCTGGTGGTGTCATCCCCCTTGTTCTGCATGTGCTGGGCAGTGTGTACTGCATCCACGAGGTATTTGGGGCAATGTTTGTGGGGTGAGGTGTCTGGGCTCTGTGTGTTGTGGCCATGCCTGGTCCCAGTACTGAGGGGCTGTGATCTGTCCCATGCTTTCTGCCTCCTCTTGCTGTGTGCTCCTGCCTGCTTCCCAGGCACAGCCCCGATCCTTGTGCCTCCTCTGAGACTTGTACACCTACTTGTGAAATTCCCAGTCCTGTGAGCATGTGAGTGTGTGGGCTGTCTGCTGGCAGAGAAGGTGCTTGGGTTTTTCCTCTGACCCTGAGGGGAAAAGCTTGTGACCTGGCATTTGTTACCCTCGGGGCTCAGGAGCTGAGGGAAAAGATGCGAGATGGTTTTAGGTCCTGTGTATTTGAGAATGCTTGGGTCTGGCAGTGCCAGAGCATCGTTCCTACCCTGGTCTTCTCTCTGTGCTTCTCCTTATGCTGTCCTTGCTCCCTTCCCAGCTCTGTCGAGTGTCCAAGGACCCATGAGGGTGGTGGAAGAGGGCATCCTCTTTTTCCCTGTTTTGTGCTATCTCTCACGTGGAGCAACAGTGAGCTTATAGGAATGGGTGGATGCTGTCTTATATAAGGCTTGAGTGAATAATGCTGTCTGTGGGTTAGAGGATAAGGGACTGGGAGTACCAATGGTCTGTGCTGGAAGAAGCCAGAGCGAGAGCTGGGGGCTTGCTGCCGACAGTGCTACGGCAGGAAGCAAAAACAGCAGCGTCGGCTCCGTCCTAGCCTGAAATCCCCAGATGCCAGCAACTTCTTGAGATACTCACAATTCCTAAATTTGCACCAAACACAAACAAAAATGCTGACAGAGCCTGCTGATTTCAATGCTTAAAGCACAGTTTTACTTTCTTTTTTTCCTCCCTTCTCCTAAAGAGCTAATGCTTGATGCAGAGAGCTGGATCTGTCTCCGCTCCTGAATCATCAGTAGTATTGTTGCCTACCCCAGCTGCAGGATGCCTTGCTGTTGATGATCCTGAGCCAGTTTATACCCTCCTCTTGGAGCCTGGAATGGAGAGCAAGCAAGTCTTTTTACCCTGCAGATAGACAATTCTGCACAGTGTGTGAAGACTTGAATTCTTTCTGCTTTTAATTGGGCATCTCCTTGGAGCACAACCACACTTCAGCCTTCTGTTCAGCCTTTTTTTGTGTAACTTTAGAGAAGGCAGGGGCAGCCTGGCTTTCTGGTGCAGCTCAATGCTGTGAGAAGTGGACTGGGAGCAGTGGCTGAGCTGGCTCCTCTGGGTGATGCTGAACACGTGGCATAATTCTGTGTCCCTTGGTGATGCTGCTTGTGTATGTCCTAAGTGTAGAAGTTATATAGGGCAGTAATTAGTACTTGAAGGTTCAAACTGAAACAGGTGAAGTCACTTTAAACTGTAGGTCCAAGCCCTGCTGAGGCAAAGAACAAGAAAGTTGAGTGCAGACCTACTGGTGCGTAGAAAGCCCTTTGATGCATCTTCAAGAGCAGAGTGGTGTTTTCTTCTGAGGAGGTTTTTTAAGCTATGTTTTGTGGAGTAGAAATGTTTAGTATCCCATGCTGGAGTGGCCTTCGTTCTCTCTTTGGATGAGCAATATTCTTCTTGCCACTTACTTGTTGATCTGCTGGGACACCGTGCCTCAGATGGATAACAAACCCATGGCACAGGCACTGGAGGAGAAGAGTAGGAGAGCAGGCATGAGAGGTAACACGTGCTTGGGTGGCTGTGCTGTTTCTAATAGGGGAAACTAAACAACAACAACAAATTAGATCAGTAAATATCAATTTTCTGCTGCATCTGCCTTTCCTGAAAGGATCAACTGTAGTCCAGTGACTACCACAATTAATAAAAATTACTGGAAAGATACAATATTTGGTTTGAATAGAGAACAAACAGTCTTGAGTACTAGATATATGTTTTCAGTTACCTGGGGCAGATGAACTCAGTGCACTTAAATACAAAAAATGCAGCTCAAGCAATTTCACTTGCCGGTGGTTGTTTCTGTGATGTGCTGTAGACAGTTGCTGGATACCAAGTTTTGCAGGCTGGGGAAAAGTGGTAGATGGGATGTACTGGGGGTTTTCAATTCTAACGCGGCTGCAGGTGCACGTGGGAATGTTGCAAAAGACAGTTTTCATAACTTAGTGTATCAAGAGAAAGCAATTACAGGATGGGTCTAAAGCTGATTAGACAGCCATATCTGTGGAATAATTATCATCTTCTGTCAAAGTGGAAGTGTGTATGGAGGGGGGCTCTATGAGGTGATATCTACTATTTTAATTAATCGGAGCATGCTTATTAAATCTGCAGATGGCGCAAAGCTGAGACGGGCTGTAAGGACGTTAGAGGAAAGGATTAGAATTTAAAACAACAATGGCAAAATGGAAAAAATCAGGAAGTAATTCAATAAGGGCAAAAATAAACTTCTAAACTTAGTCAGGAACGGGCACCCGCAGGAAGGATGACTGGGGCACACGGGGGCCAGCAGCTGGGGTGTGAAGGCACTGGTGCTGGGCAGTGTGCGTGGTGCAGCATGAGGCTGTGAGATGCAGGGAGCTGACGTGCTCTGCTCATCATCAGGAGGAGGTTTTGATGCCTTGAACTTAGCAATATGAGGAGCAGGTGGAGAGAGCTTAGAGGAAAAATTGCAGACATGATTAGAGGGGTGGGAAACTGGACTTGCAAGGAAAGATGGGGAATGTTTGATCTACTAAAAAAAGACTTTTTTTTTGTACTTAACATCTTTCATGTAAGAAGATTGATGCCATTTTGAAGGGCAAGGATAAGCTGGGTATGATCTGACTTTTATAGCAAGTCTTGAAGTGATGGGAAATGGTGGCTAGGCATTAGGAATATGAAGTTTCTGTAACTCCTGTCGTAAAAATAAAGGCACCTAGTATGAGAACTGGGTGTCAAAGAAGGAAAAGTAGTACCCTGCTTATTTCTATACTTATTTCATTTGCAGAACTTGATTTAAAAAACAGTTTTAGTGTAGTGCTGAAAGAATCACATAATGTGCTTTTGCTGTTGGATGGGTTTTCTGCTTCATCCTGGCTGTAACCTACAGCACTCCATGTGTTTCTTTGACCTTTTGCAAGCACACTGCAGTCTTGCACGTGTGGGAGATCTGCTGCTTCCTCCCAAATTGGTGAACAAATTCACTATTTAGTCTGTGGGCCAGCATTTCCCGTCTGGAAAATGGAGATGATAACAGAAGGAAAAGAACAGAAATCCATTAATATTTTATAAAGCATTCAAACAACTACAGCAATGAGTGCCATAGAAAAGCCTCTGAGGAAATAAACAGATTTCTGTCTTCAGAGCAGATGTTGAAATAATTATAGTAAATAAGGCACAAGGCCACACACTGAACAGCGAGAACAGAATGGGCTGCTGAATTGCTGCTCGCTGCCTGCGCAGCACCACTTCTGCACACCAAGGGAGGCAGAGGGCCCGTGGAAAGCAGTGATCTCAGGAAAGGTTGCAGTAAAATTCATGGGTACAACAAGGTTAAGTTTGGGCGGGAGAATGTGTTTTTCATATTTCTGAACTTCAGAGTGCTTGACTTTATGATCCTGGTAATCACGTAATGTACATCATAAGGTAAACTCCAGCACAGGGGAAAAACAGACTGTAAAGCTGGAGTGAAAAATCTGTTTTAAAGAAAATATCGCTTTTAGAAGGCAAGATGAGATGCATTTTAACAAAGATGGCATATATGTTCAGAATAGACTCTTAACTGATACTAATTTTTTTGCCCTCTGAAGTCCTGCTAGAACACTTACACCGATATTACAGTGCTCATAGAAAGTCTGGGACATCCAGACAGCATAAAGTAATTGTTGGTGATAGAAGTTCATCTTCATTATGTTTGTGAATCCAGGAATAGTTTGTTCAAATATTGGATGTTTCTACCACTTCCTTGACCCTCCAAAACCTTGCACAAGCTGTCTTAACGCATAACAACTATATGCCTGTGCTTTAGCAAAATTTCAAGGTCTATTCTGTAGTGAATCCTTATCACTTCTGCATTAACTTAAATCCACAGTGAGGGTGAAAAAGGAAAACAAACCTATATGAGTTTATCAATATCTTGCTCATGCTCACTGTTTAAATACAATAGAAGCCATTTGATCTTAGATATAAAGACATTAGCAAATTCTTTTCTTGAAGGTCTGGTGAGAAGTCACTTAGCCCAGTTCTGTGCAGTCCATATGAACACAGAACTCAGACGTGGAAAATCCACGCTGAGCCTTGCTCACCCAGAAGCTCAGTTTTTCAGCAGAAACAATTTAAAGTTGTGAGCTTACAATGTGGGGTCTGCAGCAAGTGTGGCATCAAAGACTGGTAGAGATGGCTATTTCAAATGGTGACTACATTAATACTTTAGCAACTTAATTTCTAAGGAATAAATTAAAAACTTGCATATTGAAATTCACAGAGTTGGTTAAATTCCTCTTTTCCTTTTTCTTCCAAATTTTTCCCCCCATCCTCAAGTAGTAATTCATGTTGTGGAGGTGCATCATGATTCTGGTGGGTTCGTGACAAAAGCTGAAGGTACACATTTCTGACGTTGCTGGCCTTGCTCTGTGTTGCATTTGTCACGTGAAGGTTGTCCTGGAAATTTACAGGCTTTGATCTTCTAGGGGGAAAAAAAAAAATGAACAGCCCAGATGAGGTGTGGTTTCCTACGGGTTTGCGTCCTTTGGATTCTAAATAATTCATGATGTTCCTGTTGAAGTGACCCTTGCTGTGTCCCGTATGCGGTGCTATGTGCTGGGGTGACCTGCAGCCTCACGCACAGTCTGTGTGGTTGGCTCGTGCTGATGGGCTCTGCTTGGTTGCCATCACCAGGCCCGCAGCCTCTTGCAGACTTTTTGCTGTGTTGAGGAATTTGTCTACCTACATCTACCCTAAAGCTGTTTTCCCCAGCTTTCATGCCTCTCCTTCATAGGGTCACAATTCTGATGCTTGTAACCATGCTTTGAATTTTGTTGCAATTAGAATGCACAGAAGTGGTTGCATAAACCTTGTTTCCATAGGAAACTTGGCTAATAAATATGGCAGTGCAGAGCAGTCTGAAAAGCCACCAGGAACATGAACCCACAGTTGAATTCTGCGTTTCCCTGCTCTTGGAGGGACTCGCTCAGGTTCTGCAATGCACACCCACGTGTTGGGGCACGATCGTGCCTTGGGCTCCCAGGTTCTGTAATGCCAAGTAATAATGAATAGAAGAAATGCAGGGACTTTGAGATTTGCCTCCTGGGTACATATACTACACAAACAAAAATGCAGACAACCAAAAAAAAAAAAAAGGCCAGAAGCTCTATAATTAAAACGGTACTAATCTAGTGCTTGCTTACCTCTTGGACTTGGACCTGCCTTTGCTTTGCTGCCATTAGGGATGTATATATGCATATGTATACTGCTAGCAGCTCTTTTTCCTTCTTCAGCACCTGTCTCCTTTCTGCTTCAGCCACCCCAGTGCAAGTGTGCTGCAGACATGCTCAGCTGGTGCACGGAAGGGACAAGGCTCTTGGTTCATGCCCCAGCTGTCCTTGTGTTGACCTCAGCAGCTTCTCATTATTCTGGTGTGCTGAACCAAAATGCAGTGTTACTTCCTTTTTTCACATGTGGACTTACTTTCCCTGTTAGTATGGAAAAGAGCAGAGTGGGCTGAGGGCTGTCCCAGCTGCATACCACCTCCTCCTGTTTTAGACCTAGGCTGACACCACTGCGGTCAGGAAAACTTATGGTTCAGCAATGCAAAGCCTTCCTCTGATCTCTGGAGTGTCTTGGGCTTTGGAAAATGTCTCTAGTTCTCTGGATTTAGCTACATCAGCCTGTTCCCAGTGCTGTCCCCAGCCTGGGGGTGATTATGCTTCCCTGCAGCCCCTCCACTAGTACTCAAAGGACGCTTCAGTAAATTAATAGGCTGACAGCACAGAACATGCAATATTTTTCTGATTTCTCTTAATTCAGGTTTCCCTATACTTAGGGGCATTGAATACAAGTACCCAGATTTTGAATATCATCATCCTCTATTTTAACTTGCAAAAAATGAACCTAATAAAGAGTGATAGTGGCATTATTGAGATCTCTGGTATTACGTAGGGCTTTGTGCATTGTCTTTGTTAGATATAATTAGCACTTTGTGCACACATCAGATGGTGGTTGAATAGAAGTACTCATTTAACCCTTCAGCTTCCACATCACATCTTTCTGTGTGCCTTGGAATGACAATATTGGAAACAGCCAGAGTTCCTGGTTTCAATCAAAAGCACCAAGTGCAGGCTCTGCTTTTGATGTGTAAAGTAGGCTGTAGTGAGGCTGATGCTTGCTTAATGGTTTTGTATTGATTCCAGCGCTGGGTCTAGTCTATCTATTCTGTCTTTGTACTGCATCTAGCAACGATGCTGCGAGCTTAAATGTCCCCAGCAATACACAGAGTGCTTCAATTGAGTTTTTTAAAGTAGACCAGTTGGGGTATATGCAGGATGATGGTAGCTTGGAGAGAAGCTGGCACTCTTCTGCAAAATGCAAGCTCTTTTTTTTTTTTTTTAAATAGGAAAAGCCCTCCTGATGTTCCAGGTGCTTTGCTTTCTCTTCAGAGAGGAGGATTTTAGGGTTGAATCAATCTATAAACGTGAGCTTCAGACTGAGCAAAGCACAGTCTGGATGAGCAGGATGGGGCTGGGCATGGTACCACTACTCCACCGCATCCACCATGCTGTGCCCAGGTGAGATTTTGGCAATGAGCATGTCTGGCATCCTTTGCTTACCTGGAGGGTTTTCCCAGAGGAAAACCCAATGGAGTGGCACAAGCTGGGGTTGGAGAAACAAATGAAGATGCTCAAACCTGAGCAACTTTTTGTTGGGTCATCCTTGCAATAGGCTTCAGGGAAAGTGTATTCAGTGGAGCAATAGTGGCAGCGATGCCAAGAGCTAGAACACTTTTGTTTCTTGTTCCTGCCTTAGCTTAGCCTCAGCACAGGGTGGCTTTGCTTCTTCTGGACCTATTGACATCAGGAGAAAACCCTGCCTGGGTTGTGAAGGGCATGGTGTGCGTCAGGCAGCTCTCCCGTGCAGATGCACGATGTGCCTGGCGAGGTGAGCCAAGCCTCGTGCTGTCCTTTCCAACAGGCTTATGACAATGGAAGGTGAATTTTGGTTTTCCTCCATTGCCTGGCTCAAATCTTAAAAGGGGTGTTTTTGTATGAAATTGAAAACCAATTTGCATACTTCATTTTCTTTACTCTCACAAGTCCAAACAGATCCTTCCCCCCCCACCCTCTCTCTCTAGACATCTGTTACTGGATTTCTCCTTTTGTCCTTACTAAATCTTCAGCCTGCTGCATGAGTTTCTGCAGCCTGCGGGGTGTTCCCAGCAAAGCATGGGGATCCCAGGCATCCGGATGCACAACCCCATCCCACCAGCATCCGCTCTGGCTGGGATCGCAGCCCTGCACCCTTCGAAGGGCCCTGACTTTCTGCTGCTCCTTTTGATCTCCATTAATAATGGCTGAAAATAGCACCAAGGGGCCCTCCCCCTTCCTCTTGCTTTGTTCATCTCATTGCTGTTAAAGAAAGTTGAGACTCTTATTGGAATATGTCATGGGTTTATCTTTTATTTATTCATCGCATGCATCTTTGCATAGGAGGAGGTGGCACTGTGCTTTTAAAAAAAGAAAGCAGGAGCTATGCATGCTCTGCCCCAGGTTTTATGCAAATATGTGTATTTTTATGCCAATTTGCAGTCAACTGTCTGTCTTGCTAGAGAAAAGTGGCGAGCCTGGCCGTGAGCCAGTCCTTCTGCCTGCCGTGTGCAGGGAAGGGGCTCCCATGGGTGCTGTGCCAGCGCTGGAGCATCGCTGGTGCAGGTGCTCCTCGGGGTTGGGGCTGCTGGCCCATCAGATGGGAGGGTCGGTGAAGCCCCAGGCAGGGAATTATTTCCTCCTTGCATATTCCCCTTGGCCTGCTGCTGGGGTTTGTCTTGGCTCGATTGCTCTGCACCAGGATGTTCTGTGCTCATGGCTTGGTTGCAATTTCATCCCCTGGCTGTCCCCAGCCCCAAAAGGCAGCAATAGCCGGAACAGAAGGGAGATGGGATCTGCCCCTTGCAGCCCCCCTCCAGTGCTAATTTCTCCCTTTATCAGCATTTTGTACCTCTGAGCCTTGCTAAAGCAATTGGTAAGAGGAGCCGCCAAGAAATCTGAGGCACGCGGGTCTGAGCTGCTGCAGGAAGCACTGAATTATGTGCGAGGCTGGAAGCCTTGCAGCTGTCCTCGACATGGGAAAAACTTTCCATAAACATTTCTGGATGTGTTGGGCTTTTTCAGTGAGATTTATTAAAAAATAAATAAATTAAATTAGAGCTGGGGGATGCCCGTTTAACTGGAAATGCTGATAATCTGTGTCAAGTTAGTTTGCATCAAGTGTTTAAAATAGCTACTGTGAAGAAATCTGAATGTGATGTCTTTTAGTTTTAAAACATTAAAAAATCTTTCTCAAGTGATAAGAGTTATCGTAAGTGTTGGAAGCCAGCTCAAGCTTACTGCATACGTACTTTCACATTTATTAAATCTGCGGTGGTGGGGGTTAGTGTCTATTAATGAGTGCTGGGGGAAGTTCTGACAAGTTTTTTTTTTTTTTTTCAAATTCCGTGCTGCAAACCTTTCACTCTTGCCACTTTTGTTTTCAATTTAGCTTGAATACTTGGGAAGGTTTTCTGTTTTATTTGGATTTCTTCATGCAAAACTGAGCAAATGGCTAGGAATTACAAAAAACAAGCAAGTGTGTTCCAGTCCACAATTGAAAACACATAGGGAAGGATGCACAGCTACCTCCCCAGACTTTGAGTCAGGCTCTCAAAGCCCTTTTCTTGTCTAAAGGTCTTTGAAATTCTCCAAAAACACTTGTGCAGGCTGGGAATTTCAACTCCTTTTCAATTCAATGGAATTTCACTATTTATGTTTTTAGGTACTTTTTTGAAACTCCTGGTAGGTGCTTTATGAGCATCTGAGGGCACATAAATATATTTGAAAATCATATATTAGCCTGGAAGTCAGCTCACCAACTACTGTTAATCTTTCCCTCGTAGAAGTTGCTTGGTTTTGTATGCAAGATATTTGGATAATCCTTTCCAGCATATTTTAAATTTGATTTTAATTAAATGACAAGAAAATACCGTTTTTGTTTTCAACTGAATTCCAGTTTCAACTTAGTTTGACAAAAATTACTGAATTGTAAATATGTCATTCTGTATTTCCTAGAATAAAAAAAAGCATGTAAAAAATTAGGACTTTAAATATAGGTTCAGACTACAAGAATGTGGGCTATAATTATGTGACAATACTTAAAGAATATTTTGTGTTCCCTAGGTAGCAAAATATCAAATTAAACATGAAGGCTAAATTACTGTATTCTCATTGCTATGGCAGTCAACAGGCATCTGTCCGTCTTCAGCAAAATAGTTAAAACCAGATAAAAATCAACTTTTAAAATTAAAATTTCTTGTGGTTTTAAATTGTGTTTGAAATTGTTGTGTTAATTATGGCTATTCTGAGCTTGGTGTAAATTACAGGGCAGGAAAGGTGATTTGCCTGAATTCTGGTACTGTTACAAAATACTTGTGTTATGCTAACAAAGCACAACACTTGGGCAAGACCAGAGCATCAGGTAAACAAATGTAACGCGATGGCTGCTTGTGATGAGAGAAGTTAATTTCTGCGTTTTGGAGGAGGCTTAACCTTGTCTGATGTCAGTCCATGGGTAAAAGAGAAGCCCAGATTTGAACATAACTGATGTGGGTGAGGGAAACTTTGCAGGAAGAAGTTCTGAAGGCAGTTGCAAGGCAGCAGCAGAAGCGCCCAGTGAGGATGCTGCTTCCAGCCTGCACCTGCATGGCTCGTCAAGAGGAGTTGCAATGTTTCATGGTAAGAACAAAGTTCGAGCTATTTTTCCATCTTTCTTTACACTTAATGGTAATAAAACCTAGGGTACTTTTTATGGACTTAGAAACAAGAACCTATTCCTTGAGCATCTTTCAGACCCTTCGATAACCTGTTCTTGACCAGTAGTGCTCTTGGTGGTGCGAATGAAGATCAGCAGGACCTCAGTGCTGCTCTGCTGCATTGCAGCTACTTAGGGTGGGGTGGGTGAGCAGTGAAACATTGCATGATGAGCCCCCAGGCCCCAAGGTGCTGGCACCAGTGTGTTCTTCCAGCTCCAGTGATCATGCTCTAGATCCAACGGGATCTTGGGGAAGCCCGTGGAGGGAAGGTCCTTCTCTGCAAGCAAACCCAACAGGATGCCACAGACAGAAAATCCCCATGGCTGAAGGAACAGGAGATGTCACAGCCAGTGTGACATCTCCTGAGATGGTTAATGGTGGACTAGAGCTAGGTTAAAGGTTGGACTGGATGGTTTCAGAGGCCTTTTCCAACCTGAACAATTCTATGATCTTCCAGCACAAGCAGTCCTTGCCATGCTACATCCAACCTCTCCTCCAAGCCAGGTGGGCACGGAGCATCCCTGCCTGGTGCCTCCTGCAGGCAGGAAAGCCTCGGAGCCTCCCTGCTGCTCCTCTGGCTGGCAGCAGCTGGTTCCTCTCTGCTCCGGTGAGATCTTCCCTCCGGCCACTACAGAGCTTTGAAAAGCGGAGGTCAGGAGATGCTGGATTGCTTTTATTTATTTAGGGGTTTAAATTAGATGCAGGTTTTGTCCTTTTCTGTGCCTTGTACAGAAAGGAAAATTCCATGTCTTTACCGTAGTCTAAATCCTGCCCTGTTGAAAATTGCCTTTTAGGCATGGCTAGAATACATTTTTCTGTGAATATCTGGATGTACTGCAGAGATGGGCTCAGAAGCTGACTAGCCTACATTAAAATAAAGCCACCCACCAGGAACCTTGTACTTTTGCCAGACACTTGGATTGGTCCATGCAGGACAACTTTGGGATGATATTTCTGCATGTTACAAAACCTTGTTAATGCTGATATTGAACTATCCCTTCCTCTTATTATTTCTGAGTATTTCAATTGTATTAAAGGTTATGTGAATGTGATATGGAGGGGAAAAAATTCCAGTGGGGAAAAGGAGGAAACTGACTTGCATCCTGCCTGGGCTGTAAGTGAAAATTAAACTGAAATTTCCCCAGGTGAGAGGCCAGCAGGGTGCCTGCACAGCTGAGCATGGCTGGGCTCTTTTCCTCTCCTTGTAACACGGCTGCTACCTGAGGTCAGGGCAAGGAAGCAGAACTGGAGTTTCCTTTTTTACAGGTATGCCCATGTCTGCCTAGATGTTTTTATTGCTGTTTTGGTGTTGACTAACTGCTGGAGTATGCATAAGACTTGGATGGTTGGGGCAAGGAGGGGAACGGAAAAAAATCAGACAGTAGCTGTAATGTTCATAAAACTCCAGTGTTATTTTAAGTGCTGGTAAAGGCACCAGATGGGCAGTGAAGTCCTGTGTGTACCCTCCAATGAATGTGCCTCATCTCTGCTTTGGAAGAGCATGTGTGTCCCAGAGAGGTCTCATTGGGTAGAAACCCTTGGGTTTGCCCCATACCTGGTCAGTGTGGGGCATTTAGCAGCAGTCCTGGCTCCTGGGACAACTGAGGACCACAAATCGCTGATCAAACTGGCAGCCACCAGAAGTATAACCCCCCTGCAAGAAATCAACCCGAGCTGTAGACATTGACCGAGGTTTTCTGGGCTGCCTTTCTAACTGCAAGCGCAGTTGAACACAACATAGAAACATTTCTGAAGCTCATTAATAAAATAGTGGAGAGATCATTAATAGGATCTCCTCTAGGAAAGGTGCTTTAATTTTGGAGACGTAGCATACAGAGGGTATGCTGTGTTTCTTCCTTCACACCTCCTGGTAAATTAATATTTCAGAGCCCTGCAGACTTTGTGGCTTCTGGGAGTAAAAACAAGCTAAAATCATTGTTTCAGGTTAGGAGAAATGCTGTATGTTGGAAATTAAAATACTTCCTCTGTGGTTTGCATATAATGTGTAGCTTATTTCTTCCTGACATCCATGAAAATGAAGGCTCCAGTCACTATATTTAAAATGCATTATTTAACTGAACTAGATGGGCAACTCATTTCTCTTGGAAAGTGCCAGATTGAGAGCAGTCTTCAGTGGCATTGGACCTTCCTGGGCAGGTTCTGTACCTCTTGCGTTGCTTTGGGAGATCTTGCCCTTGTTTTGGGGTCTGAGGAAGCAGTGCTTCAGACCCCTGCCCATGGCATTGTTCTTCAGCTCAGGAACTGTAGATAAGCTTTTTTTGTCATCACACATTGAACTGTGCCTGGTGCTCTTTGCATGTGTATTTTTAAAGGAGCTGAGGATTTCTTCTAGGATAGTAGTATACCTATTAATGGTTAGTTATTCCATAAATGTCTTCCCTCCACCTGATCCTCCTGCACAAGCTTCTCTATCTCAGCATCTTCCAATCACTCCATAAATCATTTAACTACCATGCCAGCATGCACAACTCGGAGAATGAACTCTACTGAAGTCACACATACACAAGTTTGTTTAAAAAAATAAACATAAAACACTCTCTGGTAGTACAATGGATTAGGTACTAAACTACGTTTCTGGAGACCTTGCTTTGTCTGACTTGAAGCCCTCTCCGTGGCAAGGAGCCATCAGGTCTGTATGGAGAAAGAGGGCGGCGAGACACAATGAACCAAGCTATTGATCCCGGTTTCTCTCCTGGCCTGAGAAGGGGTGAGTAGGGCTCAGCAACCCACCTGCAGGTACCCCAGGCCTGACCCTTCTTAAATCTGTTAGGTACGGGTGTTGCACCAAGGGGTGTCACTGGGTGACGGCCAGCCCAAAGTTTGGTACCAAAGCCCATCTCAGATCTGGGTGCTGTAGCCTGAGTGTCTTTGCAAGGCTGGGCCTGAAGCTGTAACGTATTGCATAATGTATTTATAATGTGTATTGACAGCTATGAACAACTGCTATTTCTCACTTTCTTGTGGCACACTCATTTCAGCCTGATGTCAATACAGGGCACTTGTGGGAGAGCAAACAGACTTCTTCCTTTCCCTTTTTTTCTACGGTACTTTATCTGTTATGAGTGAGATTTCGGCTGGCAAAATGTTTGCAATGATGACATCCTGGAGAATAGATATATCAAAGAAAAGAAAGTCCAGGAATAATCTTCCTGTTCCAGACTGGTCTGCAACACCGAGAAGTTAATGAAAGCAAACTTGGGAATTGCACGCTGAGCACATTTTCTGTGGAATTAGTGAGGAAGAAGCCCATGAGGTCAATTGAGTAGAAATGCGAGTTAAAACAAAACAGTTCTAAATTAGTAGCTGTCAGGAGAGAGCTAGTTTGGCAGAAAATGTTAAACTGGAAGGAGTCTTAGCCAAGAAAGAGTTGCTAGTAGTCTTATTAGCACATGAGCAGAGGCTTTCATTAAAGGCATTTTTAAACAAGGGGAAGGATTAAATCTTTCCTCAAATTTCTGAGGAGTTTCAGGGTCAGATTTCTGCCCCAGACTAGGGGACACCTCAAAACTCAGATGAAATGCAAAAAATCATGTGGAACATCCATAAATGAGTGGTTTTGGAGGCTGAGGTTTAAAAAAGAAGCCAAGATGGGTAAAGTTGTGCTTTAAATGACTGCAGAAGAATATACAGAATTGGAGCATAGTCATCAAACCAAACCTACTCTCTAAAATACCTGACTCCTTTTGGAGTCTGCATTAATATTCATTGGCAGCACCTTTAATTGCAATAGGAAATCAGGTTAGTGATGATATTGCTGGGAGACATAGTGGGCTGGTTGTCTTGACTTGCGTGCGTGCTGCCAGTCAACTTCTGCAAAATGGGTGCAAAACGCAATTTAAGAGCAGATCGGTGTTCTCATTCACTTTTTGAATACTCGGGTGCTGTCCAAGTATGTGAAGAAGAGGGCCTGTGAGGAGAAACAAGGTTCTTCAGGAGAGCTGGGGCCAGACCACAAATTCTTGTGGTGCCTGGTAGTGAAGGCGAGGAGGTGTGTACTGGGGAGGAGGGAGATCGTTGAGTGAGAGATTGAGTACCAAGGCTTCACTGAGGCCATTAAATCTTCCAGTCCGATGTCCAGTGGATGACAGGCTGTTATGGGGCACTTGAATGCTTTGCCTCTAGGTCAAAGACTGATTTCACAGAAGGTGATATAGCTGTCTTCTGTCCTTCTGTCCCCTGAGCTGTAGTGCTGTCAACTATCAATGCTTGTACAGCAGCAGCCACACAAGAACTTGCTTCCATGAGATTTTTTGCAATAAAACCCTTTTCCCCCCTCAGCTTAGCCACATTAAAAACCGATGCTACCCCCGAGGAGAAGCCCCTTGTGTGGCCAGGGTAGGGAGCGAGGCTGCCCTGCCCGGTTCAGATGTGCAGACATAAATCAGTTCAGACCAGTTGGGATGCTGCAGCCTCAGATGCATGTCACTTGATGAGGTGAAAAATAGCTGGCTTATCCCAGCAAAGTCCAGCCAGGTTATGTGTGCTTGTGGTCAGATGGGCTGCAGAAGTATATATTTGTTTCACATGGTCTTGAAAATATAAGTCTGAGAAGCCCAAAAGGCAAATCAAGGCCAGTGAAGCTCGGCATCCATATGAGACTGTTGCTGCTGGGCTGCTGGGTATGGTGGCACATAGGGTTGGGAGCAGCAAGCCTGCTGCAGTGGCCACCTGCTGTGTGCTTTTTTACTGAATAGCACACGTTATGTACATATATGTGTATCTGTATATACATACTTGAGTGTGCATGTAGAACTGCCTGTGCTGAAAACCATGTTGTAATGAAACAACTGTTGAGGGGCTGTGTGTTGAGGAAGCAGTGGGGGCATCATGGGGACGTATCAGGCAGTCCCCAGGCTGCTCTTGTTGGCAGCAGCTGAAGGAGAAAGAAACCCAAATTTCTGCTGTTCATGGATGGCCTGAGGTAGAGAACAGCATCTTTTTTTGTACTGAGTGTCCATGCGGTGTTCATGAAAATGTGCCAAAGCTCTCCTGGGAGAGAAGTGGCTGAAAGAGGAGTGCGAGCAGTCCTGGCCTGTGCAGACGGAGACAGAAATAAATGAAAAACATTTGAATGGGTGTTCTGCTAGAGTAAAGTGGCATTTTAATCATTTAAGTCTACATTTTTCCTTGTATCAGACAAATGCAACCATTGGTTTTTTTGCTAGTGGGCCAGGAGTAGAAGGAGAGGAGTGAGGCATGCTTCTGAAGTTTGTATCTAAAATGTCATTTGGTGTGATGTTTTGGTCATTTCTATTTGGGGTTGGTGGCGTTCCCCAGGAGGCAATGCTGGCAGCATCAGGCTGCTCCCTGGAACAAATGGAGTGTCCTCAGCTGCCTCCTGGGAGCAGCAGCAGGTTTGGGTTTTGTATGAGGATGTTTGTGCAGCAGGTGCTGGAGCGAGATGTTGAGATTATTGGGATCTTGAGGTTGTAATGGATTTCCCTCTGTGATAGATGTTCATTACGTAATAGGAAGCATTTATTATATATTGTATTATTATATATTAGGGAATTAGATGTAGGTGTTTTAAAAACATCCATGTCTTAAACATCCACGCATACGATGTGCTGAGAGTGCACTGTGCTTTTAATCTGCTTTGAGATTCCCTTTCTTGCAGAGCACAGAAGCTCTCTGAAGCACCCCAAAAAATCAGGAGGAGATGTTTTCCAATTTCACTGCTCCAGACTGCTGAAGAATGGCTCATGAGCTGCTTTGGGAGGGATTACAGGGGCACAGGAGGGGAAAGGTGGGTGCTGCCCTGCTGCTGGCTCTGGTGGGCACAGATCTTCTCAGCTGAAAATACCGTCTGCAGAGTACGGTGTAAAACTGTTCTGGGAATACAAGATGCAAGGTGAAACTTCTCCTGGGGTTGGCTGTGACTGTGCTGTGGTTTTAGTGAAGCACCACTTTTTGCAAGATTCTGGTTAAAATTTGAAGCTGTGCATCTGTTGGTATGTTCAGATGGCTTCCCACCCTTTGTCACATCCACACTTAGGCTGACGCTGGTTTAGTCTGCAGAAAGCATATAAGCTTCTGGTGTTGTGATTTTTTTTTTTTGGGGGGGGCATTTTGAAAAATATATCTAACTGATCTTTGACTCCTTTCTGCTCTGTGAGTTAAGAAAAATCTTAAATGTGTATATGATAGCAACAGTTTCCTGCTTTAGGAGATGGGCTTGTCTTTAGCTGTTCAAGCAAAAAAAAAAAAAAAAAGGTGCAGCTGAAGATAATGATCCATCAGTGCGATCTGGGTTTACTGCCCCAAGCCAAACTTCATGTGTTAACACACTGCTTGCAATAATGGTGTTTTGAGGGTCCCCTCATCTGTCTCCAGCAGAGGATGACAGAAGCAAAGTTGGTTTCTGGTTTCTTTACCATTTCAAACAACAAACTTTTTTGGGGGAGATGCTTTGAAAGTACATCCTCAAATTGGGGCTTTACCTACTTTTTTTTTCCCCATAAATGGTGGAAGCTTTTGCCATGGGGTAGGTGGGACATGGGGAGCTGACACCCCCATAGTATAAGCTGAGTAATGCAGAGTTGGTGCAGATTTTAGCTGGAGGGAGAAGAGTGAAACCTTTCATCTTGTAATGAATTTTTCTCTCATCCCACCCCACCACCCACCAGCAGAAAGTTTTGGGTCTCGCCACTGGTACAAAATGATTGGGGGGGTTTCCAGGTTCTTTAAAAACAAACAAAAAATGTATTTTTTCATGTTTGAATACTCTGCTTGCTTTCACACGTGAAGAGGCGAGTGGTTTCACCTCCAGAAGGAGAGCTTCCTCCAGCCTCTGCAGGACCCAGCATTTGGGGATGGTGTCAGGGCTCTGCCCTCAGGCTGGTTGAAGCCCCCCAGCCAACCTCAGCCTGGCTTTTTCCCATCTCCCCATCACAGACAGATGTACTCCTGCTGGAAGGAGACATGGATATCTACCAGCACATGGAGACCCCCAGGTGGAGGACACGGATCAGCTGCAGGGCTCCAGCTATCAGTAACTTCAGGTTTTGCTATTAATACCTGGGGTGGCAGCAAGCCATATTACGGCTACGTGTGACACCACGCGAAGTTTAAGCAGGTTAAATTAATTGCAACATTCAGAAGTAACTTGGATTCAGTGATGCCATTAAAAAACAGGGAGACCCGTGGGGTGGCTGCCCCCCAGGCGGTGCTGTCAGGCCTCCTCCGGCCCCTCTCCGCCCCAGTTGCTGTTTCCATCCCATGGAGGCAAAGAGCTTCGCTCCCCAAAGCCAACACCTGCAGCTTCGAGTGCTCAGAGCCCAGAGCTGCTGCCTAATTAAAGGCTTCTGGTATGTGTGCGTGGTGTTTGGAGAGCAGCAAACCACCACTGCAGCTGTGCAAGCAGTAGAAAGGATGAAAATCGAAGAGCGGAGAAAAAATGAATATTTTAATGTGCGTGCAGGAGCCTGTGCATAGGGAGTCAGGCTTTGAAGTGCCTTGTCACCAAGCTCTTGTGACTTTAAAGCTTGTTTATATTTTGTTTGCCAGTGGCGGAGCTACAGCAAAGCGGTTTGAGCTGGGAAGGGGGATGGCATCTGAACACCCTGTGCGCAGGACCCTGGATGTGCCAACGTGATGGTGCTGTAACGGGGAGTTTAAAGAGCTGTCTGTCAGGCCGTTCTGCGGGCTGGCTTTCCCCCAGTCATACAGAAACCAGAATTGAACCCCCTGAAGCCAGTGTGTATTGCAAAAACTATTTTTCATGTTTCTGGATCCAATTTACTTTGATAAAATGCACAAATACCTGTCAAACCGTTGCCTTTGTTTTTTTCACACTCACTTGTCACTTGCTAACAGGCATTTACACAGGGAAGTATATTGATGAGATAAATGGTATGGCAGCACCCAACCCCTTCCCTTGTTTCATTTAGGGAACTGTTAAGTTTCCTTTCTATTAAAAAAAAAAAAAGCAATAAAAAACAACCAAACAAAAACCCAACCTGCCCCGAGGTGTTTTTCCCTTTTTGCAGAAGGTCACTAAATGCAGTTCAGTTTCTCTTGTACTGATGATGCTCTAGGGAAGCTTATGCAATTAAAAAGAAAAACTAAACACTATTGTTATCAGCGTTGAGAAAGGTGTGACAGTAACCTGCAGGGACTTGCATTTCAAGCTGGGCAAAGTCTTGTTTTATCCTTATTACTTGGGGAGATCCATTGCATCACTGGGTGTTATTTCACTGCGATTGCCTCTGCCAAGCCCATCTGTGGCTGCATGCAGGTTGCTGTCTTGAAACCTCCTCATTCTCAGGACTCAATATTGCAAATCATTGTGCGAGTTAGTTCTTTTGGAAATCCTGCTGAGATGCCTCGTCCAGTAGCTGTGAGGCTTGCTTGGGTGTTTGCACGCCTCAGCTGCAGTTTCCCATTCTCCTTGCTGTCAGTGTAAAACTGCTTCAGTGCTTCCTCTGTCTCCAGCCTTTTGGGATGTTCTAGGGTTATTTGCAGGCTGGACCAGCTCAGGGACTGGTTTCTGGTGGGAAATGACCACTGAAACCTTGGTGTTAGAGCAGCATGGGGGCTGACATGAGGCACTTTGCTGGAGGTAAAGATTACTGGAGGTAATTATCCATTGCTTCTTGTTACTCTTTACCATTTAACACTGGATCTGGAATTAAGAGCCCTCAGTTCTCGCTCCAGAAAAATTTGACTTCCAGATTCAGTTGTGCTTTTATTTTTCTAATTAATCCAAGCTGGGAAAGATAGGATGACAAATATGCGCAGAGACTGCACGGGAGAATTTAAATCTATTCTTGGAGAGAGCCTCCCCTTTCAAGAGGGCTTATTCTTAACCTAAAGCATCTGCTCCTGAACTTTCAGAAGAGAGCAAAATGAATGAAAACCTCCTGCCTTGGAAGGTCAGAGGCTAGGGTAGATGGCGTCAGTGCACTTTCATTGACTAAAACTCAAAGTTTCCTTGGCTGCTCTCTCCTTGGATTTTAGAGTCAGAATATGGTCAATAGGAAAACCTCTGTGGGAATCTCCAATACAAGGGAGACAAATTTAACGAGAGAGAATACAAGCAAGTGGCTAGTTATGACTTTAATGCAAAAGAGTGGATGGGGTGGAACTTGTACAGTCATATTGCAAAGAACAATAATTAAAAAAATATGAAATCTGATTACTAAATCATGACAGTACACCAAATGCTGCATACAGGGATAGCACTTGTAGGCTCCGTGAGCAGCTTTCCTGCTGACAGTGGCTGTCTGTGCAGCTGATTACAGCTCAGCTGAGGCTTGCAGTTCAAATGACCCTATGTAACTAGACTTTTCAGACTGCTTCTTCATTGGTATATATGCTAAGTTAGATGAAACTGTGGTGATGTGTGAGGAGCCTTTGGTTCCCCCAGCTGTTGGAGGGGGAGTGGTGGTGGATGGGGGCACACAGCTGGAGGCACTGACCTGTGAGGTCCATCTGGAGCAGAACTTTGGTCCTCAGCCTTGGCTCCACAGCACCTCTGCCCAAGTTATGTCCTCTCAGAAAAAAATCACGGGTCTCTTCCTGCTTTGATGATTGACTTCCTTTTCTTGTTTTAGTGTTTTTTCTTTTCCTTTTCTTCTTCTGAAGTGGAGGGATCCAAAGCACCAGTCTGAATGTCTCTTGTTAACTGATTTGAGCTCTTCTCTGATGAACGGCATTGTATAAATATTACTTGGCAAATGAACCAAAAAAAAAAAGGTCTATGTTTTAAGAGTGGTTTACAGAAAGTACTCTTACAAAGTCCGTATCTATATACAGTGTATTTCAAAATGACACACAAAGGATTGCTGCAGGCAAGAGTGCTTCTGTGGAGATGTGCACAGGGAGAGCACAAAGTGCTGCAGCCCCCAGCACCTCTGCAAAGTGACGCAGCCCCTGGATGGGCAGCAGGGCCACAGCTCCTTACGTGAGAGGCAGGCACCAGGGTGCAACCTCTCTGCTTCTTTTCCGCTCTTCTAAATGACCCTGACCTGTAGGAAGTTCTCTTCAAGTGTGCAAATGTCACAGAAGAATCAGGAACATTTTTAATTCTTAGTTGCAGTAATAGCGTTAGCTTGATTTTTTTTCCCACTTTGGAGCTTCCTAAGGGTTATTACAGAAACCCAAGAAAGAATTCTGATTTTGTTGGCTTTCTCCTGTTCATGTTCTTTCTCAAGTTCTCAAGTTTTGTTGGCTTTCTCATCACAGAAATGTCCATTATTTTGACAGCAATTTACTCAGCAGAGAGGACCCAAGCTATGACCCTGAACATTTACTTTCTAAGAGATGCAAAAGTTTTCTTTATAGACGTGAATTATATCCACAAATTATGTTAGTTGAACTATTATTGTCAGTAAATCTCAACTCTGTCAGAGGTACTTGGATAAGTTTTATAGCTGGATACATTTGAAAATACTTAACGCTTTTATTCCTAACACTGCTTTATGGTTAAGAGAGGATTGTTTTCCTCTCATTTCAAATGTAATTCTTGTAAATATTCCATGCAAAAGAAATGGAATGAATACAGCATTCATGAGTAAAACTCTCCTGCCAAAACTGAGGTTACGGTGCAGTCTGCAAATTCATTTTCATGCACGAATTGCAATAGGACTCTTGCTACAGAAATTACATAGGACAGTTGGCTGGCTAGTTTCTCTGTATTTTATCTTATTCATTGATTATACCCCCTTGTCATCACCCATCATTTGTTGTTTATTGTTCAAAACCCATTTTGACAGAAGGATTATTAATTTATTTATAAACCTCTCTAGGGCTGAGGATCAGCAATGGGTTAGTCCAGGGATCTGAGATGGCATTGCTGTTGCTGCTGCTCTGGGTTGAGAAAATTGAGAAAAGAGCAATGTCAATAGCAAACACCCAGCCTGTGGGGATTTTTTATGACCTGATGCTTTAGAGAAGAAGCAAAACACAGCTGCCATGCACTTCAGCCAGAGCCTGCACTTGGGCAAAGGCATTTTAGCCTGGGACCTCAGAAATTAGAGAGTGTTCTTGGAGGGCCAGAAGTGAAAAACTTGGCTTCAGCAACTTCTAATTCTGAATTCAAGCCTTCAGGGTGAAATCCAGTTCCCAACCTCATAAAATAGCTTTTTTTTCTTCCTTTTGTCTCCTAAATGATACTGCTAGCTCCACCCCTATAGGACTAGTGCAACACTTGCAAGCTAATATTTAATTTTCCATCAGCCACAGCTGGGCTCACCTGGATTAGGGTCAACAGGAGGAAGCATAGATTTTCCATGCTGTGATGTTATTTTTGACTCTCAGATGTGCTTTGCTGTAACAGCAGGAAATGTCATACTCCGTTCAAGCCACGTGCACCCAGCCTGTTCTGGGGCAGATCCCTGTTTGATGGGGCTGTGCTGGTTTGCTAGCCTATGGGCTGGGGCTGCTGGCCATCAGATTCAATTAAAGTGACTTTCACAGTGAACAGAGTTTGACTAGATGGGAAGCTGCAAAATGTTATCAGAACTCGAGGTAAGAGGAAAAAAAATTGGAAACTGCAAGTTGGTTTGCTTTTTCCAATGGTCAAGCTGCAATGCAATAAACGTCAAGCTCAGTATTGTGCAAATATTTATCTCAAATTGAATAGTGGGATGCTTGATGCAGTTTTGAATCTAATTAGAATATTTTCTTGATCTGAGCAGGATGTTATTTTGAATAAGAAGTGTTGGACAAAGGAAAATGTGTGAATTCTCACCTTAAAAATTTAACAGTAGTGCTATTTTGTTCCTTCTGAATCAAACAAACCAGTTGGACTGTTTATCTTTGAGCCATGCAAAAGAAAAGTGAATGCTAAATATGGTTTAAATCTTCTACTTACACCAAGAATCTGTCCTCTAAAATATACTTGCTGAAGAAAACAAAGACTTTTAGCCCAGCTCCAGATCAGTGCAATCCAATTGTTTTGTCTTAGTTGCAGGTTTGCATTTGGTTTTGGCTTGGTTTGACTTTGGCTCTCACAGCAGGCCAGCTTCTTCCTGCACCGCAGTTGATGTTTATCCTTGACAATCATGTTGAAATTTTCTTGTTTCCTCCTCGTTCCATTGTGGGTTTTTAATATTTTTTCACCTGTATTGTTATGCACAGCTAACCTACGCCGTTTACTACAACCATGGTTTATGAAGCCATGGAGGAACCACGCTCTTGCTCCTGCTTTGAGGATGGTTGGGATATCATCGTGCCTGCAGACGACCACAGCATGTGGTGGTACTTTGCTGTGAGCCCAAACCCTGGTGTGTGCAGATGGGCCAAGCAGCGCCTGCTCTGACCTAGAGCCAAGACTTTCCTACAGGTTTCTTGCAAATGGACCAGGTTTTCTCTTGTAGCTTTTTGCCTTTGCTCTTGTGAGAGAAACATCGAAGGCTATGCCAGACTTCCAGACTAAATTCAGTCCTTGGCTGTGCTATTTGATCTTGTGCCAATATTGTCCTTGAAACAGCTCTTCTCCTCTCAGCTTGTATCTTGCTAGGTCAAACAAACTGGTCTTCTGTTAGTCTTCCATTGCAATGTATGTTCTCTGTCGCTTGATTGATTATTGCTATAGTTCTTGGCATCTTTGCGGAAATCATTTCTGCGACATGATTAAAAGTATCTTGGGTGAGGTCATACCAGGGACTTATATAGCAGCATGGATGTCTTCTGACATCTTCTGCTTCTGAAGAACACATCTTGCTGAATGTTTTAAAATGAAATTTTCATTTTCTGTTTCCTGTTTGTTACCGTCACCCTTTGGTGCACTCAAGTCTCTTTCCAAAGCCTCTTTTTCTAACCAAGGAACTCCTAGCTAGCAGCAGAATGCTTTTTCCTTCTTTTGCCTATGAGCTTGCTCAACGTCCGCACCATGAGGCTCCATCCTGGCGTTATTGCTCTGGTCTCCTCGGAGTCATTTCACTTGTGATATTTCATTGACGATATTTCTCAGCATCATATCAGGCATTTTACTCGGTCATCCTGGTTTGCACTCTAAAAATCACGTGAAATTGGTTTGAAGTCCAACTCTTGGAGTGATTTTATTTGTAATCCCACTTCTATGCTTCCTCCTGGTAACCTTTGAGAGAGATTTACTTATCCAGTTATTCTGGAGCTTTTCTTCACAATTCCCCTGCACTGTTGCTTTGTACAGGATGCAAACTGCTACTAATCTTTGCACCCACTAGCTAAAGAAACTCCAGTCACTGTTTCCATTCCCCGCCTAAGCTTATCACAAATGATTTTGCTAAGTTGTTTTCATTTATCAGAGCTTTTCCTTTTGAATAATATCAAATCTTTAAATTACATTTTTATTAATTGTATCATTGCAATTAACTTGATAAGTTTATCTAAGGTTTGCTATTCACACTCAGTTCCATTAGGCATTTGGGACTAGAAATGCCACCAGGTTCAAGATGTCCCTGAATGTATTTTATACAGTGAAACATGTACATGCATTAATGTGCAAGTAGCTAATTCTGTAAATATGTTTTAGCTCCTATGCAGGACTAAAACTTAATTACTAGCTGCTAAGGGTCAGCAAAACAGCCCTGATTCATAGGAGTATCACTCCTAAAACGCCAGCTAAACAAACCAGAATCACTTCTGCATATGTCGGCCCTAATTTCTAATTTCCAGCTCTTGCTGTTGTATACCCCAGGCCCCTCTTAGGTGCTGAGCCTCTCCACACTGCCTTGGTCAGGGCTTGGTAGTAGAACATTCTGCAGTAAAACAATAAATAACTCAGACGTGGGTTTCAGCCAGGAGACGGTCACTCATTTCTCACTTGCCACGGCTGGCAGCGCGTGAGGCAAAGCAGAAAAATCTGCACGTGGCACTGCAAAATCTGATTGACTGGGTGCCTGGGGTTGGTGTTTGGGGGCAGAAAAGGCAGGGTGACCTCTCCAGGCTGGGGCAGAAGGGGCCTCCTACTCCAACCCTTTGGGACTGAACCAGGCCAGCATATGCCATTTCCCCTGAGTGTGATGATGTGAGTTATTTAATGTAAACTTAATTGTTTCAGCGATGGATGTTTTCATTAATTTCTTCTCAGTGATGGCTTCTACAGGCAGTCTTGGTTGTTCAGCTGGAAATAAAGGAGTTATGCTAAAGATAGAGGTAATGCTTATGAAGTTGGTAATAGGCTTTCTGAAAACCCAAATATGGATGCTTTGTACATGTTAATGAGTTGGTATTTTGCTGTTGCCATGCTAGTATTGAAGGAGTTTATAAGGACTGGCCATATCTTTCAGTGGACCAGCTGGTAGGACTGATAAAAACAGGCAAGGGCTTAGGCATGCTGGTCCATTTATTTCAGTTCCAGTCAGTTTAGTTAGTTTAATAAAAAGATATGACTTCTTACACGCTTGAATTCTCTTGTATGCTGGTTGCTTCTTGGTATTAATGTAAAACTCCTATTTTTATGTGAATGACCAACTTTACCTGCCTATCTCTGACTGGTAAAATCTACCAAGCCAGTGTTTACTCAGCCTTTTAAAACACATTTCTGAGTTCTTACCTACAACTACCATCCCTTGCTTGTTGCTAAACTCATTTTCTCTAGGGTTAATCAAGAGCAAATCCTTTGAACTCTAGTTATTTCTGCCTGATCTGGTGCAGGGCTCTCTCTAAACCCCTTTAGTGGAATGGGTTGTTTAAATTATCAAGGGTTAGGCTACAAAAAAGTTTAATTAGAAATTCAGAAATTGGCCTTCGGCCAAAATATAATTTTCTTTCTGTAAGCCCAATTTGAAACAAAGTTTTGCTGCAGATCTTAACCTAAAATTTCCAACGTAAATTTTTTTTATTAACTCTTACTTTCTACTATTTAAAACACTCCAACGAGTGTAATGCACAAAAGTATTTCAATAAGCAACTCAAACGTAACAAAAGTTTTCAGTGCCTGATTTTGAATCACACTGTGTAGGTATTTTCCACCCAGGATTATCTAGCTTGAATGGAAGGGCTCTCCCCAGTTTGTGCACACAAGAAACTGCACCCAGAAATACTGCAAGAGTGAAACCTAAGCTGCAGTATTTACCATGATGAGCAACTGCAAGCCATGAAAACAAGGAGGAAACACCACATTTGGCATTTGACATTTGTAGATTTGTGTTTTTAATTCTGAATGTTCACACTTTAAATTCAAACACCAGGTCCCCATTGCACTTGATGTCCAAATCCAACCATGAGTCCCGTTATATGGGAGGTGGTAAGCCTAGCAGTGTCACTTGCTGGGTGCATTCAGGACAATGTCATTTTAAAATCAAAATAGGCATCGTGGCCACAGCAGAGGGCTGCCTTTGACAGCTGGTTATCACCTGAGGTGAGTTAGCTCAGGGTGGATGCAAACCTCCTTAACCCTTCAGTGGGTTGCAGTGTCTGTGCTGCTTCCTTGCTCGTGGTTCTGGTCTGGATGAGGTCTCCTGCCACTCATGCTTGGGCTGAGTTCAGAGGACAGCCTGAGACAAGGACCGTCCTTGGGATGTAGTTTAGACCTGTAGCTTGGCTGCCCCGTTCTCCAAACTTTCTGCCTTCGGGGTTATGAGGGATCCAGCAATCTCTGACCATCCTTCCTCATGGCTGAACCCAAGTATGCTGTGTCTCCACAAGACCAAGATTCAGCCACTGCTATTTTTTAATTTTCTGAGATGTTGCAGATCCAAACTGGCAGAACATCCATACTTTGGGCAACTGTGAAGCATGAAGTGCAGGGAAATCCACTGAAGTCCAGTTTTCCAAATCTGACTAGGAAGGAAGCACTTTGCTGTGTTTGAAATACGGTTACCTCTGAAGCACAACAGAGTTTATATCTGGACCCACAAAATGTAGTTTTCATAGTGGCTGGGTCTGGTTTTCTCCAAATGAAGCCTCTGCCCTAGGGTTTTTCTGCTTGGCAAGACTTCATCTGCGCAGCACTGTGCTTGCACAAGCCTGGAGGCTGCACCACACGTCCTCCATCACAGCAGCAGGACCAGAAGGCAAAGGCTGCACAGTTCGCAGGTTTGTGGGCCCCTGACTCCTGCTCCAGTGCAGCAAGAGAATATAAACGTGCTCCTGCTGGCATCTAAAATAATGATAATTAAAAGAACTAAAACGATAGAAAGGCCAAACACTTCCAGAATTTTTAAAAGTTAATCCACCTGGGTGACAGGTCTGTGATAACGGTAACTCCAGATCCAACCGAGACCCTGGGCTGTCCAGCCCAGTCCCTGTAGCAGAGCTCATAGTCAAAACCCACCGACTTTCCCTGCTAGCTCAAAATACAGCTCTCCCCACCACTTATCCTCTCTGTCCCTCTCTGCATATCTTTGAACAGATGATTCTGTGATAAACCAGCAAGGTATCATTAACATCTGCAGTGTTTTGATATCCTTGGGGGAAAATGCTACCCAAGTGCACAATGTTTTTGCATTTTTTTAATCATTGTTGTGTTGGATCCCTGATGAGGGACTGGTATTCCTGAAGATACAAGACATTAAGCAGGGGGAGAGTTGTAGACCCCCAGGTATGTACCGCAAGGGCAGCTGCCTTCTGTCATGCTCAAAACCCCCTTGGGACAGGAAAGCAATATGCTCCCTATTCCACCTAAATGATTTTATCACCACCCCCAGCCTTTGTTTTATTCTTCTGCCCGTTCACTATTTTAATTATGATTTTTTTTTATCTCTCTGGGCACTGAAATCTCTTGGATTTTGTCTTTTGGTTCACTTATTTCGGGAACTCATTAAATGCCTGAGACACGTGTTCATTATTAGAAAGTGAAAACAAGTCCCTAGCTGTGCCATGGGAGAGACTTCATGGTGAATTACCGTAGTTAAGTAGTGGCTTAACAGCTTGAGACTCTTCTAACATTAGGCAGGGTTTTTTTAGACCTTTAATGCATGGCAGATTATGATGCTTCCTGTACTGAATGGTATGAGGTTATTGTCTGTGGTTGGTTTAATATGGATCTTTGCAGAGGGATAACACACAATCCTGTACATGTTGTAGAGGAATTTGATAATGTTCTCTGTTTGACAAGAACAAGGAGTGATTTAAATGGAGGGGGAGTGGGGGGGAGAACCACAATAATAAGCAAAACCCATCTTACTACTTAGCTACTCTTACAGACCTTTCTAATGCAATTCAGGCTAGAAGTGAAGTTGAATGACGATGTGATTCATCAAACTTCAAATTTCACTGGAGTGCCATACTTAGACAAAATTATTTCTTCTGAAGAAGCTCGTTCCTCTCATCCTTCTACTCCTGACAGTTGAGATCATTGAAACCTCTTGTGCCATTGGGACATTAAAAAGCCCCACAAGGTGCCCTGAGAAGCATCCCAGTCAGTAGTGAGGCAGCAGAAAGGAGGAATTTTCTGGGGACTGGTGGGGAGGTCATGCACATATCCCTGTGTCACTTTGGCTGATGGATGCTGAGGTGAGATATTGCTGTTTAGTGACCAAAACAAAAACACGAGAACAAGACTATTCACTCATGAGCTTTTATGGCTGTCTTTTCTGTTCTTTTATATTCTTCATGACGTGATGGTAGATTTTTTATACCAGTTGCTTAGTTGAGAAAAAACTTGTCTGATCTGGGGAGTATTAGGTTGTGAAGCTCAGTAAAACTTGAGAGGAAAAACTCTCCTTGAATATCAACCAGTTCTCTAATCTGAAACTTGAATCTTTTAGGATTCACACGTCATTTGGTATCAGATGGCAATTTCAGATCACAGAACTAGCTAGAAGTAATAATACAAAGATGTGCAGACTTCTGTTGTTTAATCAGTCATAGCTATTATGTGCTCATTCTGGGCATACAGACAGGTATGCATGTTTAGAGATTTATATTCTAAAATGAGGACAGATGATGTAATGGGAATCCAAGGCAAATGTATGCATACTCTCAAATGCATGCACAAATTTTGTTGTAGCAGGGAATTACCACCCTTCCAAAGGGGAAAATCCAACCTCCCCCCTCCAAAACCAAACCAAAACAGCCACACAAATTATTTCCATTATAAACAGAGGTTGATAATAGGCTCATGACCATCCCTGAGACACCCATTCAGAGTCCTGGGCAGGTGATGTTACCTCTGGTTGTCATAGCCATGTCCCCTTGCACCAGTGGTTTCCATAAGCCCCAGAGGTGGATTGGGACCCTCCACCTCCATGGTGGGATTCAGTCCCTTGGGGACAAACCTCAGCCCTTCTGTGGGGCAGTGATGGGGAAATGGAGACAGTTGCCCACCCTACCCAAACTCCATAGACACTTTTGCTACAGGCTCTCATTTTTGTTTAATTGGATTGCTTTTTTATTTTTCAAAAAGTTTCAAGAAGGAGTTGATGGCACTGTCCATCAGAGGACCAGGCTGCTGGGTTATCCTGCAAGCAGCAACTCTACAAGACAAAAAGTCAGCTGTGAACAGCAAAAAGTGGTCCTCCATATCTTCTCCATCCTGCGCTGCTCTATACTGTGCTGTTGTGCCAAATCCCCAGCTGCAGAGAGCAATGTGGGTTTAACCAAACCCCCTGGCTTGGTTAAAGCACAGACACTCAGGGCTCTGATGGCACTCACAGCCTTGTGGTCTGTTCCCCTGGTTACAACTCATCCTTTCTCCTGCTATGTGCTGTTATCTTCTGCATCTACCTAAACCACAGTACAATCTAAATGCAATGTGTTCTGTAGTGACACCAGGAATTTTTTGTTTTGCTCTGTTAGGTCCCAGGAAGGCAGTGGCTGCATAGGACTTGAAATCAAAACCCTGTTTTGCATCTATTTTTATTGCTTATTAAAAAGTGTAAGAATTAGAACAGCAAAAACAGCCTTTTGGATCCCAAGAGCATTAGTGAAGCTAGTAATTAAAAGGAAATACAACTTTATGCCTGCAGTTGAACAGGCTTGATATATACCTTTAAGGCAAAAACTATGGAGTTTCACATGCTTCTTAGTCGTTTTTCACAAGAGAATGCCTACTTAATGTCAAAACCAAAGTGCTGAACTGAATTCCCATGAATAGAGCTCAACCTCACCTGCTAAGCAATGGACGCTGTACTGTGCACAATATGTATGCAGCATTAGGGATGTATCCTGTGCAGTGTATGGGGGAATATTTCCTCCTTCAAATAATCCCAGTGGGGTTTGGGACAAGCTCTAACCAAGCTGCTCCGTGTGCCTGTGTTCATCCCCACCTACTCAGGATTAAAGTATCTTAGTGTTTACAAAAGCATGGACAAGGAAATATCAACTAGTTTAGAAGAATTATTATTAACTGTATTAACTTTTTCTGTTATTTTCATAGGAGGAAAAAGGAGGAGGATAGAAATATGGTGTGTTTCTTTGACCTCTCAAATAACACCAGTAGTTGGATGTGTTAGCAGCAAGTCCTGCCTAAAAAATAACCAAGAACCAACAGCTTTGCTTCTTTTTTTTTTTTCTTTTTTTGGTCCTATCCCACCACTCCCCCTCTTCCATTCCCTGCCTGCAACCAGCACAGCCCTTGCTGGCCACGCAGTGAGGAGACTGGGCAGTCCTGCAAGTTCCTAGCAAGACTGGGTGCAGCATGGAGCCCCGCTAACAAGCCCTGCAGAACTTAATAGCTCAGCTTTTGTGGAGTGTGTCGCCTCCAATGAGGGTGTGCATCGCTGTGTAGGGAGCACCCATCGGGAATGGGGTCTCCCAGGTTTCAGACCTGTTTCTGCCTGCTTAGTGCATGAAGACACAGATGACTTGTGATGCAAGTCTTCTCATTGCTATTCAGGAAGTTCTCCCTGCCATTAATGCTGATTAATACCGATTTTTGAACTTGCTCGGAAAGTTTCAGGATAGTGGAGGAAAGCTGAATTTGTATCACTGTTTTAAAAATAAAATATAAAAGAGGCTAACAGTGTGAAGGTAATTGGTACAATACACTTGCATGCTGTATGTATGCTGTTTTCTGTTAGAAAGGATGATGTAAACTCAACATGGCACACATGAAAAGGATTAAAACCTCATTAAGTAATTGCTTTCAGGATGATTTTTGAGTCCTGTTTCTGGGGAGGGGGATCAGGTTGTTGTGCTCTCCTGGTGCTGTTGCTGCAACTTCTGTGTTGCCTTCTAGTATCTGGCTTTCTGGGAGGATCTTTTGAAAATCATGTGGAGTCAGAGAGAAGCTTGAGTAAAAATACAGGAGGAATGTGCATCAAAGCTGAAGAGCTTGTATAGAGAAGCTTAACCTTCCCTTATGGAGACAACAGCAGCATGGTAATGGCCTTGGTCATCTCTTCTATCTTCTGCTCTGTTTTGAAGCTTTTTATTGAAACTTCATGAGGAATAATAACACAACTCTGTGCCTTCCTTGTTTAGCACACTTAAGAATGGCCAGGTCTCCAAAACTGAGAGCTGAAGCCAGGTAAATGCAGGCTGATGTAGAGGCTCAAAATTAGCAAAATTAGCAGTGGAGGTGTATAGCCACTGCAGTTTTTAAGCTGATTGTGTATCTTCCTTAAAAATAAATAAATAAAATAATTAATTAATAGATCTCTTGTTCAAACAGGCTTTTGCCCTGGGCAGCGTGGTGACCTGTTCTCAGGTGCTTGGGCTATTTGCTCCTGCCTATACAAGGCTTTCGAGTACTGACTGCTGGGCCCTGTGTTAGGAGGTGACGGCTGCTCTGGATTTGCTATCAGTTGTTTAGGAGTTCAAATGTCAACTTGACACTTCAGTGAACTTTCTTAGCACAGCTATTTTCACATGTGACTTGTGGGTGTGGAAAATGAGGCCCAAGCAGACGAGTCACTTCTCAAGGTCTCTGCGGTGGAGCATGGTGGTATGTGGAGAGCTGGGCCCTGGTGAGGGTGGTGGCCTTGGTGGAGCACGGTGCCAATGTGGTGACACCACTCTGATAACCGAATTAATTCACTCAGGTGCTCTTTTACGGAGCAGTCTGCTGCCATGAGAGTCTTGGGTCATCTCGCACGTACGGCCCAGGCTAGCAGATCTGACAAAATGCCTTGTTGAAATCATGAAGGGGAAGACAAACATGAAGAGCTGTGTCTCTCTGGACTCTGACAGTGGTCTTTGGCTTAATGGCCTGATTATCTTGCTTTCTTCCCTCTTGCTGCACTTGTTTCAATGCCTACAGTGACACACAGTGGTGATGAGTCTCTGCTGTGCCAAAGCACTCGCCATGGGGAGGTGAAGGCCGGCGCAGGCCGCTGGTGGTGGCTGCCCCGGCCTGGAGCTGCCTGCTGGGCCTGGACCCGGCCTTCAGGCTTCACCTGAGAGGGCCAGATGAGGAAGCTTTGGTTTTCACTCTTCCACTATATCACTTGTTTACTTCTTCATGATCAGTAGAGAGCTGTGGGTTTCATAAGCTGTTTTGTGCCATAAATGCCACACTCAAATCGTCTTTATTTTTTTGTGATAATGCATTTTTTTTAAGCAGCAAAATAAATTAGCTTTCTGCCTGTCATATTTTCCCTGTTTTTTACACTCCCATTGTGCTACAGAGGCCAGCATGAAAGCATAGCTCAGCTGCTCCTAAGCAGAAGGCTTTCCAGTGTCCTCGATTGCGTCCCCCTTCAGTTTCTGGATGCTGTTTGCAGGGGAGGTAGATGCCAGTTTTCACAAGGATTCATTTGCTTCTTGTACTCCATTGCCTCGTCTCCCAAAGATTGATTTTTTTTCCCCTGCTCTAAGAACAACCAGAAGATGAGAAGCTTTGGGCTGCCTCCCTGCTTCAGCCCTTGCTGTACGTTGGGTAGCTTCAGTCTGAACATTCCAAAGTCCCACCTCCTCCAGCGAATAAAATAAAGAACCATGCTGATTTGCATGGTTCTGAAAGGTCTAGGAAGTGAGTGCAAGCTGTAAAAAACAAAAACAAAAAAATCACACATCAAATGTGGAAACTGGTAGAAAAATAAAAATCCACTTGCCAGGTGTCATCCCTCCGGACAGCTTCACTACCGGTGGCACGACCACTGCTGGGTGCAGCCCAGTGAGGAGCCGCTGGGCTGGGTTGTCGTCATCTGGAAAATGCTCCTTGCCAGTGTGCAGGTCAAGGTCGAGTTGCTGGCAGCCTGCGTCCCTCTGGAGCGGAGCCAAAAGGTTTTAAAAACCTCTTTTTCTCTGATTTGAGAGGCAGCCCTGTGCCCCCCAGGCTGCGGTTTGCAGGGGGACCCGGGGGGAGCGGGTGGCTGCGGGCGGCACCGATGCTGGGCTGCTCCTGACATTTCCGCCTGCGGGTGCCCAGCCAATTGGCGAGGCTGGAGCAGCGACACATGAAATATGATGATTTTCTGCTGAAGAGGAGGAGGAGGAGTGGAAGGGGGGGGAAGGAGGGAGGACTGCTCCCTCCCATGGTTTGCATGCCCGGGGGCTGGCCACTGAGCAGCACCCGGGGATGGCCCCATGCTCGCTGCTCCCTGACCAGGATAATGAGGCTGGCACCCAGGTGGGCTGGGTGGTGGTGGCCCCAGGGGACACCCCCAGGGGTGCCAGGCCTGGGGCCCTGCTGCTTAGGGGGAATCTGCCCCTGCCCCACCCCCCGGAGCCCCAGCTGGCTCCGTGCTGTCCCCCGGGAGCTGTGCCTGGGTCCTGGGTTTAAATTAATGGGGGGAAGGGGGGGGTGGGGGGGTTGGTTTGCTAAAACCGAAATCCCACCTCTTGCAGAATGCTTTTTTGCCGTGCCAGGGCTGCTCAGCTAAAACTTTGCAGCCCGAGCCTCAGTTTGATGGGAAGCACTTAACAGAGCTGCTCGCTGCATGTCATTAACCCTCGCACACCACCGCCTGGGACGGAAACTGTTAATACCAAAAATCAGAGGAAACCAATTCAACCCTGATCAGGAGCGGCCATGCAGCTCCCTGAATCGCATCCAGCAGCTGTTCATTTTTATAATGACTGTGCATTTATCCAAGAGCCGAGTGGCAAGTTCTCTGTTTGTTATTATTCCCCCCAGAGGAGGGGGGGGGAATCCTATTAAAAAAATCTATAATAATATTAACGTGGAAGGGCTGCTAATGCAAACCACATCTCCCCCTTGCTCCAACTGTGCCACTGCTGCCGCTTTATTAATTTATTTGTGCTGTGGGTGACGGTCCTCCAGAAGTGATAATTGGTGCACTGTATCTTTAAAAGGTTAAAACCCTTTTCAAAAAGGCCCAGACTCATAGTGGGAAAAGACAAGAGAGGCTTTGGCTGGCTTTGGATCCAGAAAACAGCTGCTGATTAGAGTCTGCGTCTTCGGGCTGAATTTATTACATATTTTTCAGCAGCAGGGATTCTAGGAGGAAGCTTCCGTTTGGGTTTCTTGAGCGTGGTTTATTTTTATTCAGAGGAATAACAGAGGAAGGATTTGTTCCGGCTGGAGCATGCTCACAACCTGCAAGATCTCCCATTATTAAACTGCCTACTTTGGGGCTTTAATGTACATGTGTTTTTTTTTTTTTTTATTAACGTTATTATTATTTGGCAGCGTGCATCTCTCTATATTTTTAATAATTTATTTTGAAAGGAAGCTGATCTCATAATGAGCTTTCTCCTTCCTCACTTGAAACAGGTGCTAATGAAAGAATGCAAATAGCACCGGCTGAGCCGAACATTTCATAAAGACGGGAACAGCCCCCGACCCCAGCCAGCCCCGGATCCGCTGCCGGCACCCACCGAAGGTAGGCACTGGGGTGATTTTTTGTTCGTTGCGTGCGCGTTTGCAGATGGTCCAGTCCCCCCCCGTACTGCGGGTGCACAAGCCAGATTCCATTTTGCCTCTGCTTCCCCCCGAAAGGTGTCAGGTTGCTGCTGTGTGTGTGTGTGTGTATATATATATATGATGCGTGTGTGTACATCCCCGGGTGCCGGATTTGGCCACTGGGCAGGCGGTGGGCGAGCTCCCCAGCCGAGGTAACCTCAGCGGTGTCACGGGCGCGCAGCCGCCCCGTAACCCTGTCCTCGCCGCGACTCCGCCGCCCGCTCCGGCTTCCTTCGCCCTCCCTGTCGCATGAATTTATCGTCCGTTGACAGCAACTTCATTTTCTCCCAGTGTGCATGGGTTGTCGGTATTTCTTGCGCCGTGCAGGTCCGGCGTGGGGCTGCTCCATGGGGAGCCCCGTCCTCCCAGGGCGATGCTGGGCGGCCCTGCTCGTCTTCCTATCACCCACATATAGCCAAGCCACCGTTACCTGATGCTACAGCATATATACATACATTTTTATTTATTTTTTTTAATATTGCAATCCCTGTTTTAACATATCCCTGAATACCTTCTTGCCTGTACAAAGCCTTTCTCTTTTCCCTCTGCTTAATTTTATTTGTGTGCGCTTGGTGTTGGCATCCGGGCAGCGCTGGGATGTTCTCCTCAGAGGTTTGTCCTTTGCTGGCAGCTGGAGTTTTTCCCCCGGCCGCAGCAGCCCTGTGCTGTACCTGGCTCTGGTTCTCGCTCAGGCTCCAGGTTTTCTGCTGTGGCTTCCCCCAGCTGCAAGCTGGGGCTTGCAGCAGGGACTGCAGTGGCCTCTCCGATGGCCAAATCCTGCCCGCGCTGGGATCATCCAGCCCTGTGAACCTCCGAGGGCAGAAATCAGGCCTTTGTCTGGAAGTTTGTGTTTATATCTCGGTGTATTTAAGTGTGTTTTTGAGCAAGGTATTTCTATTATGTCTGTGTGCAAGATTATTTGCAGTTTCTTGTTGTTGTTTTTTTTTTTTGCTTGGCTGTTAAGGAAAGGGTCTGCAAAAAGTTTACCCCTGATTAATTGTGCAAACTGAGAGTGGGCAGCACATGAAATAAAATACTTATTTTATATAAACAACCCCTTGAGGCTTCCTAGAAAGAGAACTTGTGAATATTTAACCTGACAGATATAAAGTAATCAAACCTGAATATGCAGTCTGCTCTCCCCCTCCTCCCTTCTTCTAAAGGCAAATATTTTTAATTTGAGTTTGATGTGGGGTGCAGGCAGAAGAATATGATTTTAAATATGATTAAAATATGCTTTTGACCCAGTGGTAAGGAAATACTCCTCTAAGCCTGGTTTTTGGCTGTATCTGCTCACGAGGACAGGCAGAGGTGGCAGAAAGGTCCGTGTCCCTGGGGTCTTGTCTGATGCCCCGCTGTGAGCATCTCCCTCCCTGCCTCATCCTCCCAGGCATCCAGAAATGGCAAATCCAGTGAGAGGGAAGCAGGTATTTAATCCCCCAGATCTCATGCTCCCTCGTGCCGAGCCAGCGATGCTCATCTCTTGCCAGTTTTGGTGCTGTACCAACGAACCCAATGCTGCGCTAGTTTTTTTTTTCTTCTTTTTGGAGATTTGTTTCTAATCAAGTGGATGCAATTCCTCCCAGCTGCAATGAAACACAGGGGGGTGGGTCTTTATTTCTTCCCCTTGGCTGGCCTGCTTGCTTTGTGGGTTTTCTGCGGGGTGGTGCCATGCAGGAGACCGCTGCTGGTCTCCAGCCCTGAGCTTGCTGAGGTTGGCAGTGGTCATCAGCGCTGGTGGGAAATGGTTTGGATGAGAAGGCTCCTGAGAAAAAGCCCAAACAGGCAGGGGACTCAGGAGGGGGAGGAAGGGGAGGTGGCTTCTTTCCTACTAAATCATCTCTAAACATTGCCTCATCGTGGTGTCGGGCACCAGCTCCTGCTCTGGGGCCACAAAAAGCCTTCGTGCGTTGCATTGCCCAACCCTCCCTCCCAGCAGCGTTAGCAGGACACAGCGAATTTTGTCTCCTGCTGCAAAGAGGCAGCGTGCTCCTCTGCAGATCTGGCTGCAGCTGAGCACCACGTGGAGCTGCTCTTTTAGGGAGTCTCTGTAGTACCTTGGGACCGGTGGGAGCTGGTGGCCCTGCGTCAATCCACCTTGTATTCTTTCATCACCTTCCAAAAAGGGGAAGTGAAACTCAAGGGCAGAGACTGTCACTCCCCAAGGAGCCCCGGTCACCCGCTAGTATCGTGCTCACAAAGGAAGCTGTTAATTATTTTGCTGGAAATAGTTGTAAAACTTCTGTAAATGTACATGACGTGGAAGGCTGTGGCTTTCAAATGGGTTCTCCAGCGTCTTGGTTCATTTCTGGAAAATGTGGCTGGCCTGTTCAGTCGAGTTGTGCGATGGGGATATTGCTGGGAAAGTCGATAGCTGTGGGTGGGCTTCACGGACCCCTTGAGGGCTCCTTGGGTACACTTTAGTTCTGGATTTCCAACCGGCCCTGGGCTGGCTCAGCAATTACCAAAAATCTCACTGATCTCTGTTCATGACATGGAACTGGTGAGGAAGGTACCCGTGCCAGGAGAGCAGTGACCCAATGCTGACCTAAACCCAGCATTTTCAGTTGGACCAGTTGGGAGAGAGCCCCTCTGCCTTGCGCTGGTAGGAGCGCAAACCACACTAGGCTTGTTTGTGGCTAAAAGAAATCTCCTTTCTCCATGTAAAGTTAAATATCTGCAGCTGGCTCAGCTGAGGCAGACGTATGATGCTGGTTAGGATGGATGCACCAAGGAACTGTACATCCCAGCATGCTGATTTGCTTGATGGCTTAAAGGTGCACATCATTATCTGAGGATCATCAGGTTGAGGGTGGGTTGGTGCTTATCCATGTTTAGCTATATTACTGGTCTTGCCGCAAAAGGGGTGGCACAATTCATAGCCCCGATCGCTTTTAGTTCTTTAAAAAGCTTGGAGACTTTTATTTCAAGAACGGAAATGTACCAGCTATGTAAGTCATGGATTTGCTCAACTCTGATCTCAGTGGTGAACTGAGGTGGGGGGGAAAAAAGCAGCGTGGCCTTTTTTTGTTCCCATTTAACCTTTCTGTGTCTTACTTTCTCTGCTGTGTGGGAAATGGGGAGGGGGGGGAGCGAGGAGTCATTTGGCCAAGATCTCAGCGTGGGTCCCTGGCAGATTGAAAATACAAGTAATAAGTTGTGACTCTAAGCTCCAACTGCAGACAGCAGCGCTCGCTCGCTTTTGTTTTTTTAGATGAGTGTTTGTTGGGCAGGCACTGGTGCCAGAGGAAAATGCACGGGGGGGTGGGGGGGGAACATGTCTCTTGCTGTACAGACACTCCACGTGGTTAGATGTGGTTTGCGCAGATGATGCTGCGAGCAGCGGGAGCAGCCCTGGCTCCTGGGGTTGCGGTGGGGTCTGGGCTGTTGGGAGGTGAATGCGGCGACCAGTTGCTGTTACCAAAATCTTGAATAACTGCGTGTGGTGTGGCCAGCTCGGGGGCTCAGCGAGCCGCGTGTGAAAGCCCTCGTAGCCAGGGGACGTGGGACGCTGCTGGTGTCCCCTGAGAGCAGAGGGAGGGGGAGCCCCAGAAAGAGCTGCTGGGATGGCTCCTGCTGGGGCTGGATGTGTCACTGGGGCCCAGGACGCCCTAATGACCCCGGCCCTAATGGTCCTGGCGGATGAGCCTCACTCACCCTGCAGCTGGATGATCCCACAGCCCTGCCGCCCCAGGGCTCCCGCGTGGGAATCCCGCGGGACTTTGAATGCGTCGAGCACCCTCTCAAACGCCCCAGATGTTTTACAGCTGGGACAAAAACGTGACGGAGAGACTGCCCCTTGCTCGCTTCCCCTCCCATGTGCCATCGCGGCATTCTGGCAGCTCTTGATGTGGGATGCACGGGCATCTTCTAAAGGAGCTTGGTCAATAAAATCTGGCTGGGGGGACAACCGCGGGTGGCTGGACCATCTCCCACATCCCTGGAGGAAGGGCCCAGGGCTGCTGCTGACTCATGGCCCCCTTTTGGGGGCTGCCAGTAAAAAGGAGTGAGTAAACCCTGATGTAACGAGTAATCTGCTGAAAATAAGTCACCGCAGGATTTATCATTCTGTTAAAGTGCGAACGAGAAAGGCGAGCGCTGCTTGTAATGATGTCAGGGATGATCTCAGAGTCCTTCAAAACACACCTCCGCTGTAAACAAAACTTTTAACTCCCCCCCCCCCCCCCCCCCCCAAGTTTTTTAGGTGCCTTTAGAGTTGAAGCATATTTTATATACCCTGGTGGGCATTCCTGCTGAATGATGAATTTGAAATCAAAAGGTCTAGAAGGTTTGAAATAAGCAAAGGAAAAACTGGTAAGGAGGTGTGGTTGGAGCTCCTGTGGTCTTCTAAATAAATGCTCATGTGTGGAAGGACAGAGCCCTGTCCTACACCCTCCATTTCCAAGCCATGTGCAATCCTCACAAGCCAGTTCCCATTCGCCCATAAGATTTAGTTGCCCAAACCGCACTTGTTAGCCCTCATTGCTCTCCTTGGGGACTCTGCCTGATTCCATGTTGGCTGTCACAGACAGGATCGCAGTCCTGAATGCTGCAGGGGGGTCCCATGCTGACACCCTGGTTTTGGTTGCTTATAACTCATATTTTCACCTGGATTTATTAATTTATTTTTGGTCCTGGCATCGTAGTGAATTTTTATGGGGGAGAGAAAATTATTGAGCCAAACAGGCTGTTTTGTTTTTAATGGCTGTACAAAAGCCAGGTTTCTCCAGAAAACTCTTATCTGCATTTGCTAGAAATGAATACAGCGTGTGACCCGGCACGGCTGGGACGTCTCCAGTAAGCGTGGGCAACTTCTGATAGTTGCACTTGGCTATAACTTGAACTCGTCAGGCAGTAATGATGTACGGTGGAAAAAAGCGTGCTGCCTAGCAAAGGCAGGAGAGGTGCTGTGCGCGCCTGGAAGGCTGAAGGAAAATATTTAGGGTGGCTTCCTGCCTCAAACAAGAGGCGGTGTGGTGCCACGAGAAGGGCAGCAAGAGCACCCGCTGCAGGGGGTGAGTGAAAACTGCTCTGGGGCCGGATCCGGCAGCGAGCAGAAGGAAGGTGGATGGGGTGTGTGGCTCGCAGGGTGCACAGGGGCACCGCTGGCAGACCTTAGATAGATAAATAGGGTCACAAATGGAAGTTGTTGTGTTTGTAACGAGTGAGTTGCTTTTAGGAGTGCTGGATATGTACTTCGGTTATGTGAGTGAGGGCATGCTTTCCAGTAGGGGCAGAAAAGGTGTTTACTCTGTTATGCTGCGCAATAAGAATTAATGGGATTTTTTGTTTCCTTGTGAAGCCATGGCACTGAAACGGCATGGAAGCAAAAGTCCCGTTGTAAGCTGTGCTCCTTGTTTGCATGCTGTATGAAGTTCTTCCTCCTCTTTGCCCTTGCACGTCCACAAAGCCAGACACATGTGTGTGCCCTCCCCAGGGGCCGAGCGCTGCCGCCAGCAATGGGGATGCTTGCGCTGATGTTTCCCCAACTCCCTTGTGGTTTCCCTGCACTACAGGCAGATTAAGGCAGCAATTTGGGTTTTTACAGAAATGCATCACGCTGCAAAGGAAAAACATTTTGATGCTGCCTGGGGAGCTGCCCCACCTGTGTGAGGGTAGAGCTGTTTGGGGATGGATACTGGGAAAATGCAAAGGTCAGGGGTACGGGTGGCTGGGTCAGAGCTAGGGTTAGTATTAGTAGTCCTGGTGTGAGCCCCCTGGCATGACTTCCAGCCACTCTTCTTTCTTTCTGTACCTTTGTCTTGCACCAGTAAATGGGATAATGTCTGTCTTCATGTTATGGCCCCTTAGGGAAGGGCTGAGGCTCTTGCTGTCTGTGTCCAGATCCCGGTCCCTTTGTGGGATCCTGATCTTGGAGATTCCAGGGTGCTTTGTAGTACAGAGTAGGTTACAAAAACAAAGGAGATGCCCTTCCATGAATTGTGCAAAAAGTTTATTTTGCAGGGATGGGCTGTGTACATGGGGGTAATGCAGAGAAAAGCTCTGTCCTCGCTTCACCTCTTACTGGTACCGTTTGTATTTCCATGCTCCAGTGTGAACAGCTTTGTCAACTGGGGGGGACTGATGCTCCCAAACGCTGGTAATGTAAATAGCAGCAGACCTAGAAAGTGTTCTGCAAAACAAACTTGCATGGGGAATACCAGGAAGGTAGCTAAATCCCCCAAACACTTAATTTTCAAGAAATATAGCTTATTAATGAATACAGGAATGAGACAAGTTATTATAAAAGCTAAGCGAAGGTTCTGATTTTTGTACCTGCAGCTGTCAGGACCTATGTTCCTCTTGCCATTGAAATATCGGGGGACTATGGGGTGATTTCCCTCCCGGGTAAATCTGCTCATTGGTTCTGGTGCTGCCTTGCACCTCCCAGCACTGTCTCCTGGTGTGGTGCTATTGCTTGTGAAGATTTTGCAAATCACAGGATGGTCCTCAGACAGACGGCTGCCTAAGGAAGCTGTAGGATAGGTTTCTGTCGCTATTTTTGTCAGCATTTATATGTTTCTTAGTCATTTTTGCTCAGAGTTTGCCATTGCAAAAGCTGCTTGGGGTCCAAAGTAGTGTAGTCCCAAATCAAAAATGCATATTGGGATGAATAACTTGATTATGAAAAATCATATTTAGTTCTGCTTGGCTGAATAACCATAAAATGAACCCGGTACTCAACAGTGATCGGCAAAGGGGGCACGTGGGGAGGATACTCGCACTGATATTGCATGAAGGTTGCAAAGTTAAGCAATCAAAAAAAAAAAAAAGGAATAAATAAGTATTAGGTTGAATAAGTAATCTTAACTTCCCTTTGTGTGAGCGGTGTTTATCAGAGAGAACGCAATCTTGTGTTATTTACAACTTTCAATAAATAGATATCTAAGATAAGCTTGATCGTGTAATTAAAGACTTTTGACACATGGCCAGATGCTCTGCCTTTATGTTTGTGTAAATGAGAGCAGAGGGTGGCTGTGTACCACAGTGCCTGTGCTCAAGTGGCTTTAAAAAAAAAAAAGGCTCTTTGTCCCAATGTGACTGCGTTTTGTGCATCTAGATGGTGCAGAGGGATGGGACTGTCCCCTCTGCGGGGCAGAAAGGGAAACTGAAAATTGAAAAGATAACATCTGAGTGGCTGAAGGAGACCAGGTCTGGCTTTGCAACTGTTTATGAAAGGTGTGCCCTCAAGCAGGAGCATTGCCCTGATTTTCCAGGCAGTGTTTCGGGAAGGAAATCAAAGCTCCCCGGGGGACAGGCGGTGACTCCGTCCTTGCGGCTGAGCTCCAGGAGCTGGGGCTCTGCTCTGGGCTCCTGATCTCAGAGGCTGGGGGGCTTTAGGGTTGTTCTGAGTCCATTTGCAAAGACCCAGGAGAGGAGAGTGGGATCTATCCTGGCCTCCTGGAAGAGCTCGGCTGGCTGCACGGGTTCCAGCACCCACTGCAGTCCAGAGGGATTGCTCGAGGTAAGGACCTGCGTGGCAAATGGGGTCTTGTCATTGAGCACCCCATGGGCACCTTGGATTTCATACCCCCAAACAGACCTGCAGTGGTTGTAATCCTAAGAAAAGTGTGGCAAGGGACACTAACGTTGATACAGAGGTGGGAATCAGAGTATTGGAAAGGGGGAGAGGCCAGCTGAGTTTATAGGGTTTACGTGCTGTCACGTTCTTTGCTTTTTCTTAACAGGGAGGAATTGTTGCCTTAAGTTTCATGAAATTTCCTACGGAACGTTTTTTTCCTAAAGATGACGGAGGTCTCGGTGCTTTAACTAGGGTGTGCTGCTCCCAGAACCCGAACTTATGCCAACAGAAATCTTCTGTGAACTCAGTATTTGTAGACTTAGCACCGACTGACTTTGACTTGGAGTGTTGCAAACAAAATTTTATTCCTGTGTGTATATTTCTGTATTTGTACCAGACCCATGAAGTGGTATGACTAGCTCCAGCAAATAACCCCACTTGTTTTTGGGGAATGTTTTTAGCAGTCTAAACCTTTCTAAAACCTTAAAGCCACATAAGCAGCTTAAACCAATCTAAAGCCTTAGATCGTTTTAAACAGCTTGTGCCAATAGAAAGACTTAGATTATTTTAAATACCTTAAACAGATCTAAAGCTTTAATGAAAGAATTTGGCCAGTCTCAGATTTGGTTGTTTATTTGATTTGATTTCATGGGTATGTTGGTCATCCCGGCGACTCTGCCTAACCACGGCTCTGGAAGACGCCTGGATTTTCTGTCTTGTGATGTCTACGTTTTGGGTATGTGAAGAGTTGACAAGTGAACATAAGTAAATCCTGACTCTGTAACCTTAACTCTGCGCACAGGTTATGATCATCGGTAATTTCTGTATGCTGTTCCAGGTTATTTTGGCTAAATATACATCTAATTTGCAGGAGAAAAGTAAATTCTATTACACCAATTAAGGATTTTCAAAGAATCATGGTGGCCTGAATTGCCCTTTGCAGCCTGGATTCTTATGACTTGCTTATGTAGCTTTGAAAATCCCATCTTAAGATGTGGTAGCTTAATTAAACCCCTTTAAAAATGTACATAAGTGGAGGAATGAGTCCAGACTGCGACTTCTGTTAGTTTGGACATTCTCTAATTATTGCGGGCTTTGTACTACAGCATCCTCATGGTGTTAATGTAGGATCTAATACTTCCTTCACTTTGCAAGGGGAAATTATAAGTAATTCAGGCTCAGAGCTGGGGGCTCTTGCTTTTGTTTTTCATAATTTAAATGAGGTGGAGTTTCACTCCCACGCCAGCCAGCCCTGAAAGGCTGAGTTGTTTGCTTCCCCTTGGAGCACAATGGCCCTGAAGCCTTTCTGCTCCAATCAAAAGATGAAGCAGCAGCATCGCCAGGAATTATTTTTCTAGAAAATATGAAAATAATAGTACTAGAGACATAGGAGGATATCGTCGGTGAAATTTTCTGCTCGGGCTCCTTAACCAAGAGAAGGAGCTGACGCACTTCTCCCGTGCTACGCGCTCGGATGGGAGGTTGCAGCCTGCACACCAGAGCAGTTTCTGCTCATTTCAGCACTTTGAGCTGGCACGTTGCTCAAATCCCACTTGCACCCTCGATGCTTTGGCCATTCAGTGAAATTTATCTTTATCGTGGGCACCGTAGCAAAGTTTGCATTAAACCGTGTGGGTTTTCGTGACGATGCATGCAAGGTAGCATTAACCTAAAGCTATGTTCTCACTGTGTAGGGTGGTAGGATTGGAACAGACCCAAGTAAATTAGAGATGAAAACGGGGCAGCTCATAGAAAAGACTAACCTGGAGCAAACCTGGCACGTCCATGCCTTGTCCTGAAGAGCTCTGCCATGTGCATTATCTGATTTTTGATCTCTGCTCCGTATAATTAAAGCAGACGCATGCAGATCTGACACTGAGGCAGTGTTTTAGGACTTACAGGTATTATAACTGCTTTAACTCATAAAAAGCTTTAGAACACTAAGAAAAAGTTTCAGTTTCATTTTTAGATATGGCTGTTTCTTTCAGGCTCAAGTGTTAGATTGCTAGCAGGTTATTCACAGTGCGGCTGCTAATAAGTTCTGGTCTCCTGCATTTTATTCACATAATAAATTAATATATTTATTATTCATAGAAATAGTTGGTGAGTGCTTGCTTGAAGGTGAACTGCTTTTTCTTTCAACTTGCCAAGCTCTGGATTCTCTTGTGGATGGTATCATTCATACTTAAAGCAAGAAGCCTGACTGCTACCCCAGTATCTATGAGAATATCTGATGGAAAACTCTGGGATTTTACAGAACGCCTATTTTTTAAAGTAAGTTACCAAAAAAAGAAAAGAAAACACCATTAAATGCCTACAGAAATTCCTGGGGGTTGCGCAGTGCTGGAGATCTCACTCCAAGCCTGGCTCGAGCAGCTCACGCTGGGGTGCTGCTCTCTAGTACATGATAAATAAAGTTCCTTTCCTCTCTTAGAATATCTGGCCCAAGTTGCTCAGGATGAAGTTCGCTAGAAATGTAAACAGGCTGCAGCTGGGTAAACCGCTGCCGAATCAGGGTGGAGAGCAGAGCAGCCTTTTAAATCTAATTTTTTCTTTTTTTCTTTTTTTTTTTTCCCCCGTCTATAACCTGTTGATGGGGACTGTGTTTGCTTCTGTAGGCTTATGGCAGTGTTGTGGATCTTTGCACCCATGGCCTCAGTGCCTGTGTCTGGCTGGGTGAAATGGGGCGAGCTGGTTGCTGTTGGGTTTTCTCCTGCTTGGGCAGGAGCAAGGGCTGGTTCTGGAGCCGGTGGAAAAAGCATGAAGCCACGTGGATTCCTTGTCCGTGACATCTTGGAGCAGGGACTGTTTTTTACCTAGCTTAGACACTTTTACCTTTAAAAATAAACAAACAAACAAAAATACAACAAAACCCTCTTGCTTTGCTGCAAGCTCCCGAGTGCTCTCAGCTCTGCTTACCTCTGCCTGGAGGCCTGGAGGCTCAAAGCAAAGCAGCCAGAGCAGCTACTCCTAGGGCAGCCTCTTGCTCTAAGCTGCCCGTCCCATGTTCTCTGCCATTCACAGCAACATGAGAGAGCAGCTCCTAAAGCTGTTTACTGAAAGAAAAACAAGAGAGATCTCCTCTTCTCCCCTGGATGTTTCCCAGCCCCTCTCCCAGTTACTGGGGCAGGCACCCCCCCCTAGCTGCAGAGAGCCCCCCCTGCGTGTAACAAGCCTGGGGTGTGGGTGGATGCAGGGCAGGGAGCTCTGCAGGATGCTGCAGGACACCCGGGGCTTGCACCTTTCCTATCATCGCCTCCTGGTGAGAAAACAGAAATAAACTGCTTGCTGCTCCGCTGTCATTCACAGCCGGAGTGGGGAATAACTGCCAATTCTGGCTAAAGCAAGAATTAAATTGATTTAATATAAACTGTGGTGAAGCGGCTGTGACCATTTCCTGGAAACACCCCCGGTTGCTGTGTGCCACCCCAGCGCACCTGGCAGCCTCCATGTCCCCTGCTTTGCTTTGGGGCCATCGCCCTGCCAGGTGGGACCCCAAAAGTGGGAATGAATGCAGGTGGACTGGGTTTGGCACAAGTGTTGTTCACTTCTGTGCTGGCCTCATGGGATGCCGAGAGTAATCTGGGATACGTGGGGTCCTAGCAGAGAGCCCAGCTGCCTGGTGGAGGCCAAGCTGTCCCCGGTTCTCCAGCTCTCCCCGGTTTGCTCCTGCGCTCAAACTGCAGCAGCACAAACAAGTCGGTGTTGATTCACCCAGCAACTGCATCTTCCTTGGAAAGGGCCCTGATTTCGGAAAGCATCGCCATCCAGGACAGCGTTTAAGCATGTGCCTGCCTGTAAGCGTGCATTTAATTGCCATCCCGGAGAATATGGTATTTAATCATCATCCCCGATGTTTTTTCTGATTCGGGGCCAGTGTTGGCATCCTGCAGGTTGCAGCGCGGTGGGAAGAGCTGCCGGGGGTGGGTGCTGCATCTGTCCCGCATGGAGCGGCTGGGCGCTGTGTGAGTTATTGCCGATGAGGAAATAAGCGGTGTTATTTGTGTAGCAGTGTGTAGGGAAGGGAGCTTGAAGCTTGCTGGGAGAGAAAATAGCTGTGTCATTTAACGGGGCGAAGTGGTGAATAGGGTGCTAAAACGGGTGGCATTTGTGGCAGCAGAGGCTTCGTAGCGTCAGTTGGTTTGGGTTGAGGATCAATGAACCTTTGCAGCTCTCAGCAGCTTGCTGAAATTCCTTCTCCTTGCTCACTTGGGATGCAGTCAGCAGCTCAGGGTTTCTTCCAGGCTTCCTAGAAAGCCCCGGAGAGCCACGCGTGCATGCACAGGCGCGCGGAGCAGCGCACATGTGCACCTTCGGAAGCACTGCGCGAGGTGCGGAGCTGGGGCTTGCACCTGCGGGGCTGCTGACCACAGAAATCTGTGCAGAGCAGTGAGCGTGGCAGCACAACGCTTCCACTATCAACCCAAACTCCTTTTCCTCCCTGGTAAAACCTGGGGACTTGCATGCTGTGTGCCAGGAGCCACAGCAGGGTGTCCTACAGAGGTAGGGGGAGGTCTGGGCTGCCATCGCCCCTGTGCCCACAGCCCAGGCGTCCTGGCAGTGCGCCCCTCCTTTCCTTCCTGCCCTCGCTGACAGCTTTGCTCTAGGGCCGTTTGCTCTCCAAACGCAGCTCTTTTGCAAAGCCTGCTAGTGCTGCAGTGGCGCTGTGCGTCGCACCCCTGGAAAAGTCCCTCCTGGTGTTGGGTTGGTGCCATCTCCTAAGTACTTGTTACCTGTGGGGACGAGGATCTGCCTGTGACGTGTCTCCAGGTCCCAGCACGAGTTGCTGCACCCCTCCAATTCTCTGGGATGCCCACAATTGACTGTGTGACAGACTACAGGTGTGTTTTTGATATATATATTTTTTTAAACTAAATAAACTCATTAATGCTGCAACAGAGCTGCAGAGCCTGTGATTTGCGGGGCCCGATGACAACCCTGGTACCCACTCCAGCAGATGTGAGCTCTGAGAAAATGAGCGTGTGTCAAAGCCTGTTACCTTGTTTTAATCCTTTCGTGGGGGTGCGTGGCGCATCTTCTGGTTAACCACGTCTTCTGAAGCCAAACGTTTGGTCGGTGTAGCAGAAAGGCTGTCAAAGATGGGGTCGAAAGCAGGGGACCAGCCTTACTGGTGTTGGACCATGGGGAATGAGCAGAGCTAAACAAATCCTGGTGTTACTGGGCCAGAGATGAAGACAAGAGCGAGTGGGCATGAATAAATGGAAGGTTTGGGCATGTCAGGAATTTAGGTGGAGTTTTTTATGCAGGGAGTCTGGTGTGAACCAAATTGCAGTGGGAACAATTAATATAAATTATTTTTAAAAGTGCTTGGACGTAAGGACAAACTCGAAGATTATGGCTGATAACTTCAAAGAGCAAAATCACTCAATTTGTGTTTGATGTTGGGGGGGGGGGGGAAGCGTTACCTGCTCATTTAACCTGGAAAGGAGTCGGCTGGGGAGCGAGCATCTCAGGTCCTGCAGGAGGCTGGCTGGTTCTCCTCTTTAGGCTGCGGCATAAGACTGGGACAGAGAGGTCACTGTCACTAACGGGCAGCACTTCTAGAGCTGGTGTCCTGGTGTCGACCTCAGGCCAGGAGCCTTGCAGGATCGGGGCTGTCCTGCAGATGCTGTTTTTTTTTTGCTGCAGGACGCTCTTGATGCTCTCTGGCTGACTGGACCATGGCACGTCACGGGAGGCTCTAGTGTTTAGCAGCACGGAGGGGAAGAGCAGCGGTGCCGTCTGCCTGGCGGGGAGGTCCTCAGGGATTTACCTGCGCTCAGCTGCGATTTGGAAAAACTTCAGTTACCAAGAAAATTAAAAAAAAAATAAAAAGGAGGAAGGGGGTGAAGGGCATAGAGGCATTATTTAATAATAATAAAATAACACAGCGCATTTGGCTGCTACCTGTTTTAGAACATGTGGCACCTCGGAGTCCCCCTTTGCTATCCCAGCCCCGAAGGAGATGTGGTGCAGGGGTCACGGGAGTGCAGTGCCGTGTCTTTCCCCCTACTTTTCCAGGCTTTTTGTCCCTTATACGAGACCCACTCAACTCCTCATCCCTTCTCATGGGAATGTGATGGGAGGGATTGTGTCCATTTTACAGCTGGACAACTGAGACCCCCAAACAGTGGGACAGCAGTAGGGGCTGTGCAGCAGGGACTGAGCTCACACCCCTGATTTACAACAAGTTTTTTTAACCCAAGGATGCCTGTAACCTTTCCATGGAGGCAGGGCATGAGTTGTCCTCACAGCTCTGCTGTGGTCCCTCTGACCTTCTCTGCCGTTAGTCCGTAATAGACATTAAATGCTGCTGTTCTGCAAGAGAAAACTATTGTAGGGGTAACTCCATGTACATGAAATAAAATGAAATTCTGACTCTTTGGGTACAGTGGAAAGGGCTTGCCTTTCTCCTGCTTCTGTCGTTGTAGGTACGGCCCTAAGGAAAGCACGTAATCTTTTAATTATTGACCGCATAACGCAGGGCAGAGTGACATTATTGTCAGTAATACAACACCGGGGGAGCTGCACGACTCTCTCTAATTTTCCAGTAAGCAAATGGAGCCACGTGCAGCGCTGCGCTCCACCAGCCCTTTCCTCTGCAGCCTCCCACGCGCCTCCATGGTGCCCGCATCCCTCCCATCGCGTCAGCAATTAAGCCAAGTCTCGTAAACGAAGCTCTCTTCTCCCATGGGTGACCTTGCTATGAGCCGGCTTCACCTGTAGGGAGAACTCATTCTTTTGGGGCAGCGAGTGGGGTGTGCTCGGTGCCTGTGAGCATGGGCAGCAGAAAGGGGTTTTTGGAGATGCTCTTTGGTGCCTGCTTGCCCATCTTTGGAGCACGTAGCTGGGAAGAATCAGAGAGAAAGTATGTCTATTTTTGATTTTTCAGCACTAGATGGAAGTTGTACTGTTCTGGACTGTGTTCGTGTAGGGTTTTCCAGGCAGTGTTGCCTGGAGGCCAGAGCAGACCCACGGCTTTGCTGCCCATCCGTGTGGTCATGGGCAGCTCCTCACCTGCAGAAAATAAAGCCTGAAGCTGGAGCCACAAGAGGCAGAAGGGAAAAACAAAGCAGGAAGGTTTAAGGGTTGCAAAGCAACAGAGTTTTTTCATTGAGATTTGTAAGGTATTCTAGTGATAAAAGAGAGATTAGAGTAAAAAAAAAAATGTAGCATTGAAATAGGGGTGTTATTGTTGTAAGCAAGAGGCATCATAGTCCCAAACTGCGGCTGCAGCACCTCTGGGAAGTGTAACAAGTGCCAAGAAGACCTTGTTGGATGCTTAGGGAAAAACTCGGTGGAAGAATATAGTTCTCTATGGAAAGGAAAAGGGAAACAGCAGTAAGCCTTTGGGTTTTCCCAGAAAAGTTTGTAAAGAATAGTCAAAAATCTCATTTCCTAAAACCACTATCTTCTGACTAAAAGATTTTGCCCTTCTGCAGAGCGGTTTGTGTTAGTGTGCCCATAGGTACGCTTTGAATTCAGATTTTTATTAAAATATTGATGTGGTATAGAAAACTGTCATAATTTCCAGACAACTTTCTTCTAACCCCGCAAGCAGTTAATGCTTGCTTTCTCATCCTTTCTGGCACATCACCCTATATGACACTAAATATTGCTGCTTATTCTTACAAACGCTGTAGTGTCCCTGGGATCTTAAGCACTTGGCTTCTGCTGTTGTGACGCTGATTGCCAGTGGAGTAATTACACTTAATTAAAAAAAAAAAGAAAAAAAAAAGCAAAGAGAAAAAAGAAAAGCTTTTCTTTTTTTTTTCCCCTCTTTTAAATACCTAATGCTGTCCACGAGTGTTATTTCCCATCACACCGTGCTTTTGCTCATTGAAACTGTTGGCAAAATGAGGTAATAACCTGCCAGAGCAGGGTGGCATATATATTTTTATGCTATTTCTTCCCGAAGTACAGGGCTGGAAGAAAAGAGAGGTAAAACTTTTTTGTTTCTTTCTTTAACATCCAGAAAGTTCCCTGTATTTTTGTGCTGGAGGCACTGGCTGCTCCGAGGAAATAACCACAGCGGGCTTGTTGCAAGGGAAACTCAAATTGCCGCGGCGTGCTGAAGGAGTCGTTGCGGCTTACGCTGCATTCAAACCATGCAAAGAGACGTTCGTTTAAATACAATTACTCGATCCATCGTCCAAATTACCACCACTGTGCGCTCCTGAAGGAGGCCTCAGCAAAAGCTTGTTGCTGAAGGGTGCTTCTGGAAGGAGCGCACGCTGCCTGCCAGGTACAGCGCGCAGGGCAGCAATTAGGCGCTCTGCCCGCATGCAAATGCGGGGCAGCGGTTACGCCTGCAGACTGCGACTGCCTGCTCCTGCCGGTGGGCATGGAGCTCCTTCCTGGCAAAGTAGGTCTCGAGCATCTGCAGGACTAATAAGCTAGAAAACAGGCCCTGGGGAAAGCCCCTCTCCCTCCCTCTTTTTCTTTTTTTTTTTCTTTTTTTTTTTTCTTTAGCGCACTGGGCAGAGATTTGCAAGACAAAACCGTTTGCTTTGCATTGTGCATTCTGTGTTGTCTCTGGCCTAGGTGGAAACACACCTGCCTGTGTTACTGTTTCCTGCAGCAGATGCAAATAGAGCATCCTCTCAGGAAAATGTTACATCCCTTAAAATAAACTCTGCTGCTCAGTGGCGCGTGTTGCCTCTGCTTCTGTGCTGGAATGCGCCGGCAAAAACAGAAAGCCACAGGACAGAAATGCAGTTGCCCACCCGTCATAAAGAGAGGCTGCACTCAGGCTCCTACCTTTTATTAAATTTTAGTGTGGGGTTGTTTGGGGGCAGTTGGGCTTTTGGGGTTTCCCTCCCTCTCCTTCCTTCTTGCCCCTCCTGCTCTGCTTCAGGGAGCCCTGTGCGTGGCTCTGTGCCTGCGAAGGGCGCTGCAGCAGCGCTGCCTTTGGCTCGCTCTTGGCTGTGGGTCTGTCCTGCAGCAGGCAGAGGTCTCCCCAGCTGCCCGGGCTGGGACTGCCTGGATGCATGTGGCTCCTTTCCTGCAGAAAGCCCTGATTGGGAAGAGTTAATAGGAAAAAAAAAAAAAAAGTTATTGCTGAACAGCTCAGAATTTCTCTTGCTTTTGGTTTCCTTGCCCCAGAGCCAGCCCATGTCTGGCACGCAGACCTTGAAACCTGCCTGATGCTGGAGTTTCAGTCTCAGTTGATCAGATTGCCCTTGAAAGAAACCTTATTCAGTTTTGCAGAAAAACAGAGAGGAGGAGGAGAAGCGACTCCTTCATGTGGCTGCTGCGCTGGTGCAGCTCGGGGGCTGCATTCCTGCACATCCCATCTGCAGGGCCTCCGAGCAGCGGCTGGGCAGGAGAGCAGCAGGGCTTGCTTTTCGGGTGTTTGTGGGGTTTTGTGGTCACTCACACAGCCTGCTGTGGCTGGAGCCCCGGTTCGCAGGGTGTAGACGTGAGGAGCGGTGTGCGGATGCTCAGGTTTTCTCGCCTGAAAAAGGGGCGGTTGAGTCATTGCAGAAGCTTTGCTATCTTTAAAATCATAGATAGGACTTGCTACCAACCTTGATTCAAGACAGAAAGCTGATAAAGCAGACAAAACCTACCTGGAGGTCTCTGTGGGTCTCTGGAGGTATTGGCTGGGTTTGGTTTTGATTTTAGTTGAACAACTTTCGGCCGTCGAGCGATGAAATGGTTGATACGGGGGCAGGTAGATGTGCATGGGGATAAGGGTGAAACAAAAGTTTCTTCAGGGGATAGGTGAGGTCAAGCAGCTGGGCTGGAAATGAGAGGATGAGGGAGGGTGCTCAGCAACCCCATAACCCTGTGGGTGTTCAGGGGACCCAGAGCGTGAGTGAGAACCTGGGGGGCTCTGTGGGTGGGAGGGCACCAAAAAGGAGGTGCTAGGAGGGCCTGCTGGAAAAGGGGCTGAGTAGAAAAGCCACAATTAATGGAAATAACCGGCTTCAAGAGGCTGCCGACTCCCTGACGGGCAATCTGCCTCAGGGCCCCACGTTTTTGGAAGCACCAGGGCAGGAGCTGAGCGAGCCTGGGTTACGTTGAAATGCACACGGCATCGCTCGGAGCTGCTCCGGGGGAGCAGGCAGGTGTGACTGTCACAGCACGTGTTTGTCTTGGCTCGGGAGCCTTGGAGAGGGGTACCGGGACATGCCTGCCCATGCGGGCAAGAATTCCCCTTGAGGCTTGCTGGGTTCAGGTGTCTTTTCCCCAGAATTGCTGTTGGATCACTACGGCTCACTGCTGCTTTTTTTTTTTTTTTTTCTCCCTTCTGTCCCTTGCTCTCAGTTGGCAGCGTCCCCTCCTTCCCTGAGCAGCAGCTGCACGAGCGGCCCTGCCCTGGGCACGGCACAAATCCTGTCCTGCTATGTCAGGGTAACTCCTTGGGAACTGCACACTGCTGTGGGGTGACCCTTAGCTTGCACATCGTAACGAGGAGCCAGATCTGTTTGCGATTACTGGCTTTAATGGGGTGTGCAATCTGCTGAGGCATGGGGAGCTTGTCCTGGCGGGGTTGCACATCCTCCATGTCAGCGATGAGCGCTTCTCCCTCTGCACGGGAATCGGCTTCTCCTTGCCTGCAGCATCTGCTGAGGCTGTGCCTGCCCAGGTGCCCTTCCAGCCCTGCTCTCCGTACACCCGCGGCACAGGACGAGCCCGCTGTACCCCTCCTTACAGCCACGGCTGTGAGACAGCATCTCTCATAGTGTTGGCTTTTCCATCTTGTGCCTGCTGGCCACTGGAAAACTCGGCTGGTGAAAGCAAAGGGTGTCCCTGCTGCAGGCGTTCAGCCCTGAGGCTGCCCCAGACCTGCCCTCCCGGGCTGCTGCTGCGTCGAGGGCTCTCGAGGCCCCTGCTGTTTTCTTCTGAGGAATCTCCTGTGCTTGAATTTCAGTTTGTATCTCGTTTCCTGAAAGACCTCAGAAAAGGGAAGTACCTGTGTTTTAAATACCCTCTGCCATTTGCTTTGTCTTTTTCCTGGTCAGGGAGCTATGGACCTGGTGCTGCAGGTGTCCGTGTAGAGCACCTTGTAATCAGCTCTCATCTAGACTCCCCAGTTCTGATCCTTTTTGTTGTTGTATTTGCTTGGTGAAGACTTGCGGCCTGCAGGAAAGCCTGCTTCCATCCTCCCTCCATCCTCTGCATCTTGGGATCATGCCCATTGCACGCGTGAGGTGTAGTCCGAGTGCTCCGTGCGGTGCATGGAAGGACAGCCCAAGCCATGGCTGGCACTGCAGTTGTGCTATTCTGCACTGTGAGTACAACTGGCCCCCTTCCTCATGAAGCTGTCCACATCTGGAGCAGCTGAATTTGTTTCCAGATGATATTAACATCTTTCAGTCTCCCAAATCTGTAGTGCCTTACCAGACCGCTCGCTCAAAGCCACGCTGAACGCTGAGCAGGAGCAAGCAATGCCAAACTCTCTGCTCAGAGAAGATCAGAGACTTTCTTCTTTTAATCATGTGCTTTCCTTGCCCTGTGAAAACACCTCTGTGCTACTCTGGCTAATAGCAGGAATCCTAAGAAAACACAGGGATCTGCAGTAAAGGATCAGGCTGCCGTCAGCTTGTCCAGACAGCTCTGTTAGCCCAGCAGAGCAACCCTCTCCAACGGGGCCCCAGTAACCTCACCTGTCCTCCCAGAGGTGGTTGTGGGCAGATGCATCACCTGGATACGAAGTCATTGTGCTATGCTGCTGCTGATTTGTTAAATGCAAGCAAAGAAGGTTGATGAAATGAGTAGGAGTATTAGCACACAGCCTTACGGACTCGACCGGGGTGACTTACGCAGCCAGCTGGAAGAGAGACCCTGTTTGGGCACCGTAGCACTTTCTCAACATGCTGGTTCCTGTTACTGTGAACTACCTGCTTGAGGCTCTAAGGAAGTGCTTGGCATGGCCCTGCCTGGAGTTTGTTGCCACATTTTCTTCTCCTTGGTTGCTGAGTTCATAAAGAGGTTCCCCCATGGCTTAAACAAGCCTAGGAGCCTCCTCCTGCCTTAATATGGGATTAGATATGACCGAAGGGATGCAGCACCACAGCAGATCTCATCCACCATTTTCAAGCTAAGGCTTGAGCGTTGCTGTGCTCTGAGATCTGACCAGTATGCTCTCCATGTGTATAATATCAGCTGGAAGCAGAGCAGGAATTCAGGCTCCGGTCCAGCTCCCACGGTGTTCCATGAGGTAGGGTTGCTAGACATCCGTGTAACATGAGATTTCCTGTATTTCAGACTCAAATCCTGCGAGTTGTATTGAAAACATACGGGATGCTATCCTTCCTGGATTTCCTGTACAGTTTTAATATGGGACATGAGAAGTCCTGCTATCATCTGCCCTTTCCCTTGCCATATTTCTTAGACTCTTCTTTGTCTTCCTCCTTTTCCCCAAACTTGTGAATATGTCCATTAACTGGTGAGGACACAGTGACCATAGGAACATGTTTCAGGTTTTCACTCGTATCTTGTAATCCATCCGCTGGCTTTTTTAAGACCATCAGTAGAGACAACCAAACTGACTTGCAGCTTTGTCGTGTTGCTCACTGCTAAGGTGGAAGATCAGGTGATCTCCATCAGATGATGATCTTATTTCATTGTATGATTAATCGGGAGATAGAATGCGGTTATCCCAGTTGCTTAGTGCCAGAGCTGATTCTGCAGACAAGGTTAGCACTTTGGGTCTCAACTCTCCAGATTTCTGCAAGTGTCTGCTGGTGTCACACGGAGAATATAGACAAGAAAACGGAGATTTAGCTCAAGGGGAATTAGCAAGGTAGGAAGGAGTGCCCTGAAGATCAGTCGTGGGTCGAGCTTCTCTGTTATATTGCTGTTGGAGCATGTGTAAGGAGTACCCTGAGAAAGACATGAGGAGAGCACGTTAGGTGGGTTCCTGGGAGGATGGGAGAGGAAGCTGTGGAGGACCTCAACCACTCGTGTACAAAGCCCTGGTTCCCCATGGCCAGGAAGATGAATTTACATTAGGATAAATGTGACGACTGGCTGTTACAGTGATGAGAACAGAGCAATTTCCTTACCGAGAGAAGATTAAGGGCATATCTACATCATAATGAGAGAGAGTCTTGTCTTTGAGTTCATAGTCCAGCGTGAAGCGCAGTAGTGGATTTATAATGATGGAGTTGAATTTGGGACTTGCCAAATTCATTGTACAAATGGTCAAATGTACATTAAATAGAAACAATTACGGATAACTTTAGAGCTAGTCGGAATGCAGACCAGTGACTGTAGTGCAAACGTCTTGGGGCGCACAGTCCCCATAGGTGCTATTACATGACTTTGGCAAGGAGGCTGCTTTCCCAGAGGGACGTACTTAATCAAGATCTGATGATTTTGGAGTTTGTCTCAGCAAACCTCAGTCTCAGCCAGGCTTTCTGTCTGTCACTCCTCGCTCCTAAGCAGGCAGGTATGCATGAGAAGTGTCATCAACTGGGAGGAGAGGAGAGGGAGCACATAGGGTTGTCTCTGAACTTCGGAAGGGAGCAGTGTGGGCTTTGCTTCCTTATCCCTGGCTGCAAAAATGAGTTGCCCCTGATGGTTCCGGTCATAATTCATGAACTACTGACTGTGAACTGCTAAATGATGACACGTGGTCACTTCTTTACTGTGAGCTCCCTAATTGGAGACATTCCTGCTGGCCAGGTGGCAGGGAGCTGGGACTGCTTTTTGGGGAGCCGTGTTCCATTCCTGGCTTTCCCCTGAAACTTTGCAAAGTTCATGAATAGTAGAAGCCTTTCCTGGCTTCCACTGCTCATGTCGTGGCGATGCCCATGCCCCAGCTGATCCTGGGGGCTTTACTGGGAGTATGTCCCCCCTCTGCCTTCCTTGTGTTGTGAGAGGTGTTGAAGTCAAAAGTTGAGCTCAGCCTCTTTGCATTTTAACAAGCTGCATTTTAAAAAAATAATTATATATTGAGCGAGACTGCTTTTTCAGAAGAATGTGAAAAGATGCAGCACTTGCAGAGCTGGGGAGAGCTGTGTGCTGGAGCCAAAAGTGTGGAAGCTGGAGTCTTTCTCTTCCAGACTCATAAGGGTCACGTTATGTTCTCTGTTCAGTAGCTACAGATGTGGCAATGCCAAATATACCGAGCTGCCGGCTTTCTGTGCTGTGCTGCAGAGTAATGTTCTGCCACTGTGCTTTAGGCTAGCCTCAATTACTTGCTTGCTATCAGCATGGAGATCAAAGTACATCATTTAAAGAACAAATGCAGTAAATACCTTGAATTTATGTATTGACTTTTTTAGAAAAGTGGATTGTCACAACAAGCTCGGGCTAATCTTTTGCACTTTGCATAAAGAACTGGAAGGAGAGAGGGAGACGTAAGTGTTACCTGAGGTGTCAATTTGCATGATACAGCCTGATTTTGAGGATGCCGCTGCCTGTTGTGCAATTCCTGATTCCACGCCTTGGCATTGCTCTCGGATCTCTGCTTAGTCTCTGAATATCCTCAGGTCTCTGGGTGTTGCAGGCCTCGAGTCGGTCCTCTTTTCATCTTCTAAGAGCTGACTTGGAACTTAGTGATTTATTTTTTCTACCCCAGGTTTATTTTTAGCGTCTCCTGAAAAGTTGCATAGCTTGAAAAGCTATGCAAAGACACTGCTGGAGAGTCTGCTGAAGAGCTGAGGTTTATCAGACCCTTCCTTTTAAAAGGATTTATTTCACTGCGTAGCAACTTTGCTCCATTAAAACGGACTATTTGGAGAAAAAAAATGTTAAAAATGTTTGGAGAAAAAAACGGTAACGAAGCCAGGCAACTTTAGTGCAGTCTGGAACTGGGGAAGAGGCAGGGTGAGACGAAGAGGAGAGACCCGAGCCTGCCATCCCACCCAGCAGTGAGGCTGCTCCCTTCCCCGATGTGCTCAGGGTCGCTGCTGTGCTTCAGGTTAAGCAGGAGGTGGTGTGTAAGGGTGCGTGCAACCAGGCTGAGGTTCGAGGTGCAGCAGTTGTGAATACAGGATGAGTCCTTTGCTGCTGGATTGTCTGAAATTCCAGAACAGCATCTTGTGTATAAGTTACAGGCCGTGTAATTAAATGTGTTAATGAAATAGTGCAAACTAAAGGCTACACTGACAGGCAGAGTGAATACCCAGAGCTGAGTTTCATAGATTTCTGAGCAATTTGAAAGGTTCTCTCTTAAAACATTCCATTGTTCTGTAGCTCCAATGTTTTAGTTCTACTGAGAATAATGGACGTACATACGGTAGCGATTCATATTTAGGAGTCTCCACAAAGAGTTTTCTTATCTCCTTCAGTGGAAGTTTCTGAATATAAAAGCAACAACCTTTGCATTTGTGCTTCATCGTAGAGTAGGCTTGCTGGAACAGAAACCTCTTTATGAGTTGAAATGATCTGGCTCAGGGATTTCCATGCGGTTTTTGTTGGGAGAACTTTTATGCCTTGGTGGACAATAAGAACAACTCCTTGCCAAGTGAAAAGGCACCACTTTTCCATATTTCCATAGTTTTTTTTAAAGAAAAAGATTTGTCAGCTCTGTAGATGCCCATGGTATCGTTCAATCTCCACTCTAGTGTTTCCATCTTGGATTTTTAAGGTGCACGAGGTGTCCGCAGCCATCAGCAGGTGCCCTCGACCCGCCTGGTTCGGCGACCTACCTGCAGGGAAGCCAGAGGAGACGGCTCCGTGGTGCTGCTGCAGCCCTTGGCAGCATTTGTGCTCTCAGCCCTCGGGGCTGCCAGGCTGCGGCTGCTCCGCTCCTTCCCAGCAGGATACAGAGACGGGCAGTGAATAATTGCTGTTTTGAGCTTTCTCCTTTTTCCTGTCCTTTTGTGGCAGATGGAGAGAAAATGAGAAGCTACGAACTCTTCTGTCACTAGTCTTCTGAGAGCAGCCATTTGCGTGCTTTCTATCCCAAATTCTCTGCTATGAAAAAGTTACAAAGCCTGCAGAAATCCCAGCTTGAGGAACAGCTGGCTCCAGGTCCAGCAGGTGGAGCTTGAAATGGAGCTGAGCGAAGAGGAAGAGGTTTTGAAGAACTCGCCCTTTGCTGAATTTGTGCACCGTCTGTTCGCAAAAATACCGGGAATCCCCAGCAGTCCCCCTGACATATCCAGAGCTGCCTTTCGCAGTAGGTTGAACAGTAAAAACTCCTGTTCAGGCACTAGCTTAATTCAAATTGGGTGGCTCCTTCAGTAGAGTTTGAAGAAACAAGATGTCCTCGCATTTTTTCACCAAAAAGCTGGGTTGTTTAAATTTTCACCACCTGAAAGAAATAGCAGGACAAGGCAAAAACTCCAGCTGGTGCTAAGGAAACTTTGCAGGTCTCCCACAGCTTAGTCTGCCAAGGGAATGCCACTCCATCACCTTCTTTTTGTCCTCAGCTCCACTGTAAAATGAAGGTCTTGGTGTGGAGCCTTCAAAGCCCGCCTCATTGGGAATTGAATCTCTGCTTGAGATTTTTCTAAGCAGCAGAAGCACCGAGGGACAGCGCAAATCTGAGAGGTGGGAGCTGAGGCTCCACCAAAAACCTCCCAGGCAGAATTAACTCTGCCCAGATCACCCGCGTCCAACAGAAAGATGGAAAAATGGTCTGTGTATTGAAATAATTCTTCACCGTAATGGAGATGTATAAGAACAGAGGAAGAATGAGCAGCTCCTTCAAGTGCCCTGTCTGCTGTGCTAATGGTCTTTCCCCAGAAATGCCCATGTGCAATGAACAGGAAGATTTTTGTGTTGTTTTTCAGCATGGAATGCATTTGAATGTTTAGTGCATTAGCGCATAAAGGAAGTTGTATGCTGATATTATTAATTTTTTAATCCAGAAGCAGCTAAAATACACTTTTAAAAAACAAAACAAAGCACTCTTGTTCTTTCTTAGGTGACAAGGGAAGTTTTAATGCAGTTTCACTAACGTCTGAGAGATTCCTGTCATTTTGTACAGAGCAAAAATCGGTCTTGGGAGGTAATAAACACAGCAAGCTTCTCAGAGCTGGAAAACATCCCTTTTGTTAAACCATTGGAAATAAGGTCCAAGGATAGAGCAAGCACTTACCGTATTTTTCCATTTCTGCAAATATTTTACAAGAGATTCTGCTCTTTCTGAGTTTCCTCTTAATCTACTTCTGACTTTTTTTTGGAGGAAACTTTGCTGGCTGAAGCTTTGCTGCTTTAGAAGTTTATGCAGAGCCCTGGTGCCAGATGCTGCTCTCCTGCTCAGTGGCACCATCGGCGAGGCGTGCAGCTTGCCCCTGGCGTCACATCCTCACAGTTTGGCTCATTTGTCCCATGCTCTGCTAGCTTGGTTAAATAAACCCTGCCCAATTCTGGTGAAAATGCAAGATCGAATTGCAAGAGGGTGTCCTCGTCTCAAGCTAGGACAGAGCCAGGGGGGGTGACTTGGGTGGCATTTCCATGTCACCTCATTTCCACGTCCCATATAGGGAGGCCAAATGACAGCAAATGGGGGCCTTGTTTGCCTCTCTGCTAATATTTAGCTCCAATCTTGTCAGCTTGAGCTGCTGCTGTAAGTGTATAAATGTCTTCTGGTTTATTTGGGCAGCAGATTTGCTTTTCTTTATTGGCTCAAAAATAAATTGTGCAGTCTATGCTACTTAAGCCACTAGCAAGGCTGCTTGCTCAACTGCTGGAGAGCACGTCTTCAGGTCTGTATTGTGAGCTCAAACTGTGCTTTAGCTGCCGTGGGTTGCTGTATAGGTCTTAATTTACTATCCCACCCCATCCCCTACACACTAATATAGTCATTGCTCTGATTTTCAGTTGCTGCTTTCTCTGTCACACAGGTACTCTGTGCCACACAGGTACTCTTTGCTTGCTTAATTTGCCATGGATATTCTTGCCATGGCTATTGCAGTGATACTTGTTTTATCCTGATGTGTATACAAGTGTTATGTATTTTTCATGAATTAACAAAAGCGTTGATAATTGCTCAGCACACGATGTAGCTGCTAACTCCACTCGCAGCCCTGGGCACAAGGAATTCACCTGATCTGCAGACCAACTTGCATTTTTTTTTTTTTTCTAGTGGAGAAAGAATAAAACTCTGTCCCTATTTAAACATATATATATATACACCACTCTCTCTCTCTCTATATATATATAAAACACTCATATATATATATAAAACACTCTGTCCCTATTTCCCGTTTGCTTTGGGAATAGCATTGCCCCTTTAATCAGGTGTGTTCCTTTGGTGTGTTGCTTGGTGTCACTCCATTCCGTGGCAGAGATGGGGAGCTCAGCTGCAGAAAGGCTGCTTGGCCCAAAGCATCTCAGAGGTGACTTCTTGATTTACTCCACTCCTTTTGTCACGGGTGTGTTTTTGGCAAAACATAGTGGCAAACTATGTCAGTCATTCTGAAGCTGTAATTTTTTCCTATTTTTTTTCCCTATTATTATCAGTAATTTTTTCCTACCAAATTGTTTAGCACCTAGCTGTTGCTTGGCTCTTGGTGCCTGAAAGCAAAGGCTTTAATTTTTGCTCATGGAGTCAGTGGGGTATGGACCCTGGCACAGTTCTTACAGGGAACCTTACTCATCCATGCTTCAAACCTTCTAGCCAGCAAGCCTCGACTGAGCAACTAGCTCCACTGTTGGCTTTTCTGTACCTAAATACACCACGAGACTGCTTTAATGGACCAACTTCCCACCACTTCACTCTCTGTAGGACTTCAGGAAAAAAGAACCTGGAGCTCTCCATGCAGTTTCCCCACTTGTATAATTGCAATAAATTCATGCAAATGTCATTAATAAGTGTTTTGTGCTCCAATAACAGCAGTGTTATGTCAGTGTTGTGCGTTGGCATTATTTATTATCTCGGAGCTAATGGGACGCAATATAAAAAGCGTGGCGTGATTTTGGAAGCTGAAGGCGTGCCGCGTTTCCTGATGACAGTGTGAATGCTTGTGGCTTTTTGAGGCAGCTCGAGATGTGGGATTTGTCCTCTGCAGCATGCTGATGAGGAACCCTTCATTGTTCCTCCAAGCGAGACTCATCGGGCGGTAGGTGCTTTGTATTAGCCTAGGAGGTCACTGGAGAAATCTGAGAAAATAGCTGGTGTAAATTTGTGGTTTCAGCACTATTAAGAAACTGTTGACATGTCGGGAATAGCATTTCAGGGTGTAAATGCATGAGAAAGGCAGTAGGGAGACACTTGAGCTGCAAAAGCATTTTAGCCTTGCAAGTCTAGAGCATCCCGTCATTCACTGAAGAGCGTTTTGAATCCAGAAGGAAATTGTGAACATCTGAGTTTTCATTCCCTCTCCGTTCCTTCTCCTCCAGCTCTTTCTCAAAGAAGGTCAGCACTCAGGTCGTGAAACAACCTTACTCGTACCTGGGCTCTACGGTCTTGTTGCATCTCACAGACTGAGCAGTGCTGGGCTTGGTCTGCTCCTTGAACAGGAGGCATCTGAGCATCTCCCAAGGTGCGGGGGAAGCACTCAGCCCCATGTTGACAGCAAAGGTAACAAGTTTTGGATGCCCTGCAAAGGGCTGTGAACCTGAAGGTCTGCTCTGTTTAACCAGGTTGCTGCAATATTTTGCATTTTTAGCTCAAAAATATTTCAGAAGTGCACAAATGGCTTCATTCCAGGCCTTGAGTTGGATGCTTTTGACTTATGGACTTAATTTTTGAAGCTGATAGTTCATGACATTATGTGTGTCCTTCTACTCCAGGGGCTTCATTGGCCACAGGCTGGTCCTGAATCCTCTTATGCAGTAAATTGGCTTCCAAAAATGAAAATATGTAATGATATTCTAGAAAATGCAACCCCCTATACTGTAATTTTAGATAATTAAATACATCCTTGAACAACTGATTATGCAGACTACAACTATTCGAACATGACAGTCTTATTAAGTATGGATTGTAAGTAGTCTCTCGAGTTTAAACCATCGCATAGTTATTTAAAAAGGAAGAAGAAAGGACCTGTGGCTAACAGAAATATCATGTCGTACATCCTGGCTGACCCGCTGTTGTCTATCAAGGTATGTTCGAGTTTTCAGATATTAGAACTTTTCAAAGGAAAACACATGGATCCCACCTCTTTTGTATTAATATTTCCTGAGTGCTTTTCCTTTCAAGTGTTTCTGTTTTCGGTGGTGTCTTTTTCAAATTAAAAAGGCTTCCCAAGCCTTTAAACACAGCATGTGTCCAAAGTGTGGAAAATTCTCTTTGAAGAGTCACAGTCTTTAAAAAAAAGAAAAGGAGGTTAAAAAAAAACGGGGGGGGGGGAGGGGGGGAGGAGGAGGGAAAGCAAATGCTGGCTGGTGTGGTGTGAAGGGCAGCTCGGGACTTTCAAACAGAGCATTTCTGATTAGACATGGGCTTGGCTTTGCTGGTGTTACACATTATCCAGATAAAGATGAATATGCATGCAAGCATACTTTGAAATAGTTGTGTGATCTATATTAATCTAGTTCATGTTAACAGGATTATTTGGATGCCCATGCTGTTTGCATCTGAGGTAGGATGTGAAACAGTTGAGACTGGTTTCTCTGGAGGGTTGCACGTGAACATGGTGGCATCTGACTTCACTGACATCATGGGAAGAATGGGAAATTGACTGATAGAATGAAAGAATCATTTAAGTTGGAAAAAGACCTTCAAGATCATCAAGTCCAAATAATATCTACAAAATAGAGATTTTTTTTTTGGGGGGGGCGGGGTATAATTGCCTTTACAGCTTCTTCAAACACTGGCTTCTATGCTATTTTCAATGAAGTGCAAAGTGATTTTCTGATAAAATGTAATTGTTTACCAGTCTTGCATCAACCTGTCCAGTCTCACCTGCCCCCCTGGCTTGCAGGCAGTGGATCAGGGCAGCTCTTGTGACTGCAGCAAACTTTATCTTCAGATTTGTACAGAGTTCCTGCAAATGGACAAAGGGTTGGGAAACACTTTGCATTACAGCTCGCCAAAGCTATCTGTCTGCCTGCCTGCTATTACCCTCTGCAAACACCACTGAAGGGCTCTGCGTGTGTGCACAGGTTCTGGCTGCTGCTCCCTGGAGCATCCCAAGCTGGGGAAGGAGCAGCTTCGGAGCCCAGTGCATGGCCCCAAATCGGTGCTGGCCTCTTTAATGGGCAAGGAGCTGTTCTGTCCTTTCTAATCTGTGCAAAACTTTCCAGGAAACCAGATTAGGTGGTTATTTGTAGTCTATCATTATCTGATTATCACAATACTGATTGATGGGCAGATGTGCTGCACGCCTGACCCTGAAGCTGCTGTAGAGCCTGGTGCATTGAAAACCTATGAAAAGGGCAATTTTGTGTCTTCTAGGCTATATTAGCTGGCAGTTAATAATCTCTGTGACTGAAGCAACTTTAGGATAAAACTGAATATCTGTAGACTGCTTACTGCATTTCTCTTCTTGCTGTACATTTTTTCCCTACTTTTTGTTGCTCTGGCTCACTGCAGGGTAAAACCTCCTAGCTGGTGCGGTTTGAAGTTAGCAGGTACACTGTTAAATTGCTGCTCTTCTAGGGCAGCAAAGTTCAGGGCAGAAGTTATGCAAGTGTTGGGAGAACAGAAGAGAGTAGGATGTATATTGGGGAAGTGGATGCTGAGAAAAGACGTCTCATCCGCTGGCTCACAAACAGGAGGAGGATTCAGAGTTTGATTCCCAATCCCCTCACTTGTCTGCTGGTTGACGTTTTTTATTCTCCATCTGCTAAGCACAGGAATACAGTGATAGTACATAAATTGTCCTTAAACCTAGCCAGATGCTTGATCAAAGGTGGGGAGATAGTACACAGGTTAAAGGCCACAATATGACCTGCAGAAAGCAGATGTGATGCTGAAGTCAGAGGGAGCACCGTGTTGGCCAACAACCTTTGTAGCTGCAATGCACAGCTGGCAGCAGCAAGTACAGGGAGAAGACTGGATTCCTTCACTGCTCGTCCTTTGAACGTAAGGAAACGGGGGCAGTATAGTCTGCTTCTTGATTTTTTGGGTTCAGACTTAGAAATTAAATTGTAGAAGTAGGGACACGCTGGCTCAAATATACCCAGCAAGCTTAGCTGGCTTCTGGGAATTGCTGAGCCTGAACTTGAACTCCGAGGGATGGAGCTGCCGGCCTGGGACAGGCGAATAAAAGGCTCCACTTGGTGTATCCTAGCTGGTCTGTGCATTTTTTTGTCCTCTGAGGCTGTGCTCCTTTGTCTTCCCAGGCTGTTTCCTGGTGCTTAGAGAAAAAAGGCCACCACCGCGCTCTGAGAAGAGATTTGTGCTACAGTGAGAATCCCTTGCTTTTATTAGCGCTATTTGCATGGACTCAGAGCATGTGGAAGATAAGAGGCTTAAGCTGTTAAGTGCAGAGAAATGCAAGGTAATAATGAGGTTAGGGAGGAAACCCTTGGTAGCGCTGCCGGGGCTCAACCATCAGCCACGGTGCAAAATGTGGGGTGCAGAGAGATGCAGACAGGGCATTTCCCCATCCTCCAGGACGGGCAGCACTAGGTTTTGCCCAAAATGCTGCTGCTGTCCTGCCTCTTTGCCTCTGCCCTACTCCCACTGCACTTACAGCATTTGCTCCTAATTTCTTCTGTCTGGTGCAGGGCTTACCACCTGTCTGGCTTCCTAAGGCGGTGGGAGGATGCCCAGGTCCCTCCGGAAAGCAGCAGCAGGAGCCCTCAGTCTGTGTGCCCGATGCTTCAGTGCCCTGCGGTAGCATGCACGGGCTGGATGTTGCTGGCATGAGATGGAGGGCTTTTCTTGTCGTGCCATTTGCTTAGGCTTGTTTAGATGCCCGACTGAGCCCTCCATGGGAACAGACTCCTCCTTGGAATATGTCATTTTGCAAAACCAATACATGCTATATCTTTTTATTTATGTGTGTGTATATATACGTATGATTGCCCCACTGATGGAGCACTCTGTAGATTAGTAGGAAACGTAGTTATTAGCTCTTGATAAGCAGCCACTTTTCATCCCAGCTGTTTTTCAATTAAACATAGATGTGAAGTGCAGCTGCTCATTCAAAGGGCACTTTTTACTTCTTTGTAAACTGCAGCATTTTCCAGTATTGAGTCCTGTAGCTCAGTGCAAGAAGAATTCTTTCATACGGTCCTATTTTTGTTCCCATTTAATTTTCTAACAAATCTTTCTGATTACTGCTGAAGGTGAATGTAGTTCAGGAACTATCAGCAAAGTTGAGATATAGTCTTCAGGAGTGGGGGAAGGATTTATTGTTCACTTCAAAAATATTTTTAGATCCTTGGAGCTTTTGTGCTTTAAAAAAAAAAATGTAACTCCATATGTACAGCTGTGACTTGATTTGAGGCCTTCTGAGAGCTTGAAGACCCAGTAGTTGTACAAAAGTGGTTTTGAGGATCTGGGAGTAAATCAGAAATAGCAGCAAGGAAGTTGTGCGCTGCAGAATATCTTGGGGCTGTCTTTTCAACAGGGATAAAATGCAGCAGCTGAAGCCCAAGTATTACCCTGGTATGACTCAAAATGACAGGAGCTGCCTGCATGGTTGCTCTGCCATCACCCCTGCTGGAAGAAGACCAATAGATATTTTGGAGAGTATTTTTATAGGCCACCAGTGATATTACAAGCAGTTGTTGATTTTTGACTGTTAACTAGCCTGCCAGTAGCTTTTCACTGTTTTTGTTTTTACACAGCATTGCTGTCTCAAGAAGTTAATTGCCTTCATATTACTTTTTTTTTTCCTTCTTCCTTGCTATCTCTTCTTACTCCTCAAATATTTAATAGAAACATTAGCAATGTCCATGCAGGAGTAGAGGCTAAAACAAGCTCTGCAACTGCTGAAAAAGCGTGAACAGCCCTGGCTGTCTGCTCTCTGCTTGTTGGTGCTATGTTGCTTTGTTCCTGGGAGCAGAGCGTGGATAAGTGTCCTTACAAACTGGGATAGGACTGTCAGGGGACGTGGCAAAAAATTACACTGCTCATTTGTACTGGGATGTACTGGGATATACTGGGATGCCTGGCAGCCCTGAGGAAGATTGTTAGGGTTTCAGATGCGTGCCTTTCTCTTCAAAAGGAATCAGATGTGCCCCAGATGTGTTTTAGTTGTTTGGCTCTAACCATGATTTGCCTGGCTGGTGTGGCACAGCTTTGGTGCAGAATGTGTCGGGGGTACCATTAGGGAGTGAGACTGCAGAGCGATTGTAAGTTGTAAGGGGTTCCGGGTTCGTGGTGGGCAATTTGTGAGCGCGTGAGTGCAGGTTTTTAGCATGGTTCCACAAAAACAACTTCGACTTCGGATGGGGTGCACGTGCCATGTCTGACTCTTTGTGTGGCTCTCACTGCTGAATAAAACTTCTGCAGGTCTACATCTTTCGGCTTTGACTCAGGATTTACTGTATTTATTCTCCTAGACAATTTCAGGTCCCACCAACGGTCTTTTCCAGTCCTTTGGAGGAGAGCACGGGGTTTAGAGCCGTGCAGGAGCTTGTTCAATAGGCTTTCCAGCATTCCAGGGGCAGAGGAAGAGTTCCAGGTCAGAGAAATTTTCCCCTCCTCTGTGGAGCAAAGGTGGGCTCAGGAGCAATGCCTGCTGCGAGCTGCCCCATCCCGCAGGTGTCCCTGAAGCAGAGGACATGTTGTCCAGGACAGGTTGTCCAGGACACGTCCCATTGGGCCCTGCCATCTCTGCCCGGTCTCTCTGTGAGGCCTGGCATTGTCAGGCCCTGAACAAATGCGGCCCAGGCACGTTGCTGATACTGGGCCTCCTGTGTAGCCTGCCCAGCCGTGTTTTGGAGACAAAAGGGGTGTCCTCATCGGTGGTGATGATACCAGCCAGAGCTGTCTCACCCTGTGACACCGAGGCCTTCATGGCCCCGCACTGTTGGTGGTTGTATTTCTGTGCCGAAGGAGGGCCAAGATTTCCTCTGCAACTTAGCAGCGTGTTATTCCCAGTTAACACCAGTGTAGGTGATGACATTGGATCAAGGCAGATGAACCCGTGCCTTCAGATTCTTCCAGCTGAGGCCCTCTGACTGGATAACAGCAACACCAGAGCTGCTTCAGGCCTTGGACTGATGGCCTGGAGGTGAAAATCCGAAGGCCTTATTGCTAATGCATCAAAGAGGTATTTGTTCCTTGCGGTTAGAAGCACTGAAGGCTGGTGCTGTATGTGTCGGACCTCAGCAGGCTCGACATTGACTTCTTTTTCTCTCTTTTTTTTTCGTACATCTTACATGATAGGAGAAGCTGCAGTCTCAACCTGCAAAACTATTTTTGGAAGGAAGCTCAGTTCATTAAACCTGCAGCTTGGTATTTTTTTTAAGGGGCGAGGGAGACAGAGTGGTTTGCTACAGTTTATTTGACCTAGTTAAGAAAAATATCAAGTTGCCTCAGGCAAGTAATTAATTTGTACATACTTCCTCCCGCTTGTGGCGTGCTGTATACAGCCAATATTTTCTGCAGGTGAAGACGATCGGCTTCACGGCTCGCAGGAAGCCTGCCCAGATTTGCAGCTGCTGTGCAGTATGTTAGGTGGATCCTGCATCTGAAAGGAATGGCAGCAGGTCTGCAAGAGAGCTCCAGATGGTATTTATTCGAGACCTCAGCAGTTGACTTGGGATGGCATAAAGCTTTCCCTGTTGCTTTCTCTTTAGCAGAAGCTCTGCCTTGCAGTGTTGTTTCCAGAGCAACTGTCAGGGCTGGATTCAAGGGTATTTTTGGTGTTAGCTCGAGAGCCCTGTCTGCAGAGGAGGTGCAAAGCAAGGGCATCTCCTTGCAAGCTCCATCCTTGTTGCTTAGCCCCAGCCACAGGGAGCAGGAGCCTGGGGAGAAAACAGGGCAGCAGATTCCTGTCCCTGCTGCTGGGACAGGTGGTTGTGGGCTCCAAGGTGACCCCGACCCCATCGGCTGGTCCTTAGAAATAAATCCTCCTTCTTCTGAACGCCTGTGCTGGGTCACCTCATCTTGTTATGCCTATCCCTCCACCAGCCGTATGTTTTTGCAGCGTAGAAGTGCACCTTGGGCTGGCTTTTAGAAAAGCATCAAATGTTGTGGGCACGGGGCCAAACCACAGTGGCAAGGAGGTGACCGTCTTGCATGCAGTAAAGCTAAACTCAGAATTAAAATAACTTGTTCTCAGGCAAAGAGTCAAAACCCTCACAGAGCCCAGCTGGGAAGAAAAGACAATTTCTTATTATTTGAGCTTCTGCAATAGGAAAATCCCAGTAACTGAAGCAGTGTTGGGCTACGTGGTGCTTCTCATGGATGTGCAAGCCCTCAGTTATCTAAGGGTACTCGGCTGCTCTGTCTTGCCCCATGCCTGCTGCATAATGAGGGATGCTTGGTAAGTAGAATATGGTCCATGAAAGTGGTTTTGACCCTTCCTGGAAATCCTGAACTGGCAGGATATGGAATCCTAAACTCTCGTCTGCTCTGAGTCCGTCCTGGTTTGCGAGGTAGCATTTAAAAGAAATGGAAATTATATTTTGTTGGTAGCTGTGGCAAGCTGTTCAACAGAATATCTAACATAATGACTGGTACAGTGGTCATCTGGATGAGTTTGCTTTTTACAGAAAGTCTAAGTATCGTGTAATGCCTACAATTTCTAGGAGCAGTTGGCTGTTTTGCAGGAAGGTAGGTACTTGCTGACCTGAGGAGAAAAGTGGAAATAAGCCCAGATTTGGCAAAACACATGCAGAAAGCTTGCTGAAGGGCTGGACTGTACCGAAGTGAGCTGTCTGGTGGTGGGGAAACCACCCGGGCTGGATGGGCTTGGTGTAGCGTCCAGCATCCACGTAAGCTCCCAGGGGGTACGTACAGATTTGAGAAATATTGACTGGTTGCCTATAAATGTAACAAGAATGCTGAGAAGCAAATTTGAAATTTCTTGTGCACGTGTACAAATAGTATATCTTTTTTGACCTGACATGAGATGGGGTTGGTTTTTTTGCTGTTTTTTCTTGTTGGAGGTATTGATGGTAGCTGAAAGGTTTTAAAGCTCACACATTTAAGCCATAGGAGCAGGAATAACAGTAGTAAAGTAGTAGAAACTGAATGTAGTGGATTCGAGAAAAAGAACAATAAGGTTGTCACACTCCCTTCTGGGACCAGCAATCCTCATGCACATATTCAAGTGCTTTGTCCCATTAAAAGTTATCCAAGTTTCTACCGTAATCTCATCGATGACCAGTCATCCAGGACCTCTTACCACATACCTGAATTTTGCATAAAATATCCTTTTTTATTTTTATTTTTTGTAAAATGGGAGGTGGAGGTTCTGTGAGTGTATGCACTGAGGGTACTTTGCAATGAGCGTGCGTGGATGTTAAGCATCCCTAGTGCTTTTTCTTCCTGATGAAACAATCTGGTTCGTTTTAAGACCGCAGCACCACTTTTCATTGGAGAATAACCTGGAATAACCACAGTTCTTTGCTTCATGTGTTCATGAAAGAGAAGCTAATGGACATGGGAGCATGACTCGTATTTGTTTTCAAACACATCTTTTGATCGGTTCAAGTGTTGATGATGGCAAGCATGAGGCCATTTCTCTTTTTTTTTTTAATTTTACTGTGTTTTGGGTAAAAGTATCAATGTTGTTGTTAATTGTTGAAAAAGAGGATGGGTTTGAATGTAATGAGGCATCTGGAAGTGCTCAAGGCCAGGCTGGGTGGTGCTTTGGGCAACCTGATCTAGTGGGAGGTGTCCCTGACAGTGGCCAGGGGCTAGAATTAAATGGGCTTTAAGGTCTCTTCCAACCCAAACCATTCTGTGATTCTATGAAAAGAGTGGGTGGATGTCCTGGGGAGGGCAAGGGGTGGGAGAGTGGTCAGGTTGCTGCAAACCAGCAAGGAGAGGAGAGATGCCCCACCAGGACACACAGCAAGAAAGCCTGGAGAGCAGAGCCCTAAGAAACCAGAAAGCGGGATTCAGCTTTGGGTGCTTGCTGGCTGAAACAAAGCGAAGTGACAGCCAGAAGGGAACTTTACTCGGGGAGGTTCCTGCTGTGATCCCGTCCTCACCTGCGGCAGTCGGGAGGGAAATTCCCAGCCGCCTCGCTCCCCAGGAATGGAAACGGGAGCCTGCTGGGACAAGCCTTGCTGCTGGAGGTCGTTCGGGCTCTTTCGGGAGGTGATTATTTGCATTTTAGTTCTATTAATTTCCTCTCCTAAAATATGCCCCGTGGGCCCCAGCATTGTTGTGGCTGCTGAGCCTTGGATTTCTGCAGTTCGTTGAAGGCTTCCCAGTATTGGGAGGGAGTTGGAGATTAAATTGCTCTAGTTAGGCATTACGGTATTCGTGCAGCTCAGATTTATGAATCAGCTCTTCTCACTTCAGCTCGTAGTGCTGGGGTTTTTCTCTCCGCCCAACGCCCCCTTCCCAACATCTTTCGGTTGTTTCCAAACAGCTGGCTGGCTAGCGGCACCACCAGTTGCTAGCATGGGATGAGACAACACATAAATCAGAGCTACGTAACTCGTGGAAATGATTTGAAAGCCAGGAGGTTTTAAGGATAGCACAGTTTGAGATTTAGCGGTGATTATTTATTTACATTTTAAAATTTTATCTCGTAGTTTTTGAGGATTTAGGTTGCAAGTTGTTTTTCTGTAGGTTACTGTTAAAGGAAACTGAAACTCTCGTAGTGCTCCAGGAACTGGGCCTTTAAGGGAAATAATGTCAGGATATTCTGGGTAAAATGCTGAGCTTGCAACGTTCGGATAAATCTCCAGCGAAGCACTTCAGACATCTGAATGTCGGTATCATAATCTGATCTCTTCTGGTGGGATCACATTTCCATGCGTCCTGTTCAGAGAGATCCTCCAGGATTTTACCCCTGGCTGAACGGAATGAAGGGAGCATCAGCCTCGTAGGGAGGAATTATCGAATTCAGCGTCTTGCTCTGAACACCTGGCAGGGAAGCCTCTGTGATGGAGAGGAAACACTGAAATGTGTAGATACGCACATTTATACGTACACACGTCTGTGTCTTTGCAGGGATGGGATACACGTAATCATGCACACTGGTATAAAACGCTGCCTTTCCAGTCTGGTGCTGTTTATCCCAGTATGGGATATCCCAGTGTGGGTATAACTGGTGACACATGGGGCAGTGCGCTCCAGGCTGAGGTGCTGTGAGTGCAATGAGGAAGTCCAACGACGTGGTCCCCCGCCAGGGAGGATGCTCCTGCGGGGGAACGGAGCTTTCAGCTCCACGTTGGAAAGGGTTTGTAGGGGCTCAGCTTGCAAAATGTGTTGGCTCAGTTGGGTGCAAGTCCAGACCCACTGCCTTCTGCAGCCAGAAAAGGGTTGAGAGCCCCCTCCCAGCAGGACCCCCCTCTATTCCCCTGGGTCCTGCCTGCCCTGAACGGGCCCTTTCTGGTGCAGAAGTGAGCTGTGCTGCCCTGCCAGCCTCCCCACTGTGCTGCGGGGATCAGAAATGGGCCTCCCCATCCCCTACTTTAGAGCAGGGCCATCCCGATGCCCAAACTAGGGCCAAAAATCCCTGCAGAACACCATGGTTTTACTCGGTTTGGTTTCAGTGACAGGTAAAGCAGTTTGGCGGCATTAAAATGAACTCGCAGTGAACTGCGTTGCGTAGGCTCAGCTGAATTGCCCGTTTCATTCAAATTATTCAGGCTGAAAAGAAGCATGCTGTGTTCAAGTGTCAAGAGGGGCCAGCGCTGAGCAATTTGTGTCATAGCTCATGGTGAGGGCAGGACCGAGAGCAAAGCTGGGATGTTGGAAAGCAGGGCTGAACTTTTCTAGTAAAAAAAAAAAAGAAAAAAAAAAGAAAAAAAAAGTCCTTAGTTTTCCTTGCAGCAGAAAGCAGGGATTTGGCGCTCTGTTTTTGAAAAGTACTTAAAATCCTTGCGATTAAATAAGAAAGCGTCTGCTTCCATGGGAATTGCCGTGACCCCGCGCGGGTGGCACAGCTGAAAAGCATCCCGGCCACGTGCTTCGGGCTTGATTTATTCTGACGGCAGCCTGCAGCACCTCCGAGGCTACGGCAGCCGGTGCTTGCAGGCGCGAGCATCTCGGTGAGCTCAGCCGCGCGTGCCAGCCTGACGCACGCTTTCTCCGCACGCATCCTTCCTGCGTGCAGTGCTGGGGGGATGGAAGCATGGCTCTGAGGCAGATTTTTTGCATCAAGCCTCCGCTGGTACCTGCCTGCAGGCCGGGAAACACGCTTTGCTGGAAGCTTGAAGTGTGCGAGCGCGGGGCTGAGCACCCCGGGGTGCAGCTCTGTCCGCGCCGGGGAGCCGGCTGGGTGGCAGTGCTGGGAGTTTACTTAGTGCTGGTTAAGCCTTTTGTAAAGAGACATCAGAGCCCGCCTTTGAAGCACAGTAAGAAAATGTTAATTGGCCTAATTAATGCAGGAAAAGAAGACATATAATAAGTAGGACTAATAGCCGAAAAATGGCTTTTAATTCTGAGTACTGCAGTTCTTGTTCTTGCCTGAAATGAGACATGTGAATGCCTGATTTCTTCAGCTGCTGTAAACTTGGGTAATAATAAAAAAGCCATCCAAAATCAGAGGCCATTTAGGAAAATACAAGCCTTAATCTCTGTGCTGCGCTTAATCCCCTTGTGCAAGGCAGATACTGCTGCTCACCCCCCCCACCAGCCTGCGACCTGGTGTCTTTTAATCCGGGGTGTTTTTGGGAGCTGTTTTGCAGCAACCACCCCACTTCAAACCCTTGAAAAGCAGAAACACGTGCTGCTGCCCTCCAAACCCACTTCATCCCTAAGCCCTGCTTCTCACTTTTGTGCTGGTGATAACCCGGAGCAGCATCGGGGAAGCCGGGAGATTAACATTAATGCTTGTGTAGTGATTTGAAGCAGAGCTCTTCTTGACAGAGGAGCGGCTGTCTCCTCTTGTAAAAGAAAATGGATTAACTCCTTTCCTGAAAGCGTGCTAATTTAGCCAAAACAAGATCAGATCACCTAAAACCGTTCCGTGGGTTGTGCAGTGAAGTGGTGCGCGTCTGCGTGAGCTGCTGCTCTGCTGTGCATCGATGCCTTCTGCAAGCAAAGGTCTTGCTGGCAGCCCTTACGGGTGTGGGCATCCGGGCAGGACATGGGATCAGAAGCCACTAGAATATAATTTTACATTTAAAAATAATAATAATGATGATAGGAGTTCATCAGACTTGGTATTCTAAGGACCGCTAGTTGAGCCCCGAGATGGCATCCTAGGCAAAAATGTTTATCCCCTTCAAATCACTGCACTGTTCACTGGAAAATCCATCATAATTTTTTCTCTGACCTTGGAAGGCCTGTGACTTTGGAGCAGGGCTGGTTGATGTTTAAGGTGTAAGAAGTACAGTAACAGTCCACAGAAGTTCAGATTTGAAGTTCTGTGGAGTATTTAGCTTTCTTGGGAAAACTACATTTATTGAGCATTCGCTTCCAGCATCCTTCCCTGACCTCCACACACCACATCTTGCCAGCAATATCGCTGCAGAGTATTGTTGATATGGTTAAGCTCTTACCTCCTTCAAGTCTATCTTTTTCTCCCCCCTCCAAGCCCTGTTATCGTGTGCCCAGGCTGGAGAAAGCTCTGCCTCGGAGCAAGGCCTGGCTCAACCCATGGGCTTATGCATTGCTGGGTCCCTCCTGGGCTCGCTGAGTGATGCAGAGCACAGCAGTGTGAAAACCCAAATCTCTTCCCATAATAAGGTCATTTAACATCCGAGGGAAGAGAACAGCTTTTAATCCTTGCTAGATCTGGCTGGGCTGCATTCAGACTAGCATTAACAAAGCCTTGAGGCATCCAGTTTCATCTGCAATGCTAATTCAGAGGAAGAAGGGGAGATGTATCATGGCCAGGAGGAGTGCTGGAGAAGGAGTATGGTTAAACCCAGTTCAGCAGGAACTGCAAAATTAACTTCTAATTTGCAGTTCATACAACAGATCACGCATAAAACATGTACATGGATATATACATGTACATATGTACATAGGTATATGCATATATATATATATGAAATCCAGAGCTGAGCCCTTTGAGCAGGATTGTTGGTAAGGTCCGTGGTCCCAGGCAGCACCCTCAGGACATGTTTATTTTGAATATCTTCTTACTACGTCTCTAAATCCTGTTTACAGTGGTGTCTTTGCACAGCCTCACACTCTCTTATTTTTAGATTAGGTGCATTACGGTAAGGGCAAGGATTCAAGGTTGCGGCCAAAAAGCAGCGTGCTGAATGGCGCCCAAGTCAGAGCAGAAGGGATGAAATCGAACCCCGCCTTGGCTTTAAAACAAAAAGCGGTGTTGCAGTGCAAAAAAGAAAGATGTTTGCAGGACCCAGCTCCTATCCAGATGGTGCACCACGGGGTCAGTGCCTCCCCGCGAGGATCAGTGATTTAAATCAGTGCCTAGCACGTGGTAGCTGTAGAAATAAAGTGATTTTAATTTCTGGAATCATTACCATTATGTCATATCAATTCTGTATAGAACAATCAGCATCTGAATCTGATGGGACATTTTGCAGTTGCTATTGGTAACGTTCGCTGTTCCTTCTAAAAACACAGAGTCTGGGGGAAGGATGTTAATGCGGAAAGGCGAGTGGTTAGCAGAGAATTTGTGTTTATTTCCCGAAATGTGTTTTATTTTGGGGTTCATTTAAGGATAACAACAGACAGTGATTGATCGGGGGCAAAGCGGCTCCATCTGGCTCAGGAATCTGAAGGTTTTGCTCTGCCTTCCCAAGCAGTTTTCCCAGTTACTGTTAAGAAGCTCTATTTTAGCCTTAAATAGAATATTATATTTGTGAAAATGGCTTAAAACCCTCAGTGGTTTCAGCATGGATACATGTTAGTGATACAGTAACTTTGTTAATTGCAAGCCTCTCCTCTTAACAGCCTTTTATGCATGCTTTATGTTTTTATGAATCCTTAAAAGACTTCTATGCTAACGTCTTATGGCATAAATGACTCATCTCACCTGACATGAAGAGTGAGAAAATCGGAGCCTGCTTTTCTTTTTTTTTTTTTTGCCTCCTTTTCTTCTGATTTCAGAATGCATCATTTCTCTGCTGTGGTTAAAGCCAAAGCCTCAACATCCTTTCAATTACTTCATAAGAATGAGAAAAGAAACACAATGTCAGGTGGGGAAGAGCAGGGGGAGGAAAGACTCCACAGTGCTGTGCTAGGTGCAGGAGTGTCCTTTTATTTTTTTGAGTCTATTTGAGGGATTTTAAGCTCAGGTTTTGAGGTATGTTGCATTTAGTGTTTACTGCCTATTTTTCCCTCTAAATCTGAGCATAAGACCACTTGCTTGCCCTGCACATCTCAGTCTACTACTGTTTTTCCTCTTTCTGAAACCCATGAGCTGTCAGTACTAAAAGGGTTGTGTTTTTTTTTTTTACTATTTTCCCTTTAAAAATAGGAAAGGAAAAATCAGATGCCCAAATAACACTGAGGAGTCAGCAAGTTTTGAGTTTCTTTGCCTTCCTCTCATAAGTGCCTCAGAATTATTTCCCAGCCTTTCAAACGGTGCCCTTTGCTGACATAGGCGGATTTAGAGGAATTTGGAATTCATTTGGAATATTCGTAGCGATTCGGCTGCTAACTATTGCTTTCCAGCAGTGCTGTGGGGTCTGCATCCTCTGTGCCACAAAGCCCAAGTCTAGCTGGGAGAAGCAGAAAGGGTTTCCAGATCTCATCGTTCCTCTCTCCTCCCATGCTACTGTTGTTGCCACAGTGCGATGACTCTGGGGTAGCCTTCCCTTCCTTCCCTTGCCATGTCCATTTCTTGTCCAAGGAGCGAACCAACTTGTGAAAGCACCAGTGCTGATGTGCTCCAGGCAAGTTTTTTGTTTTGTGGATGCCGATGCACGTGCTCATCCCTGTGAGCAAGTCCTTGACGCGCTCTTTGAGAAACGGCTGCCTGTGATGAATCCTCCGGGAGCAGGAGGCAGCAGGATGCTGGAGCCTCTCACCCTCCATGGGCAGAAGGCTGGATGTTTAGAAAGAAGGCTTTTTGCATAAGAAGGATGATTATTTTGGCTAATTGCAAAACTTTGAGTGATTGGGGATGTTAGTGATGGCAGGCTTTCATAAACGTTTAAAGCATCGCGACTGTTTTCCTTAGGACTCTTTCTCTTACTTGAGCCACTCCTGGACACGTCAGGCTGAATTCAGCCTGGCACTGGTGTCGACGCCTTTTCTCTACTAATACTAATACCTGGTAACGCGTTTTTCCATGGAAACATGCCAAATCCTGTGCTGGTCAGACTCCCATGCTTGCCCCTGTGACTTGCACCTATTTGTTTGAAGCGTCTTTTGAGTTTATTCGTAAAGCTGCAAAGAGGAGCACTGGGATGTAACACCAAAGTTGCGACACCAAAGGTTTTCAGGCAGAAAGGGTGTTTGTATCCTTTCACTGCGTGGAAACCGAGCTGCAAGGAGGGGGACAGTGGCCTCTGTGGTGCTGAATAAATGTTGAGGTTTTGGGAAAATGAATTTTCAACCCCTGAGCTTGACATCTAAGTGCCAGCCATCGTCTGTGCTGTGCGAACGTGCATGTTTGCACTCCCCGCTTGTAAGAAAGGGCTCTCTCACCCTCTCCTGTTTCTCCTTTCAGTCTCACAAGTGAATAGAAACAATGGTGATCTTAATAGTGGAGTTCCATCTCTCCTAGTGGAGAGAAGAACAACTGCTGTGCTTCAGTTGCCCTGGCATCACCTTTGTGCTGGTGAAATGCAGTTATTTTGCTTTCAGGTGCTTAATTGGGAGCTGCTTTTCCTCCTGATGCTGAGCCACATGCAGCTTTTCAACTTCAGTACTGGAGATTTGAGAATACCAATTTATTTCAGGTAAGATGAGGGCACCCACAGAAGCGTTTCCCTCTTCTCCTTTAGTCAAGTTGTTCCCAGCTCAAACGTGTAGCAAATTGCTGGCTTGTGTGCTGACTTTCACCAGCTTCAGCGCAAATACTACTCTCAGCTAAATGATTTTGTAGGAGTAAATAATGGAGAGGGAAAACAGTCAAGACATTTGCTGGCCTCGGGAATGGAAGCAGTCTCACTTCCCATAGACTTGTGTCTTGTGGTCTGCTGGCTTTCTAGCTGAATTACAAGAGGCTTTGGAGTGAGCTCCACCCCTCATTAGGCATCAGAGGCTCTGCATCGGACAGAGCCCTTAGGAATGCCCCGACTTTGCAGGACAAGCTTTGACTGGCCTCCCACACCTATTAGACACCAGAGAAGCTGCATGGGAGGGGACGCTTCGCTGGGGAGCGTGTATCCTCTGCTGCCTAATAATGCCGATTAAAGCTTTTCTGCAGGTGAGGACGTGCAAAATGTTGTTCTCCTCTTGACTTGGCTGCCTAATAAATTCATGCTCTTATTTACTGGGACCCGGTAGGGTCACTCTTTTCTGCCCCTTGGCCTATTTCCATGAAGGTTGTAGGAAAGTAGTGTTTTATGCTGCTGTCTCCTTGTCTGACGTGGTAGGAAAGGACTCAGTGGTCTAGGAGTTAAGGGGGATGTGTGGGCAGGAAGGTGCGTGTGCACCCAGTCCTGTAAGCCCTATTCGTGAGCTTTAGGAGACCAGGGGAAGAATCAGAAATCTAAGCAAAACTGAGCAGTGGATGGAGCCTTTCAGCTGAGCCCTTAACTGGGGAAAACAAGCACAAGGAGGCTGTTTGGGGCCGGGAGAGACCTGGAGTGGGAAGTCCGTGCTGTGGGGTTTATTTGCCCTAAGGGACAGGGGAGCAAGCAGAGGCTGGACGGAACTGGGGACTGTCCAGAGCATCCCCCAGCTCAGGCGGTCGTGGAGCATGCAGCGGGGAGGCGAGCAGGGCCCAGAATTGCTTTTTGCATGCCGGCAGTAGAATAATTGATATAAAACTTGGGAGCTTTTGCCAGAGATACATGCATTTGCACTGTTTTACAAAGTATTTTATGGTTAGAAGCTATGGAAAAGCTTAAATTAAAATAATTGAAGTTACCTGTAGGGAGTAAGTCACAACAGAATAAGGAACGCTGTCCATTAAGCACTGAAAGAAAAGCCAAGAGCAATAACTATTAAAGATGCAAATATTAAAATGTCCTTTTTCCTCCCATGGCAGGCACTGCCTGTTGTGGGGTATGTGGAGGAGGGATGAGCAGCGGGTGCACAGCTCTGCATGCATCGGCTCTTGGGTTTTTAACACGGGCGGTAACGAGGGAAGATGATAACGGGGTGCGTTAGCAGTTCTAATTGACTCCGAGGTAATGAGCAGAGGAGAACATCTTTAGTTTCTTGCTCTCTAGATGGATTAACGTAAGCACGAGCTCCTGGCTGCTAGGAGGGAGGAATCAAGAGCCTGGTGGTTACGGTCCCATCGGGATTGCAGTGATAGCCCGGAGGATTAGGCGGGCTTTGGGGGAGCTGGAGCGAGGCCAGGAAAGCTGCACGTGGCCTCAAAGCAGGTGGTGGGCTCAGCAGAGCCTCGGGCTTTTGGGAAGTACGTGGTGTTGCTTGAGTGGTGGGCCCGTGGAGTTGATAGCAGGTTATCTGCTCGGAGTCCAACTTTGAGTTTGCTTTAAAATGGCCTCGGTGTTTAATGAAAACAAACCATTGCAGCCATTCCATTTTTTGTCTTAAGTTTGACTTCACTGAAATAATCCACTGCTATGAAATTTCTCTGAGTGTCATCAAGGGTTTGCCACACTTCAAATGAAATTGCTGTCCTAAATGTTAGATATGCACTCAAAGAGGGAGATGTGTCCTGGGCTGGAGAAAAACTGCCTGGTCAGCGTCCTAGAGGGGCTGTGCATGGCCATGGACATCTGAGGCTTCTGCTACAAGAAGATTCTTTTCCTTTTGGTTTCGGAGAAGGCACCCAAGGAAAATGCCTCGTGTCTGTGACCAGGACCTAGGCTCAGGAGAGGCAGGCGTCGGTTTGGGTTACTTCTGTGCGCTTTGACCAGCAGAGGATGGTGCTCCAAGACAGCCAGAGCACTTTGTGCAAGCACAAAGACTCAAGAACTGTACTTATTCTTTTTTATCTGCTTTTTATATTTTATGATAAATCTACCTGAGCAGGACTTCAGCAAAAAGCTGAAATTGCTACAGAAAAGTGTCATTTTATAACTTTCCATCATTAAGTACTGCAATTAATGTGTCCATAGGCCATCTGCAGTTGTAAATTAACCATTTATTAATTCACTTGGGAGAATTTGAGCATCTGATGCAATTAAAAAGCTCATGTGCCAAGGTGTTGCCGTCTTTCCAAAGAGTTGCAGGTCCAGGACATCAGGTCAGAGAGCCAGTGAGAGCGCCAGGCTTCATCAGGCAAAGTTAGCAACTTGTTCTGGACAGTAAAAACTTACTTTTAAATTTTTTCACTTTAATAAAGTACCCACTCTAATTAAAGGAGTGCATCCTTGTGTGCTGGAGAAAGAGCAATTATTATGGGAAGGCTTTTTGGATTAATGCAGCCTCCAAAATGTGATGAGTGGAATTTGCTGGGGCAGAGCACAGCCGAGCGATGCATGCGGGGGGGGCAGGACAGACAGCCCCCCTGTGCCTCTATTTGCGCATCATTTAAGAGGCAGCACCAGTGGAGGGTTGCAGACCTCCAGGTGACCTCTGCCTGTCCCACGGCTATTTCCACATGTCCCTTGCCCTTTGGGCTGGAAGCTGAATCCTGTCTCGCTGCTGTGCTTTCCAGAGAGGATGGTTAATGCATCTTTGTGCGTGCAAGCAAGGCGAAGGCATGGAGAAAACACCAGAAGAAGCATCTCTGCACAAATGCCTGCACCCATCCCGCGTTAGCACATGCTATGGGATGAGCTGGCGGCAGCTGGAGGCTGCCAGCATCTGGGATGCCCTTGGAAAAGATGCCGGGGAGCAGGCAGGAGCAGATCCCACAGATCTGTTCCAGATTTGTTGACTGGTTTTGTAGCTGCTACGCTTCCATCCTTCCTCTGCCTTTCCCTGTGGTTATTCCAGGTTGTGTCATTTCTTTCACCTTTTTTTTTTTTTAATATATATTCCTTCCTTTTCTTGTATCAGCAAATTGAATCCTGAGCTCCAAAGGCTCTGGAAGATGTAGGATTCAAGTTTTCTCCCCCTGCTACTCAAATAGGTTAAAATAAAGGGCAGGAAAGAGTAAATTAGGTATTTGGGGTTTCAAAACGGATGCCTCCCGTTTTGACTGTCTGAAGCCTTTTGCACTGAAGAAACTTACTCCTGATTTTCCAGCTCATCCTGGCCGGGACGTAGCTCATGCTCAGTTTCCCCACTGTCCGTTCATCCTCTCACATTGTTGAAGCTGGCCCAGGGCACGCTGCCCTCCCGCATGTGAAATCAGGTCTGCACGTGTCCATCCCCACCGAGAGACCCGGCCTGGGTGCCTGGTGTCTCCGAGCCATCCGTCTGTCCTTTTTATCTGGCGCTTGCAGCTTTCCAATTGCGTCCCGGGGCTGTCCCGTGCTGCAGCTCGGCAGCTGGGATAATTCAGAGGCTGGAGCCGTCTGCTGCTGCCGCTGCAGAGGGTGAGAGATTTAAAGGCTGTTTAAAGATTTGTTTCCTACTGAAGTTTATCCAAAAGAACAAACCACCGCCAAGCTGCAAAACAAGCTGAGGAATGCTCCGAGCTGCTTTTCAGCCCCGGCTCCCAAGGGTGACCACAAGCCATCGCCATCCAGGGGCTGGTGATGGGCGCCTCTGGTTTTCCCCTTCCTATGGGGATTGGCCGTGAGCCTCGTTCCCCGATTTCCATGCAGGCAAAGACCTGGATTTTCCCACCCTGTGCATCAGCAGAGGGCTGGGCTGCTCTCGCAGGTGCCACTTTTGCTCTGGGTTGTTGGAGAGGGGGTTCCTGGTTCGTCCCCAGTGTCCCCACTTGTGCCTCCCTCCTTGCACACACACCCAGTGGATTCATTAAGTGAGCTCTGTTACTTCGCAATATTCAGAATACAAACAGCCCCTTTTATTGCTGAAGTCTCTCTCTTTAGCTGATTTTTTCACGGTTTCCAAAGCATCTGGTGCCCACGAGTGCGGTCGCTGTGCCCACACGTGGCAGGAGGCAGGTCCTGCTCCCTCCCTGGGCTGCCTCCATCCATCGCTCCCCTCCATTAAACACAAATTGTGCATCTATTTCCTCCTTTCCCCTCGGAGTGTTTGACAATTATTACTGCTGTCCTTCCTTCATTGTTTTTGTTTATCCATCTGTCTGCAATTTTTGTAGAAGCTGCGCTGCTTTTAATTAATGAGAAATTGCTGTTGTATTTGCTGTTCAGCAGTCTTTATTTCTTCAGGATTGGGGGGTTTATTCTTCTGTTAGTGAGCAATTTTGAGCTAGCCTTTTCCAGCACAAAACCCACTCAATTTAGAGTAGTAGTAATTTTAGGGGGGGGCTAAGCATGAATCCTAGCACAGAGCCCAGGCAACAAACCTCTGTTATTTATTTTTATGCTGCTTGTGGCTGTAGGGATGTTCAGCTGTCTGAAAGCAGGAAAGTCCCTGTGTGTTTGCAGCAAGCCCTGGGTTTCGGACCCCTCCGGGGCAGGGTTTGAGCTCGGGACTCCATGGATGGATTCTGGTGCCTATGTCCTCGCTGCACGGATGCTCGCTCCCATGGGCTTTGTGCCCTGTGCAAACTCTCTGCTCGGCTGCTGTGCTGGTGCGCGGGGAAGAGGCCGCCCTGTGGTTGTCTGAAAGTCGATGTGGCCCCAGTGCTGGGGTTTAATCCATCCCAGAGCTTCCCATCCTACACCCAGTTTTGTTCCTCAGGGAGGATGAGGGCTTTGAACCGAAGGGAGATGCTTCCCACGTGGTGAAATCTGGGATGCCGGCTGCTGTGCCCCAGGGCATAACGAGGCCCGTGTTTAATTAATACCCAGCGGCTCTGCAGAGGCACCTGTCTGCAGCCTCAGGGTGCTCAGACCGTGGTGCTGTGGGTGCTGACCTGCCCTGCCAAAGCTGAGGGTGCTCAGTGCTTGGCTGGATCAGTCCCAGGCTCTGTAGCAGAAGTGGTCTCAGATTTTTCTGCTCTTGTCCAGGGTCTGACTCATTAATTTCCTCACTTACTGGAAGCATGGCTTATTATTGCAACATTTTAATAAAATCAAAAGCCAAAACCAAATATTGACATCAAATTGTCTCAATACTAAAAGGAAAAAAATGTAGCATGCTGTTAGTGATTAGGTTTGCTGAGCTGTGTTGTCTTTCTTTGCTTAAAAGCTTGCTATATCTTTCTGTATCCCGATTTTTAAAGTGATTCCCTGTCACTCCTTGCTTTGGCTTTTGCATGGAGTTTGGCATTGTCTTGTCTTACACTTTCTTTGGAGCATCCTTTAATGACAACTGTAAGATGTTTGCACAAAGGACAGCAGCAGCACCTGTCCGTGTGTTCGGAGAGGGGAGGCTGAGCGCTGTGCTCCCACAGAACCAGGAAAGCCCATTGCTGATGAGGACTCCGAAATGCACCGCTAGATGTTGATTATCCTGATCGCTACCGCTTTTTCTTTTTGTATTCAAGTCAGATTTCTGTACTAGCAACTGCAGACTTGGCAGTGGTTTGTTTTGTCAAGTGGAGGTAATTGTATTTAGTGATAAGTCTCCTGCAGCCTTTCTGTTTGCCTACCTAATTGAATCTGCTTGTCTGCCTCCACCCAACGGGGGCATTAGCAGGTTGTGTCTCTGGGAGCCGCGATGTGTTTCCCGCACCCTCTGAAGCTGATGTGTGTGCGAGCTTTGGGCCTGTTGTTTGCATTGTTCATGGCACAGGGCAGGTGCCTGCAGGAGCATCAGCTGTGCTGAGCTGCCGTGGTGCAGCATCGCTGCCTGCACGTGGGGGTGCACGGCTTCGGAGAGGGAGACCAGATCCCAAAACAGATGTGGGTACCTGGGCAGGTCTGGGGCAGATTCCAGGATCAAAGCATGACTCTTCTTTGGTTGCAAGGAACGTATGGGCTAAAGGAAAGAAACCAGGGGCTGGGGTTCTGCCGCAGTTCCCGGTGGATCCAGGCACAGGGGCCAGCAGGATGGCCGTGTGTGCTGGCTTTGTCACCCGGTGGGCGAGCTGAGTTCATGCAGAGAGGGGACAGGCAGCAGGAGGACTGCTGTGCCGCCACTGAAATAAGATTACCCAAAGTTTTAAGCAACTTTGAGCCAGGAGAGTGATCCCGGGTCGGATGGGTGCTGCCGTTAAGATGTGGTTTCAATATGGGGCCCAGACCACAGAATCACAGAATTGTCTAGGTTGGAAGAGACCTCCAAGATCCCCTAGTCCAACCTCTGACCTAACACTAACAAGTCCTCCACTACACCATATCACTAGGCTCTACATCTAAACATCTTCTAAAGACCTCCAGGGATGGCGACTCAACCACTTCCCTGGGCAGCCCATTCCAATGCCTAACAACCCTTTCGGTAAAGAAGTTCTTCCTAATATCCAACCTAAACCTCCCCTGGCGCAACTTTAGCCCATTCCCCCTCGTCCTGTCGCCAGGCACGTGGGAGAATAGACCAACCCCCACCTTGCTACGGCCTGCTTTAAGGTACCTGTAGAGAGCGATAAGGTCGCCCCTGAGCCTCCTCTTCTCCAGGCTGAACAAGCCCAGCTCCCTCAGCCGCTCCTCATAAGCCTTGTTCTCCAGACCCCTCACCAGCTTCGCTGCCCTTCTCTGGACTCTCTCGAGCACCTCCATGTCCTTCTTGTAGTGGCGGGCCCAAAACTGAATGCAGTACTCGAGGTGCGGCCTCACCAGAGCTGAGTACAGGGGGAACTTCTCAGTACAGGAGAAGCTCCCGTACAGCTCAGTACAGGAGCTTCGCAACCACGTGTGGCCCTTCCTCATCTCCGTAGCACAGAACTGCACCCGGAGGGCTGGGCTGTGATCTCTGCTGGTCTCCCTGCCAGCATCGCTCATTTGTTGGATCCTGGTGTGCCCGGTGGCATTTAGATGGCGCTGGCTTCGGTGGGTGGTGTTGGCTCAGGACTAAGACCCCACTTAGGACTGAGTGATTAAGTACTGCTCATTTTGAGGGGGAAAATGCCAAATCGGAGCTTTCTCTTCACTGAAAGCTCAATGGTCTCCTTCGGCTTGCACCTTTAGAAGTTTCATGAAAAAGTGCTCTGAAAATTATATATAAACAGGCTTTCCTGTTCAAATTATAGTTGAATTTATGCCGGTAATGTGCTTTTTGGGCAAGTGTTACCTCTTCTGTGCATATAAAGATTTTAAATTGGCTTCAGCAACACAAAAATCCTTATTGCTGTTACACCGTTTGCAGTGGGAACGTGCTGCATCTGTGGGAGCTGCTGCCCCACGTTATCAGCAGAGCTGTCTGCTAAGGTTTTATGATTTTTAGGCTTTTTGGTTGCCCTGGGAGTGAAGGGAGCAGGAGAAGAGCTGCAGAGCTGGCTGCTGATGAGCAGCGATGATGTGCGAGATGCAGAGGAGAACTTGGCTCCCCCCTTGGATGCTGGAGGGAGGCGCCCAGCCTTGGAACCACGAGGAAAAACCCTTTATCCCGGTAAAGTCAGATTAAACATGTTTGATCCCAAAGTAAAGAAATGCTGACAGCTTCTGCAGTGCACCTTTCCAGTTACCTTTTGGAGTGAAAGCATGCTTGGACTTGGACAAAAATTTCTTTGCTGTGGCGAGGGGCTTGAGACTCCTCAGCACAGCCGGTTTGCTTTCCAAGGCTGTCATTCTGGCACTATTTTTATTAGCGTGAAAATTCAGTTTAAAATGGTTTTCGATAACATACAAAGTCTGTGCGTGGTGGTAGAAGGCTGCACTCCCGAGCATTTTTCTTGGAGACGGCCGCTTCCGTGAAGCTGCGCCTGCAGCCCTTGCCCTTCGTGCTGAAGAAACACGTTTTCCCTGGTAGAGCTGTGTCTTTTATAAGGCTTTGCTGTCTAACTGGGCTTCTTGAAATAACTTCGTATGGTACTTTTGAAGTGGGAAAGGCACTTCTGTGATGATCCTATTTATATAAATATTTTTTAGCAACTGGTTAGGGTGATTTGCACAGTTTTTATTTTATTTCTAATAAGTCTGGAGAAATAGTATTGCCAGAATCAAATTATTTTTGTTTCCCTATGAGTAACTATGGAAAAATATCATCATAAAGTCAGACTGGTTTCAGGGGGCACAAAGGGGGATGAGACTGAGTGAGGGGTGAGACAGAAATCTGCACCGAATCCACGTGGATGAAGCAGAAGTGTCAGAAGTTTCTAAAATTTCTGGAGACCATAAACATGATTTGTACGGCAGGGTTGGTAGGGGGGTTCTTTTTCTTCTTCATTTACAACAGAGTTGCTTTATTTCGTTTTTTTTTTTTTTCTGAAGTGTCTCGTGTTGTAAGCATTTCACTATATTTATACAGCAACTGCTACAAGATATATATGTGCAATTGTGGAGTTATATATATCACACCTGTGAAATCAACCCTTTCATGAATAATTTATCTCAGGCTGCTTGGCACTTTGTGTAGATTATTTTGAACTCACAGAAGGTTTTTCACAAAGACTTATAAATCCAAATTATTATTATTAAAAAAAAAAAAGCAATTAAATGCCAGCAGATAAACCTGTGTGGGAATAACAAGCAATTAGCCGTCACATGGCACTCTGGTAGATGTCACCTGCAAAGAAGTGGTGACAGTGGTTACCTGCGGAGAGGGTAACTCTGTTTTTTTCCTCTTTTTCCCCCATCTTTTTCCCTGGTCTTGTCCCAGCAGTGCAGTGCTGTCCTCCAAGCCTCTGTGCATCGTCACCTGAGCACTGCTGCAGTTTCATTGCTTCCCTCCACCAGTCTGATCCACAGAGCAAGCCCGGGATCGAACACTGCCTTTTTAACATCTCTCCAACCTATTGCATATCTGTTTTCTTTGGAGAACTTTAATGGTGCTAGAAAAGCAGTTTTCATGGGGTCTTGCTTGACTCAGAGTGATTCTTCGCTCCTTGGGGACCGCACTCTTACGCTTTGGGAGTGCACTTGCACCAAGGGCTAGGAGTGCCTACAGAAGCCTTTTGCATGGGTTTGGGGACATATTTCCTCCGTGTAAATACCATCGTTGCAGTGCATCAGCAAGGCTGCTGCATGCGTTGCAAAATCACTCTGGGCCCATCAGTTTGGATTATTTAGGTTAATTCTCAGGGTGCATCCGTTCAGCCAGAAAAACTGAATAAACGCAGGACCTTTGTTTCCCTGACACAAGTTTTGGAGGTTTTTAGGCAGAGACTCTGCATTGCTTTGAAAGCTGAATAAAATTACCAGTGCTGCTTTGTGACCGGGATAAAGGCAGCCCCGGAGGGAAGATGCTTTCTGAATGCCGCCACGAAGGTGGGGACGCGATGGTGGTGCTGAGCGAGGTGGTGGCAGAGGCTCCCCGAAAGCTGGGCTCTTCAGTGCCATGTGAGGATTAATTGATGGCTTCAGAAAAAAAATATGTAGTTAAAAAAAAAAAAAAAGGTTGTGCTGCTTGAATAGAGCAGATCTTGGCACATATGTCAGAGGTGTGATCATGTCACGGCCGTGTCCTGGTCCAGCCTTGCAGGGACCTCCCTGTAGCAGACAGCGGTGGCAGCAGTCGGCACCCGCTGCCAGGATGGTCCCAGGCGGTTTTATCAGTTCAGGATGCTGGGGGAAGTTCTCTTTTAAATCCACTCACATGCATAATCCTGTAATATTGTTGAGTCCTTCAGGTCTCTGTTGTGCCAAGCCGGTGACTGTATAAGTTTGTCATGTGTTGGATAAATGACTTTAAAAATGTCCCTTTGGTGGCTTTTGATTTAATCGGTGGTGTTCACCTCTTCTTCTTGTGCTCAAAAATGATCCAAATTGAATTGGTACGTACTGTTCTGGTCTTAATTTGCACTCCTGTCCTTGCTCTTTCTCTCCTCTATAGGTCTCAGAGAATGTATGCAACTTTCCAGCTGCTTTTTGCAAACCTTACCTTGTGTTTGAGCAGGTAGCTATTTGGAGTGAGGAGCTCTATACCGATCCCTCCTGGACACGTTGATTTTTTCCTCCCTTGTGCCACGCAGGGTGTTTCTGTCTCTATGGAAAGCTGCCCCCCCAGTAGGACTGCAGGGACGTTGTACCGTGACCCATGTTGCTGAAAACGCTCTCACAGCTCCGGCATTTTTTGAGTTATTTGGAATTCCCCAGACCTGTGTACTCGGGGTCCCCAAGCTCAGGAGTGCCTTGGCTTGCAGTGGTGGTGTCTGGGCCTGTGAACCCATCCCTCGAAGACCATCTCCAAGCATATTCCCTTCTGGCAGTAGAGAATATGCAGAGATAGTGAGCTGAACAGGGAATACAGGCTGCCATTCATCAGGATCTGATAAAATTAGGAAGAAAGCTTTTAAATGCTGTATTTCCTTAGATATTCCTCCTTCCAATAGTCCGTAAGCTATTCCCCGTGCTGATCCAGCAATGTAAACCTAGATACTACTCAAGATCAAGTTTTATTAAAGGTGGATGAGAATTAAACACAGCTAAAGTTTGGCCATCCTAATTTTGTCTTTACTTTTATTTATTATGTTCCAAAGTTAATGTACAGGAAAGAAAAGTTAAATACTTGGTGAGAAGCAGTGATGTGTGCAACACGGCAGGATTTAAATTCTGTCATACACAGAACTTCATATTGCACTTAGCATTCAAATTTGAATGCAAAGTAATTTAATTAATGAAGTATTTAGTAGCATCATTAATAGGCTGAAAGAAAGGATAAATGGCACATTAGTTTAAGTTCCAAATGAGACAAAGCTGGGAAGTATTACAGATCAAATGAGACAAAGCTAGGAAATATTACAAACAGCAATAATGGCAGAAGAAAATAATATAATGAATCACAGAAACCTAACAATATGAGTTACAAACAGAGAGATGTTTCAAAGTGGAAAAAAATATAAGATAATGTAACTAGAAAAAAAAATCCAACCATTTGTTGAAAAGGAAAGGAGCACTTGAAAAGGAAAGAAGCACTTGAAAGGCAGCAACACGAAAGACATGAAGAAGCAACAGGCAATAAATCAGACCTCAACTTAGAATGGGAGTGAAAGAATTAAAATAAAAACAATAAAAATTCAGCAAGCAAAATTTGGTTAGCTTTTGTTAATGTCTGGTAAGGGTTGTTGTAATTGTCTGCAGTTATTTGAAGCATATGGATGCAGAGGAGAAAAAGTGTTGTTTCAAGATTAACCAAGCTGTGGTAAGTAGGAATGAGGAGATGAAATGAAACTGTCCTCCTCTCATCAGCTGACGTCAAAGGATGAAGTATTTTCCCAGAAAGGAGGGGATGCTCACCCTATTGCTTGCTGTGAAAATACTGGAAGAAAAGTTTCTGCAATATGTCCAGATGGGCAGAGGAAATAGAGGAGGTTATCTTCAGGTATGTGTGAGCGTCTGCGTATATACACATAGATTTATACATCTATATACGCATGCACCCACATATAAATCTTTCTTTTTTCTAGCTTAAGGCACGAGTTGGTTTCACTTGGGATATATATACATATATTTTAAAGAAAATTGAGGTAGAATCTGGGCATGCTCTCTTTATTGGTTTGAGCCAGCATAGCTACGTTAAGCTGGTGTTTGCAGTTGCCTCTTAACATACCCAAATCTGTCTGTTATGTACTCAAAATCAAAGCTTAGTGTGTTATCTCCCCCCCAAAGACAAACTAAAGTGCTGTCCCACCTCCTCCTGCACCCATGGCCCTGGGATGAACTAGTACTCCACTGGCTTGCAGTGGAATACTCCTGGCCTTGCTGGCTCTGAAGACGTTAAGGGATTTGGGACTGTTTTCCCTTCCTAAGTCAGTATTTTGCCATCTGCAATCTACGTTTATGGGGATTATTATATTCTTATTCTTTTCCTTCCTTTTGCAGTCCTCACATTTGATCTTCCTTAGGAGCACAACAGAGCTGATTTTTGCCCACTGCTTGGTTGAGCTGTGCTGGGCTAAGCTGCTCCCTTCAGCTCTTAGCCCTTCTTTTCTCAAGTATGGAGACGCATAGGAGAGGAGGAATCAGAATCAGAAGTCACACTTTCTGCTTTCTTCCTTCTTTTTTTCTTTTTGAGAAGGAAAATAAACAAAAGAGGGAGTTCAGCAGCAGTGGCCATGAAAGCAGTCCCAGCCGTTCCCAGCTCACATTTTCTCCCCTTTCTTCCCCAAAATGAGACTACTCGTAGCTGTAATGCTGCCTGAAAGAGTATCAGAGTTTTTCCTATAAAAACTCTTCCCAGCTGAAGAACAAGGGAATAAGAAAGACTGTTAAAATGAAAGCCCTAATGCTTTATAGAGCAGGTTTTTTCTTATTTTTTTTTCCATTTCTACATTAAAACATTTAAAAATATGTATTTTGTTTCTTCCATGCAACCAGAAGGGTGAGCCCAACTATTAAGTGGCTTATAGGAATAGGGTCTCATGAGCTTTGGTATGCTGGTTCCTATTTTTTATTAACATCAGAGCCCTTGAAAGAGCTGGGTGGAATTAGAGAGGCAACTTGGTGGAAAAAATAAAATAAAATCAGCTTTTCCGCCTGGTTTAAATATTCCCCAATGTGCCCCAAACCATGCTGACAGGGGGCACGTCAATGCCAGGCATCAGTAGGGCGCTGCCCCAGCGATGCTCAGGGGCTGTGCTCCGTGCCCCTCTTCCTGCAGCAAGGAGTGGCAGCCCAGACAATCCCCCGAGACGCTCAGAAAGGGATCAGTGAAGCCTGTCATCTTTAAGCCACCTGTAACGTGGATGTTTGGGTTTCCAGGCAGAGCTGCACAATTAAGCCATTGTGCAGCGGCTCCTGCTAAAGACGAGCAGCCATAAAGCTTCAACCGAAAGAATACCGTAGAGCTTTAGAAATGACTGTAATATTCCCAATAAAGGCTTGACAGGTTTGACACTGATCATTTTGCACCTCTTTGTACACGTTTCCTGGTGCTGCTCCAACCCTGGCTGGAGGAGCCTGGAGAGTAGACGGAGAACAAGTTTTCATCAGCATCGCTAGTAGTGTAATGCTCTGGTTTTAGGATAGTCCCCTGCCTGAGCGTTGGCTGGAGGTTATTAGCCATTAGATTACAAGCTGGACTAAATGTTTATTGCCATCCCAAGAAGGAGGACTGCTAAAGGCTGTCCTTCAGCAAAGCCATCCTGAGCTTTCAAGCTCAGAGATGTGCACAAAAAACCACAGTGTTATTGCATCTATGTTGGGAAGGAAAATAATAAAAATAAAAAAGTTGTTCTGGTTGCCCTTTTCCCATTTGTTGCCATTTTGGCAGGGCCATGAGCTCTGAAAAATGCTCGTGGCAGGTGAGGTGCAGCAGATGGAGGATGGGAGGGTCGGGGTCTGCATGGGGAGCTCTGAAGGGCAGGGAGGGAGAGGACGTGGGGCAGCTTCTCACCAAGAAGTCTGAGCTCCCCCCATCTCCGCAGCGGGAGCAGGGACAGCTGGTGACCCTGGTGCTCCTCAGCTTGTGGAGCAGGGCTGCAGTGTCCCCCAGCTGTGTCACCGTGTGGTGACATTGCCACCCTTTACTGCTGCTTCCCTCCCCCTTCTCTTCCTTAATCCTTCCCACGGATGTTGGACAGGAGCATCTTTGAGGGAGACGCGGCTGTTTGGGTCCCACTCAGCCGTGTCTAGGACAAAACCAGGTTTGGTAGGTTTTCCCTTTCCCATTTCTAATTTCTCTGTGTTTGTGTTAATTACTTCACGGCTGTTCTCCAAGTGCGTATGCTTCAGCTGAATAATTTTGAGGTCTGTTTGCTGCACGTGGACCAGAGGGAATTGTGAGACCAGGTGAGGGAAGTGGAAAGAACCAGGAGCGCGAATTGTAATGCCGGAAATGTCTTCGTTAAAGGTTCGGCAGAGATCTTCGAATGTTTTCTGAATAGGCCATCTGTCAGCTGAAACATGTACCTGTCCGGGGAGCCACAGCGAGTGGCTAGGGTGGCAGTGAGGATGTTGATTTGGGTTTATTGTTTTCAGACCTTAAACACCTCCTGGATGCTTTCCAGGCTCTGTGATGGTGACTCCACAGCCCAGCTCCAAGGCCAGAGCACAGGGCAAATGATGCTGTAAGCCTTCTTTTCTTCTGCTTCCAAACAGTATAACATTTGTTTTAGAAAAGGAAAGAAGTAGATGCGAGATTTAAACCTAGAAGGAGATCCCAGAAGGAAGGGATTACTGTGAATTTTACCCTGTGCAAGAAGACGCCCAGAGAGGCTGGCGTGGTCCTGGTGGATGCCAATGAGATGTGAGGATCACTTGGGTGCCATTTCAATAATTAAACTGTCCTTTTTTAATGCCATGCAGAAAGCCCAGTTATAAATTGAAGAGGAAACTTGGTTCTTTAAGGACCACCCTATGGCATCAGCCCCTTCTTCTGGGAGGAGACAGTGCCCAGGAGATGCAGCCCTTCCCTTAGGAGACTGTTTTAGGGCTAGCCGGGTATGGAAGGAAGACGGCAGGAAGAACAGAGTGTAATTTAACATATCTTTATCACTCTCCAGTGCTTGCCAGGGGCTGCAGCCTTTGCTGCACCACAGGGAAGTGTCAGTGCCACTTCTGTGCTCCCTCCTGCTCCTTGGCTTTTGCACTCGAGTGTGATGGGCGAGTGCGTGGTCATTTGTGCCTGATAAACGTTACACTGCAGCTGCTAGCAAACGATGTGCTAAGTTCTTCCTCTCCTTTTCTTGTATTTTATTGAGAAGCATACCTCACATGTTGGCGAGGGGTGGAAAAAAATCCAGGGTACTTATTGCAAAAAGATGCTTTCAAGTAAATTGTAGTTTGGAGGTGAAGGTCTTTGGATTCTTGACCACGTAATAAATCTTTATCGGGTGAGGAACCAGGCCCTCAGAAGTCAGAGGGCTGGTCTTCTGGCAAATATTTCTGTGTGAGATTCTTACGACTACTAAAGGAACAAAGTGAGGTCTCCTGCACTGGAAACACAAAGCCTGCTCTAATTTGTGCTACGTGGTCCTTACTGAAGGCAGCTCCAGTCTCCTGGAGTTCCTTGTACTGATGTTGGCTATGGAGCTGATAGAACATCTCCCAGTTGTCTTCCTGTTCATTAAAACTGGAGTTGGATTTGCATAATGCTGGCTTTTAACTACATGCCTGCTTCTCGTTTAGTTTAAAGCCATTACGCCTTGTACCATCCTGCAGTTCACATCTCATTCCTGTGGGTTTCCCTGGGGATGTGGGAGAATTTTCCCTCCTCCCCATCCCTCCTTCCATGCCTGCTGTTGGTGCTAAATTGGTGGTGCTTGTTATGCTGTCACCTTTCGTTTTTGGGACCTGGAGAATGGTACCAGTGTTTTTGCACTGTGGCCGTTGCCTTCTTGCCAGGACTGTTGCTGTCTGCTGATAGAGATTTTGTGTGATAAAGATTATGATTATAATCCTCTGGGACAAGTTCTGAGCATAAATGCCATTTCTGATGCCATATCCTTCTTGAGTAACAAAATAAGCTAATAAATAAATAGAGATGCTGTGATGCAAGTACAGAGGGTGTGAGCTGTCCTTCCTCCTTTCTGTTCTCTGATTACAGTTTATTTTTCTCTCCATTTTCTTAGAAGCTGTCAATCTACATAGCAAGACCTTCACTCCTCAGATAGGAATTCTTCTTTCTCCCAGCAGCAGAGCTTTGCCTGGCTGGCTACTATGGACCAAAAATTACTTTCAAGCCCAGTGGCTTTCTTAGTATATTTAAGCTGCTGAGCTGTTATCAGTACTTTTTCAGTAAAACTCTCGTTTTCTATCACAATGTGGTATTTTAAAAGTAATACACTTGACATGGATGGTGTCTTGCAAAAAGAGTTTGTTGGATGTTTCAGTTCAGAAGTTCAGGGTTTGTTTTGTGCTTGTTACTTTGTTTTAGGCTCGCTGCCATGGTTTAGCAAAGAATATCTGGTGTTGGTTTTGGTGTTTTTTTAATGTCTGGGCTTTCGGTAGGGCAATTATTAAACAGATTGCAGGAGCTGTCTGGAAATGTGGTGTTTGGTGAGAGTAGGAGATTTAAATTTTTTATTTTTTTTTTCCAGCACCTTAATATATATGTATCAAAAGCAGTGTGCAATGAAATTGTTTTCTGCTCCTGTGGATTGGCTTCAGGTTGAATTCTCAGCTCTCCTAATTGCACATAAAGTGGGGTGGAAGCTTCCTCTTAAATGTTAATAAGTAAACAAACAGATCATGAAACAGAAGAGATGTAGGGATCGGTTACTTTTTTTATAAACCTGATGACTTTTAAAGCCAATCTCCCTACTTTTTAAGCCTGTCCACTGAATTTTGCACTCTTAAGAATTGGTACCTGAGCTGTACTGGGTCTGCAGCCCTGGAATTGCTCGCCAGCACAAATTAATTAAAGCCATCTTCCCAGAAGTGCTCTGCCATCGGCAGCGTCTGCAGTGATGCTTAATGCCTCGAAGGCAAAAGGAAAGCAAAGCAATGGTGTTGTCCTTCTTGGTCTGCCCTGGGGTGGTGCTAGATATGTGGGGTAAAGTGGGACTGATGCTGGTCTCCTTCATATGAGGAATTTGTCATAGAAGTCTGAAGTTTGCCGACATTTCTGCGAGGTTCAGGCTACAGTCAGGGCAAGTTAGGGCTATGGTCACACACGATTTTTATCAACTGCTTTGGTAGCTGATATCCTGCCCTCTTGGTCTGTCCTGCAGTCCTGTAGAACAAGGCTTAAAGGTTAAACAAGGAGATGAAGATTTAAGGCTAGTTTAAGATTTTATTGTTATTATTATTCATGTATTCCTATTGCTTTGCTTGCCATTACAACTTTAACTTCAGACTCTGTAACTCATGGGAAAAAAGCACCAGGCAGGCAGTGCATCCCCCATGCCATGCAGGGGATTCTGTAAATGCACAGAGCTTTCCTTCCATCGAAATAGCTCTCAGCAATACAAAATCCATAGCGCAGGCTGTACCTATATCCCTGCCCTACAAGGGAGGGGGTATCTATTTACATCACAGAATTAGCAAAAGAAAGCATCAAATAATCCAGTTCTGCCAAGGTAAAATGAACTCTCGGCTGTAAATTGCTTCGAGGCACTCAAGGTGCTTTATTTGATAAATGAGGTTTTCGAGTGCTTCGGTCTCTTGTGGGAGGCTGGTAGCTGGAGGTTTGTCTGCCTCCTGCCTCGAGGTGCGTTTTTAGCTGCTGAGTCACCAGACGCTCATCTCAAAATGTGGCCACTGGAATTTGGGGGCCATTCATGATGGTTTTGTCACAGGAGTTGCAAGAATGAGAAATCCCAGTGTCAGCACTTGTTGAGCATCTGATGTGAATTCCTTCCTTCCTGTTTTGGGGGATTGCGTAGGGGAAAGGACTTCCACCTGATACTGTGCGGGGCTAAGCAGCCAAAAGAATGGTTATAAAAGTGTTAATGGTAGAGGAGGAAGACTTTTTTATTTTTTTTTCCTCCGCTGCAGCTTTTAAGTTTTGAAAGCATGTGCCTTGATTTTAATATAAAGTAGCCATTGATGTGAGATGCCACGAATAAAAGGCGCTTTTCTTTTTTTCCTTGGCATCGAGTCGTTGTGCAGGGAGTTTTGTGGCGGTGCATTTGTGAATGCATTTTGGGGGGGAGGTTGCAAAGAGGCACTGGCAGCACACAGACCACATAGATTTGTTTAGAAAACATCCCATTATGCTCTATCCATCTTTTTAATGTCTGCTGTGAGTGCCAGTCAAACTTCTGTCTTTGTTTTTTTTACCCTCAGATTTCTTCAGTTACACCCATGCACATCTGATAGGACACTCTTACGGAGACAGGAGAGAAAAAAATCTTGTGTGCTGTTCTATGCTAATAGCACCAAACCCTCTCACAGCACTGCTGAAAGCTGCATTGTTTTAGTTGTGCTCGGGAATGTTGTATAATTGCAGCATTTTGTCCCATCACCCGCCTTTAATACAATTAATAATGGTAATTGCACTTTCCACCTGTTGATGTCAAGGTGGGTCACAAGTGATGGGTGAGCATCGTCCAGCATGGTGAAGGATCAGGGACCTTGGGCTGGGGAAGGACTTCTGCGTAGCTCCAAGGACAAGTGATGATGATATGTGAGATGCCCTACCCCGACTCTGCAGAAAAAAAACCAACTATTTCTTAGCAAAAGTATTTAAAAGTAATTACATTTAACTGGTGTTACCATCTCCAGAGCTTGCCCAGCAACAAGCTGCTAGGCAAGCAATGCTCAATATAATATTATAAGCATATTTTTTAGGGAAAAAGATGTCCTTTTGAGGAAACGAAGGGCTATGGTCACACACGTTGACCATCACTTCTTGTTCCTTGGGCTTGTCCATGCCTGTTTTGCATGGCCCTTAACACCCTCGTGCAGGCTGACGGCCGTGTTGTCGCACTGGACTTTGGCTCTCTGCATCTGTTCCCTTGCAGGCGCGTTGTTTGACATCAAGATGTTCGTGTGTCTGCCTGCCTAGCTAATATCTGTTGATCTTTCTGGCTCTCTGCCTTCTGTGGTGGGGAAATATTGAGGCTTAATGGAAGCTTTGCAGCTGACGGCTAAATGGGCTTAATTTTGACACTTACGTTTTTTTTTAAGCAGAAATAATGCATTTGGCTGGCAAATGCTATAGCATTTCTTGTTTTAATGCTATCAGCAATTTTTGTGACAATTTCGCTGCTCAAAAATGTCAGCGTGTTACATTTCAACTCGGTGTGGAGAAATGTGTGTTAAATGCCGAGTGCCTGGGTTGTACGTTCATCCCTGTTAACTGCCCTCCACGAAGTTGTGTGGCTGCAGACCGCTTCTTGCATATAGAAAACTATTCCTGTAAAGTGTTAGAAGCGACTGGCAGAAGTCGGAGTGACATTCCTGGTCTCCCCAGGACAGTGGATTTTTCATCTGCAGTGCCAGCACACCGCTCGCTGGTCCGAAATGCCTCTGCAAAGACTGTTTCCGTACCATCAGTGGATGGCACTACACCTGTGTCTGTCTGAAAATAATGCAATCAGATGTTTGTGCACTTGGCTTTGCAAAAATGCAACTTTTCAACACATTTTGGGGCATGTATGGAACTTTGAATCAAAACCCCCTCCGGGATAGTGCTCCTTGCAGCTGTTGGCCAAATGGCTGAGAAGCGCTTTGAGCCTTAAAGACCATTCCCTTTACGGATAACCAGTGAGGAAAGCACATTTGAGACAAAAATACTTCTATACTCCCCACCCCCGTGATGTGAGTGCTATGGTTTATGGTGGTGGGCATAGAAGGGGCAGCGTTTTACCTCAACCTATAGCTTTGGAAAAGAAATTCAGCTCCTGCCTTGATCCCTGTGGCCCTGAACACCAACTCAGGAGCATTGCCCATATCCCACAGCATTTCCACCTCCTCCCTGGGCTGTCCTGGGAGGTTTCTCAACTCCTGCTCTTGGCCAGGATTAGAACCCGGTGCGACAGGAGCAAAATGCCTGGGAAGGTTAAAATTAAGTAAGAGCAGGTAATGTAATAGAGCTTGGTCAAAATATTGAGAAAGTTGCCCTAAACTTGGCAACAGACCCTTAATAAACAAACTGAGATAGTAACAGAACGTGCTTGTTTTATTTTCACAAGCAAATAAAATATTTTTTTGAAGAAGTTTGCTGGTTTTAGGCCTCAGTGGAGGGATCCGTAATTGCTGGTTGACTGACCGGGTAAACAGAGCCTTGTGCAGCTCTGCTGTAATTGAGGGTGTGTGGGTCAGGCCGTTTAATTGCTGTCTGCCTGCTTGGAATAGAAACCTCTCCACAGCCACGGACTCGCTCTGCATCTGATTGAGTAAACAAATTGTCCATCAGCGAGGTGCCCTGCTCGCCCGGGATGCTCAGGGTGAGGGGAGCAGCCTCGGTCCTCTCCCCAAAACCTAGGTCTGAAGGGACCTAATTAAAATCCCAAATTAAACGCTGTGTAGGCCAATCGTGCTCTTACTGAAAGATGAAATTAGAAAGCTGGGAAAATCGAGGCTGGTGGGATTGTGGGAGTCCCTGGTCCATCCTGGGGCTCGGCTCTGTCACAGCATCGCTTGGAGCACCTGCGGGTCCTCCGGGGCTGCTGTCTGCCTGCTTTGCTGGTGCTCCTCAGGGCACGCAGCATTTGCACTATTGTGCTATAGAAGTCCAATAAACGTTAATATTTTCCTACCGAGATTTCAAACAGGATTTTAAAAGAAAATGTAGCTGTCAGCCTGCTTGTGTTGCTGGACTTTACAATTGGATTGTGGCTGATTGCTTACAGGCTCTGTGAGGCTCCTGATGTTGATGTCATGTGGAAAGATGGTTCAGCTAATTCCCGATGTGTAAATAAATGAAAAATAATATAAAAAAAAAAAGTCGGCAGGATGTGTCTGTGCTTACTTTTCCTATCTGTTAAAGACTAATTTCAATGCCTGCTTTGTTGTTCTTATCTTCTGCGTTGTCACATTTTACGGTGCATCTCCATGTCCTGCGGGGCATCTCCTGAATTTCTCACTGTTCTCTGAGATCCCCCTTAAACCATGCTTCTCTGGTGTTGTGTGGGAAAAGCAAATTGAAAGAATCTGGAATAATGAAGTCACTGAGCTGCCATGGTGCACAGAGGACATGGAGCAGAACCATCTTTTCCTAATCCCATAACCCGCGTGTACTCCACGCTTTTATTGCTCTTGCTCCCACTGCATCACAGCCAGGTTCACCAGTGTGGTCTGGCTGCTCTGCACATCTGTGATGCGAAGCGATTCCAAGCCTGGCCAGGCTCACAGCTCTGCCGTTCCCTGGGATAGTGTGGCGTGGCTGGGGCAGGCTGGTGAAGCTGCTTTTTGGACCACACGCTTGTTGGGGGAGAGACGGTGTATTTGTTCAGTGCACACTTTTCTGACAGTGACATATGAGATCAGAGAGCGTGGCTGGTTTTCAGGATTCCTTCTAAGTTGTGAGCTGAGAATTCCTGTTTAGAAACGCTATCCAGCAACTGGAAAAAACAATATTTGCAGTATAAAACATTGCAAACCCCAATGAGGTGGTCCGAGGTTCGGCACTGCTCAGCCAGCTCCGACTTTGATTTTGCTGCACAACGTGTTGCTTTTCAAGAAGGTGCTGTTTATCACAGCCTCCGTTCATTTGAATTAAGCAGGGTCTTTGAGAGCAAGCTATTTCCTTGTTTAATATACACACCAAAACTGCAAAATTACTCCAAAGCTCAAACTTGTGGACTTGAAAACGTATCCAGCAGAGAAAGAAAATTTTCCACATGAGGAATAGTGTCTGCTTGGTTTCTCCCCTCCCTTGATGGGTTTGTGTCTGGGCATGATTTCAGTCCTTCCTTCCTATTTAGCGGACCAAATGTTCAAGTGGGTGTGAAACCTGCAAGCAAGAAAAAAAGCAAGCGGAGAGCAAAATAAGCACGGCACTGCTTCTGTGACGCTGCGTGGTAATGTCTCAGCACGGCTACCTCCAGGAAGGGCTCCTGGTGGCAGCAGTAGGACACGGAGGAGGAGTGGGAGCGTTTCCAAAGGTACCTCGGTGGGTTGGTAGGTCAAGACTTTCAGTCTGTGGGAGGAAACAATAGTAGAGGAGAGCAAATATTCCTGGATATTCCCTGCCCCAAATTATTCCCTTTTGGGTGTATTTGGCCAGAATTTTGCTAAGGGCTCTGGAATCTTGAGGAGGGAGCAGGGACTGTGCTGCTCTTTAGCTAATGGGGCATCTTCGGGGCATACATGAAATGCATCTGTTGCAAGGCTGGATGTCCTAACATATGGAAAAACATGTCATTTGGTTGTTTTTGTGTTTGTTTGTTTGTTTGTTTGGGCTAACCTTAGAGAAGTGCCTTATAAATAGTCTTTTAAATATTAGCTCCCAATGCGGTAAGAGGGACGAGCCCAGCAGGCTCCAGGTTTCCTCCTCTACCCTTGGGGCTCCTGCAAAACCTCATGAAAGAGCAGGCAGGAGGAGAGCAAGCCTGAATGTTTTATTGCCAGGGACCCAATAGCAGCTTGGGTTTGGGGAATGAGGAACATGAAGGTCCATCCTTGGTCTCCCTGGCTATGGCTGGTAAATGTCTCTGAAAGGTGTAGGGGAAGGTGCTGCAAGCCAAGGAACCCCCTGGAGGGGTTTTCTGCAGTCCCAGAGCATAATACCCTACCTGTAAGTTTAACGGCTTTTATACTATAGTTGATATGCTTTTTAACTTGCAAGAGGAATTAATTTCACCTAATTTAATGGTCTAGGAGTTGGGCACCCGTTCAAAATTCCCAGCAGAGTTGGTGATTAGGAGCAGGAGGTGCTGGAGGGCAAATGAGCCCGTCTGTCTCCAACACCGATCTCAGATGGGAAGGGTCCCTCCGTGCTTCTCCATGGACTGCGCAGGGATGGAGACGACTGGTTGGCACCTTTGGTTTTGAGATAGCTGAAGTCAGACAAATCGACCTCAGAGGGAAAACAGTCTGCCCTCCCCCAGATTGATGCAGCGGGTGGAATTACATGTCTTTATGGCACCGAGCAAGGAAAAAAAAATCCCAGATATTAATGAACACCAGATTTGCCACACGAATGAGCAGAATTTTTGTTGCTTGGTGAGAAGAGGAAGCAACCATGATCTTTTTTTCAGAGAAAACCCAAATTTTAACAATGAGAGAGGGGAAAAATGCCATGTGAAGTGCTCAGCTCTTGGGAAACAATTGGAAAAAAAATCTGAGCCACTGGGTTTTTCTAGTTTTTATTTTTTTCTGCTTGTTCTGTTTTTGATCCGCGTTACACAAGTTTCCTGTTTATTGCAAAGCGGGTGGGTGTCTGCATTTCGTACCTGAGCTGTTCTCCAGCCCCATGTGCTCCAGAACAACAGCATCACATTAGTTCTGCATTGCAATTTCTGCAAGCTATTTAAAAGCAGAGTTGAGATATGTGCTAGCAGGAAAGGCCCAGGCACATTTTATTAAAGGCCACCTGGAGCCAGGGCAGACTTATCAGTAGCATTCGGTGTGTTCGATGTTGGGTGTTCTGACTCGTTTATTTATTTAATTTAACTTCACGTTTTGACGCTGGCCTAGAGTAAACACGTTACAATCATTTTCTCCTTGTACTTCTGCTCAGAGCTGCTGAAAGCTGCTTGGCTGAAGTTTTGTGACCACCCCTGGGAGAGGCATTGCTGTAGCTGGGTCTCCGATGCCTTTTTACCTTGCTGGGAAGGCAACTCGAGGGAACAGTCCCAGCATAGCTTGGGCTCCTGAATCTGACACAACACGTGGGGCAAGGAGCCCATCCCAGTGTTTGGCAAGGCAGTGCTAGACAGATGAAGCTGCTGTCATTGACCTGGGCCACTGGAAGGTGGAAACAAATGTCTGGACTTCCATTTAAATATTGTTGATTTTCCTCCCCATGCTGGTGTGTCGGATATGTGGGACACGTGGCGAGCATCCTGCTGCTCCCCTCGCCTGCTTAGTTCCCGGCTGTCTTGCTGCGCTGCCTGTCGCGTCTTCCGAAATTCAAACCCTTCTCTTTGATTACAGAAAGACTTTGAAATTTTGCCCTGTCTGGGGGAGATGCTAAGGTTGACTTGTGTCTGCAGAGGAATGAGGAGGGATTAAGGATTTGTCAGGAAAATGCTTTGGCTTTTGGCTTATTTTTCTTCCTGGGTAAATAAATATCTTACTAGTGTTACCAGCTGGGGATTGCAGAGCAGAAGACTAAAAGCCCAGAAAAAAACATGGATTCTCCTAATCTTTTTATTATGCCATGACAAGTTAGAGAATACCTACATTGTGCATGCAGCATGTGTCCTTAAAGGGCCGTTAAAATCAATTTCGCATCACGGTTAAGCTGTCACTTTGTTTTCTCCTTGATTAAAGCTGTTTGGTCCTATACTGCTTCCTGGGGGGCAGCGCGTAAAGCTTCGGCTCTAGAGGCAGTATGGGACGCGGACACTGCTGGCTGGTGACGCACTGATCCTGGGCTCTCAGCACCGCCACCTTCTTGCTCAGGTGGCCAACCTGCCTTGCGTTTCCATCCAGGTGCTCTCTGGTGCCTTCGCAAATCACTTTTTGCACCTGCCCGCAGTATCAAGTGCGTGACTCCCATCTTTATTGCCATCGAGAGGACCGTGTCCTAGGGGGTTCTCAGCTCCCCACTGAAGTGTTTGGCCTCACAGAGCTCTGCGTTCAGAAGCAGACAGCATTCACAGGAGGTATTGAGAGCAATTTTGGGGGTATTGTTCAATTCCAGAGGCTGTTCCTTCTCCCCTCAAAGTTGATGACAGCTCTTCTTGCTGCTGTCGTAGGGCAAGATTAGGACCTTTAAGGAGCTGATGCTAACATGGAAGACTGAATGATGTTTGTTCTGCTTAAAATACTGTTTCTTCAGTCTAAATTTCTCTCCTCTCATTCTTTTGTCGCTAGGAAGCAATTAAACTAAAATAGGGCTTTGTTTCTCAGGAATTTGACACCTCTGCCTGTTCCTACATCCAGCTTTCAACCTTTGTTCAAGGTAAAATAATTGGTGTGAATAGGAAACAGCCCAAAGGAATAGTAGGTTAAATTTCATCCTAATATAAATCCTTTTTATTTATTTTTTTTTAAGCCAGTGAAGTTAAATCAGAACTAAACTGGGACTAGTGTTTTATATTTGTGAGACTCACCATTTCTTCATCAAAGTCTGTGTTTTGGAAAATCCTGAGCGCTCAGGATGGGAAACACCTCTACAATTCTGCTTATTCATTTCTCATTAAATTTCCACATCCATATTATGGGTGTTTTGCTGATACATCAGAATTGCTATGGCTAGTTTCACAACTCCATCAGATACTTTTTATCATACAGTTCATTACGTTTAATGGAGTTCTGTGGGAAGGCAGGAGATGTAAACTCCAGGAGGCTGCTCAATATCTAAATTAGGTGTGACCGTGTAGTTTCCCTGTCTGTTGATACTTCAAGGTTCCCGGTAAGACAGTTCTCATTTTTTGTCTGAGTAGAGCCTAAATAGTTTTTTCTTTTTTAACAACTGTTAATTTATCACATCTGTAATCAAAGGAGTAAATTGGATGGAGAATTCTGCCACAAGATTGATTTTATCCTCTACCAAGAAATCTCCTGCTCTTTACCCATTTCCCAAACACGCGTGTGTTGCTGATTCATAGGTGACAATATTGGTTGTTAAATTAGTGACTGTTTTCAGGAGTTTTTGACTTTAATCTGTGTAGGTGGTCCAGAAATTCCTTCTCATCATCAGATATTCGGTAACTTTACAGACCTCCTTTACTGTGTGTGCCATTGAAAAAAAAAAAAAAAAAAGCTTCACGTTAAGTTCAGCAGCTTATCTCCCATATTTTGGACTGATCTGGTGCACACATGCTCTTGAAAAATAGGTTTGAGTCTTTTTGGAGCAGCTGTGACAGCAGGAGCCCTTCCTTCCTCAATGCCCCACAAGAAGAGCTGCCGATGAGCGTGGTTCTGGGCAGGTCCCTCAAGCATCAATAAGCAGGAGCAGATTTTTTGAGATTCAGATTTCAACAGATTCCACAGCAGAAATATCTCATGGGACTTATAAAACGAATGCAACGAATACCGTAATTAGTGGTGTTGCTTCTGGCTCTCTGCAAACTCAGACAGATCTTCCAATTCGTTGCTTTGTGAATTCACCTCCATGGTACCAATGGGCTGGGTTTGCCCTACCTGTGTTGTATCATCAGGGCCCTGGAGATCACCATCTCGGGGTGTCTCTCGCTTGTATAAGCACTTGGCCGCATCTGTCTCTTCCCACAAGGCATATTTCTTCTTAGCCAACAAACTTCTTGGGAACATGTGATTGTGGGAGCTATCCTGCCTGGGATCTCTGGTGCTTTGATAGCATGAGTGTTAATTAATCCTGCAAAGACCATCATTAGCTTTTTGTCTGGCTGTTCCAATCTGTCCCTAGCAATAAGCAGAGCGACTGCTCTGTGCTCCCCAGTTTCTTCTCCCAACCTTTCCTTTCCTTCCCCGAGGGTCAGGTAGGTTTACGAGTGACCTGAGCGGCATTTCTTCAGACAGGAATTTATGGACCCCACACCTTCAGTCTTCCTTTTTTTTTTTTCTTTTCTTTTTTTTTTTTTTTTTCCCTATAGTCCTCCCAGTATCTCAGTGCAGCCCTGAAGGGCTCGGTGTGTTCCGAGGAGGCCGGGCACAGATGGCCTCCTCCTCGGGGCCGATCTCCCGGGGCCTGTTGGGTGATGTTGCTGTCCATCTGGTCCATCGCACACAGCTAAACTGTGGGGAGTTTCCCGTTGGCGAGGACAATGTAGCCCTTTGTCCTTCTCTAAATAACGCTTCTTGGGGGCCACTAGAAAATAAAAACCCACCTAAGGCAGACATCCCCCAACCCAGCATGGGACCTGGCCCTCATGTCTGCCTTGAGGTCTTCCCGTGTTTAGCCCACCACCATGGTGCCAACACCGGTGTGGAGCTCAGCTGTCTGCACAAGGGCATAATGAGGAATATCCTCTCTAAAACACTGTGCCGTGTTGATTTTACTCCTTCTGATCTTTTGGGTGCATCGTGCAAGTTTTGTCGCTACCCAACTGCGTTACTACGAGCGCCGCGTCTGATCAGCGTTTCTGCTGCCTCCTGGGGGCCTCCCTTTGGTCGTGGGATGCACCTTTTGATATTCCCCGATTATTTTATGGAAATGAGTCCTCCTGAAATGGACTGCTGCTTTCTCTTGCCATGTTTCCCAGCTGTCTTCCTGGCCGATTTTTATATCCCATTGCCCCTGGGGCTGTTCAAAGGCTTCTTTGGAGTCTGAAATCCCTGCGTGTCCCAGAGCTGAGAAAGCCAGAAGACCGTACCTGGTGGGTCATTACGATTTACTCTGAATTTTGACGCCTGGTGTGTTTTCTCTCATGCTGGCCTTGTGTGTAACACAAGCTGGAGTGCTCTGGGCCAGCACTGTGTTTTTCTTTTCTTTTCCTTTTTCCTTTGTTTGTGTTATGCTTGATTTGATATTCAGACCTCACTCAGTGCTCTTTGGCTGCTCCTTCTGAATAAGAAAAATTGTTTCAAGGAGATTGTGGCTCTGGGTTTTTCAGGTAAATATGTTGCTTTCCTCATTTTAAAAGTGTGATTTGAACTTTATCAAACAGAAATCTTCTTTATTTATTTTTAAATGGTAGTAAAGGAAAGGCCTGGTAGTCATGTGAATAGTCCAGCTGGCCTTCCAATTATTTGCTTGATAAAGATAAGTTTTGTTGCTTTTGAATGTGCAGTGTTTTTATAGAAATAGATTTGTTTTTTAAGAGTTAAAACTGTAATAAATTAAAAGTGAGATGTCTAGTGTATGGTGTCTTCTAGCTATCAGAAGTAGCTCAGTTGAAAATGGTATTTTTCACTTTAAGGATACTTTAGTTGTTTCTGGGGGTGGATTGTCCCTGCTAAAACTCAGTTTAACCCCATAGGTTCCCAACTATGTCTGACGGCATCATTTTATCCATTTCCCTGGGATTGATTCTGACGTTTCTTCACAGCCTTTGCGTGGATTTTAAAGGTGTATTTGTGGAAGAAATATTTTTGTTCGGTTTCCAAGATAGCTCAGTTATTGTTGGACAGAATGAGATCCTAGATCTCCTAGTCTGGAAAACCTTCAATTATCAGTGACACGTTCACTTTTTTTTTTTATTTTTTTATTTTTTAGCCTGGACATAACGTTTTACTTAAATGGGCTTTGTTTGCTCGGTTGGTTGATTGGTTGGTTGATTTTTGGTTTGTCTCAGCACAGTGACTTTGTAGCAGTTTGCTTTGCAGAGTGATAAAAATAAGGCAAAGTTAAGCAAGCTTTGGGGCTCTTGCTTGGATCCACATGCATCAGTGTGCTGGGTTGGAGATGAGAAGGATGTGACACAGATGTGGTCGGGAGAGGAGGTGGAAGGGCTGGTGTTATTGCAGGGGTTTGGTTGTTGCTTGTGGTCTGTTGGCTTGTGAAAGCCCTGGCAATAGTATGCTATGTGCCTGGAAGTAATGAAGCAGCAGGGCAGCTGACTTGCCTTGTCCTTCCTCTTGTGGGTTTATGTCAAGAATGTTTTGAACAACCAGCAGCTTAGGAGCCAAGCTTTCTCGTGCATTCATTTTCTGGGTTCTCTTAATGGTCTCAATAGGAGGAAGAACTTGGTGAGCAGGACACGAGGTGAACGTGCTAAGGTCAACTGCAGAGGGAGAATATTTCATGTCAGCCACTGTGCACGAGCTTCTATATGTAACTCACAGGGCACTATCCCTCTTTGTTATAGAACTAAATTGTTACAGGAGAAGTGTCTCCGTGCAGAGCAAATGCCACGTCCTGTGGAGCTGTGCTAACCTGGCATGCAAGCTGATGTGGGTGCGCCCGGCTTCCTCGCTCCTTCTGCCTGGCACCTTTCAATCAGTGTTCAACCCAAAGCAGTGGTTTTCACCCAGATATGCATTACTCAGGCTGTTGCACATGGTGCATCAATTCCCAAGCCAAAGGGGAAAAAACAAACAAACAAAAGAAAACACAAAACCAGAAGAGAAGAGGGCAGCCTCCTCCCCAAGCCTGACTTGCCCTACCTGTTCCAGGCAGGGAATCCAGCCCTCTGCACCTCGGCGGCGATTTTCAGCTGATATCACACCGTGGCACGAAGAGGATTGCCAAGGAAAAGCTCTCGAGCTGAATTCAGAGGCTTCTAATTAAAAAGCTTAATAGGCAGCAAATAAAATGAAATAGAAAATTCAAAGGGTGTTAAAGAAAGCCCAGGGTGAAATTTGAAATGGCTGGCCTTTCCCCCTGCTTTTGTAGGAAAAAAGATTTCATGTGTGTCCCCGTTTGAAACCCCTGTTTGATTGCAGAGCTGTGGATTTTCCATTGGGCATCTCCTTACCGGGGCTGAAGATACCAACCTTCTTGGTGGAAAGGGATGAGCAGATCTTCCCAGACACTTAGTCCTGAGGTATACAACAAGGATTTTTGTTTTGTTTTGTTTGCTATTGTTGTTTGTTTGTTTGTTTTAAAACTTTTCTTAAAACAGCAGGCAAACAGGCATCTGCATTTCATCCAGAATATTATCCATTTGTTTGAAGAATTTGGTACAGCTTAAAGTCCAAGTTTTCTTTGGATCAGGTCTTTAAGATTTGGTTTGATTTATTTCCAGTGACACTGAAATGTAGCTTCCTTTTTCTTTTTTTTTTTCCATCTATGCCGACCTGCTAAGTTAAAATAAACTGTAGGTTTTGATGCATTTCTTTATTTATTTTAGTTACCGCAGAGGCAAGAATGCAGAGTGAGAAACTTGGATGAAATTTAGAGAGCAGCCGGATTAGCTAGGACAGGTGCCAGGCGGCTCGGGTGCCCTTGTAGCTTGGGATGTTTGAGTTGTGTTTTTAGGCTAGTTTTTCATGTTCATCTCAGAGTCCTGAGCAAAGTAAGTTTTGTTACGGCCCTTTCTCCATCCACACTGCTCGGGCAGGTTTGGCGGGGCTGTGGTGGTGGTGAAATGAGCTGCTGGCACTGCAGTGAACCTAATGTGCTCTTAAGAAAACAGACTGAGAGAGTGATGGCCTTGCTGAGCACGGATATGGTTTTTCTATCAAGCATGTTGCTAAAACGGGCAGGATCAATGTTTTATAGCATTGCAAAAGTTTCAACCGTTCTCAGTATTGCTCATTTCTTGCTGGGGCATTTAGGCATTTCTAAGCCTGGAAGAGCAGGGTTCCCATGTGGTGCACAGAGACAAGGCAGCCTGGATGCTGTGATTTAAGGATCTTTGCCCAAATTCACGCACAGAATTTGGTTCCTATGCTGGGAATGTCGCCCATCCCACACTCCCAGCCTTTGCAGCAAAGGCGAACAATCATGAGTCTATACATCGCAGCGAACAAAACGACCCATTTTGTCCCCCGGCTGCCTTGCTGGGCAAATAAATAAGGAACACCACCCCCAGCAATTGCATACTCCTGAGCTGTGGTGTCCTGGCAGCAAGTGGGGCAGATGCTGCACCCCGAGGGGTGCATGACCCTCCTGCCCGTGGGTCCCCAGGGGATGCTTGTAAGCAGCATGCAGGCAGGTTTGGGGCCATGCTGGCTTAGTGGGTATCCTTGCTCTGTACAAGCTACCTGGGTGCTGGTGGCCACAGCGTGCTGGGCGTGCAGGCTGGGGGTGTGCACATGCGGCAGGGCTGGGTTTGATGGTAGCATCAGGACAGCCCAGCATGGATGTACGTGGATGGACCAGAAAGCTCCCATGGCAGGCGTTAATTGCTGCGGAGTAAATTACCGTGAGTGTTGCCTTTAACCTAAACGCCAAGGTTTGCTGGTTTTGGCAGCTGGAGGTGGAACTAGTTGGGAGCTGCAAGTGGCGGCCGACGTTGCTGCAGAGATCACAGGATCTCTGTGCTGATTGTGACTCGAAGCGTCCAGGTTTGGCTCCGGGCTAGTGCTTCTCCTCTTCCTTTCCTCCTTCAGCCCACATATTGCAATGCAAAGCGTGCAGCAAGCTCAGGGGATGGGTGAGGTCGGATAACATAAACCGTTTTTGTTATAAATAATGAAATTTTTGATGTTTGGGAGCCAGCCTGTGGTTTCCCCTCCTCTGGTTCTGGAGCAGGCAGGGGGCCTCTGATACAAGCTCTTTGAACTAAATTTGAATAATGCTGTGCCAGTGTAAGGGGTGGAGGTGATTTTGGTGGGGGAGTGTGTAGTGGGATATGCTGTGTATATCGATATTTTGCCCTCATTTAGCCTCTTTAATCTATGGATAAAAAAATATTTTGCATGTTAATGAATTCACACAGCAGCTAGGAGAGGAGCAGGAAACAAGGCTTGGTGAACAACTGTACGCAGAAATGTTGCATAATGTAGAATGAATGGGGGGTGATGTAATTCACCCAGGCTAGGAATTACAGCAGTTTCGTGCATATGCAAAAGGGACTTGAAAAGTTAATTGACTTGCTCAAAACCTCAAAATGCAGAGGGTAGTTTGGGGATGTGGCCCCTGAACTTTGTGCTTAAATTTCTGAAACGGATACGTTTGGATGTTCACCAAGCTGAAGTATCCATGGACACCTGTTAGTTACATTCCAAATTTAGCCTAGTATAAAGGAGTTAATGGGGATAAAGAAAGGAAATAAATCCAGTATAGATTAGATGTTGATTTTTTTTTCTTGCTTTTCTCGGAGGAGTCCATATATTCAGGGAAGGTCCCTTTACAAACAAAAAACATTAAAAAGGTAACTCAAGTTGCAAGCTGTAGGAGAACTGCACGCTGTAGAACTGACTGTGGTTGCCGCCACTCTATTTCTAGCTATGCTTTATGTGATTCCTTTTTTTGATGTATTTCACCAAGCCAAATTCTGAGATCTCTGTAGTAAGGACCTGTGGGGACAGGGCATTTCGCATCTCCCTGACATACTTCTCAGATATCCCATTATGCCCTATTTTAGGGCCAACAGAGCTGGGTGGGAAGGCTTTTTGAGTTGGGGCAGGGTGGGGTTCAAGCTGTCACACATTTCTCACGGATCAGTAGCTCTTTCAATGTGAGATTTACCCAAAGTCCTTCCCTTCAAGTACAGGGTGCCCAATACAGTGTTGTGTGGACATCCCTGCAGGAGCAGGAATTTGGGTTTGGGGAGGCAAGACTGCCTGCACTCCATGTTATCACCTGGCTTTCCCCTGAGACCTGGGCTGAGCCCTGCAGCTGGGAGAGGCAGGAACTGCCGCTCTAAACTCATCGTCACCTTTTGGAGTTTTGGGTGATTCTTCTTTCCTAATTTTAAATTTTGCCATCGTGGCTGGCTTTTCATGTGTGTCCAAGCAGGTGTGGTCCATGGAGATACATGCTTGGTTAATTCAGTCTGGGTTCCCTCCACCCCATCCCTCTTTTTTAGGAGAGCACAGCCCAGGTCTTCTGCAGCTGAGGGGGAGCGTGTTAGCAAGGGATATTGCAGACAATTCCTTATGAAAAGAGTTTTTAATATTTTTTCCATGTGGAAATTGCCAGAACCTTTTCCTGGAGGAGCAGGTCCCTGTCTGACACAGGTTCAAATCTGCTGCCAGGAGGTGGGCTCCCGTCCCTCCACCACTTCCCAGGGACGTCTGCGCAGTACCTCGGAGGAACTTCTGCATCTGCAGAGTACAAGGTAAAAACAGTTTTAGGGGCAGCACAGGACTCGTGTGGGTTATATCCATTTTGATTATTAGTGTTGGATTACACCTGTGACACTGTTGGGAAAATAGGTCTTGATAAGTGATTTGCAGAAGAAGCGGAGATTGCCTGATAGCATTTAAGTTACTGTAAAAAATCATATTTAATTGTTCATTCTACGCATGAAAGTGATGTTTTTACATGTGAATGTTTCTTATTATCAGCTTTCTGATAAGAATTATTTGAATTATCACAAAAGATAGGACAGGACTGAATCTGTAATTTGCCCTGGCTGTATTTTACTGAGGTATTTTGACAGAGAAGATTAAGGAAGAAATTACAGCTTCCTACAGCTTAAGGAAGAAATATTCTTTCTATATATTCTTTCTGCAGGCAACTAATTGATTTTTTTTCAGTGTAATACTTGATGAACCTTGCAATGGCGATAAACACAGTTTGGATCTGTCTCAGAAACACAAACATTTTATAGACACAGGGATTATTTGTACAAGTCCTTTTTAAGGTAATTAATTTATTCTTCCCTCCCAAGACCCGTTCACAAAGGTTGTTGATGGCTACAAAATGGTTTGGCTTTGCTTTAAGGAAAGGCTTGAGAACAGGGTTTGCTCAAACCCCCATAGAGCTATGGCTTCCCTGGGAAGCATTTGATTAGAGATGAAATCAGAGAAATTGCGGTCACTGGCTCGTTCGTTCTGATCCTGTTTGAGGAACCCAGATGTGACAGGTTTGGGGGAAAGATTGGGATCCTCTGACAAGGGAATTTGTTTGCCAGAGATTTTCCTAGAGGATCATATATACGTATTATATACACATATTACTTATGTAGGCTTGAAACTAGTCTCTGAGTTACAGCCTTACTGTAACATCTTTGACTACTTGGAAGAAATCAGCTAGGTTTTAAGACTGGAAAATCCTTTAACATGCTGAATGTTTGCCTTTTTCTCATCTGCTCTCCCAATTCCTCACTCGGTCTCTGATGCATGTGCTGCTCCTGCTATTTATCAGCAGCACAGCGGTGCCCTGGAGCCTCAGCCCCAGACCTGCCAAGCCTCCCGCGGTGTTTGGGAGACTGAGTTTATTTTTTTGTCCGTCTCTCGCTCCCGGTGTGGCCCTGGCAGCCGCGGCGGCTCCGAGAGCCCATATGCCAGGCTCAGCTGCTCGGCAGATCCATGGTCCTCCCTGTCCTCTGCACGGGCTGGAGGGAGCAGCCACCCATGGCCCTCAGCCCAGTGCATCATGTGTTTCCTGCTGGCTTTGAAAGGCTTTTAAAATTTTTACATTAAAAAGTCCCTTTGATAACGTACCAAGGGCGCTGACTGATCGCCCAGCGTGGGGCTGCAAGGGAAGGTTTGTGTTCTTGGTTTGCACGTTGACATCGGTAACCTGTGAAGCCAGACACGTCCTAGATGGGTCTTTTAGAGAGAGATTCAACATCTAACTCAGCAGGTACTTTGAGAATCACTTTCCATCCTTTTCCTGTATAAATCAATCAAAATGTACTCCTTCTAACTATTCTACTCTTTATTACTACCCTCCTTTTGCTGTTATTGGCGCAAGACCAGGGGCTAAGCTGGTGAGGCATAGTGCTGGAGCCTTGGATGTTTGTATGCTAATGGGTTAATATTTAGCCTAAACTTCAGGAAAGCTTCTTTACTGTGCAGGTGGCACAGCACTGGCTGCCCAGGGAGGCTGTGGAGTTTCCCTTCTTGGAGATCTCCAGAAGCTGACATGGTCCCGCACGGACTGCTCAGGGTGGCCCCGTTTGAGTGGGTTTTGGAGCAGATGGATCCAGGGGTCCCCGCCGTCCATTCCTCTCTGACTTCATCAGCACTTGTGGTGGCCGAGTGAAGGATGGGGGGATGATGGGGGACATCCCTGTCTGCTGACTTTCCTGTTTGCTTCTGGCCCACAAATTTTGTCTAATCCTGCTTTGAACGTGTTGGCCTCCAGTGGCAGCAGACTCCGTAGGCACGCTCCCCGCTGTGTCAATAAATATTTTCTTTTCTGTATCTGAAACTAGTCTCCTAGTTTGGAGAGTCCTCAGGTTCTCTTATTGCAGGATTTGGAGGCTGACAGCTCAGTGCTGGCCTGAAGTGTTGCCTTAATAGAGCCAACATTGTGGCTTCAGGTGTCTATGGATATTTTTTCTAGAAATCTCATAACTTCTTTTGTCTAAAGCATATAAAACAGGCAGATTTTGTATTGTTTTCCTGAATTTAGCCCTAAAACCCTCCTACACTGCACTTTAGGTAATTATGTACTATTTTGGATCTCATCTTAATGCCTTTATTGGATCTAACTCTTAACTCCTTTGAGCTAATCACTCTCAGTCAAGACATACAGGGGTGAGAGAAGATGGTTGCTTGGGTATGCTGGGCGTAACAGCCCTGCTGGAGACTGCAGCGTTTGGTGCCTCAAACTAGTACTGCAGGTAAGAGAAAAAGAAATGGCTATTATTAATCCGGGTAACAAGTGGTCCGAGAACTGAAGAGGACAGCATCTGTGCAAGGAGGTTTGTTCTGAATTCAGGCGTAAGGTAAAGCTGCTGTCTCAGCTGATCACCCTTGACCCCGTCATTGTCACCAGTGGGATGGTGGCACCTCTGGAGGGCAATTTATTCCAAGCAAAAGTCGCTCCTGGAGAAAAAAAGCTCCTTGGTGTACTGTGTCTCTTAATTATCAAGGGAGCCTGGTGCTTAGACTAGACTAGGCCACTGATTCTGAAACAAGAGTATTCAGTGGATGTGATGTCATAAAAATAATTAAAAAAAATTTAGGAAGCTGTTTGAGCTTCTCATCACTTTCTGTTGTGCTGCTTCATGAGACACTTTCCATTGTTTTCTCTTTTCTCCTCTGGACAGGACAGTTACAAAATTTTGCAGCCACAATCAAAGTTTCATGCATTTCCACATGGGATTATAAAAATGCTCACATATTTCAGACTTGAGGTTTCCATTGAGGGTCATTTTTACTTTTAATAAGAATTAGTGGTATACAAAATGTTGGCGTGTCCCTCATTCTTTTAGGACCACTTGTCCTAGAAGGAATTTCCTAAATATTGGACCAACTGAGTCGATTAGGAGCAGTGTAAGAATGCAACTGCTTCAGATGCCCATGTTGAGCCCAGTTTTCAAAATGAATGAACTGTGCACGTTGTCTTGTTAGGTTCATAATTTAATTGAAAAAACAATAATAAAATAGGGAGGTATAGAATTTCCCTTTGCAGATTGTTATGATAAGGCACGGGACATAGAAATGTGAGCATCTAATCTCAAGAGATACATAGGGGCGCCTTTTAGAAATGGTTTTGGAAGGCTTTAAGGAGGATGACTTGCAATGTAAACTAGGCTGACGTTGTTAGACCTCCAAAAGATTAAATGACAGGGGGAAACACAGGCCTGAGGGACTGTGTTATCCCTGCGAGTCTAAACTCTCATCCCAAAATATCTCTTGTAACCACCAAAGAATCCCCCGGAGGATGTAAACTGGCTATTTCATTCAGAGCAAATCTTATAAATAGAAGGGGGATAAATAAACACACTGTATTGACACAAGGGCATCTTTGTTGAGTCTTTTTCATGCCGAGTGGCAAACTGCCTACGTTGTGCCAGCTTACAGGCGTCCTGGCGGCAGGCAAGTCCAGCTTCCTACAAGCAGCAGCAGCCACGGTGAACTTGGAGAAGAAAAGACCCAGTGTGGTGCAGGCATGGGGCTTCAGTATCGCTTCTCGCCGTAGCCCAGCAGGCTCCCTGGCACGTGTCTGAGGCACGCTGAGTCCGTGCAAGGGGAGCCCGTGCCACCTGCTCGTCCCTCTGTTTGCTGGGGCTGCCCGAGAGCACAAGGACCTGGGAAGAAAGGCTGGAAAGAAAGGAAAATGTTGCTGCACAAATCCCGAGGTGATACGGGGCTGTCGTGTGTCTGCCAAAGCCTTTCTCCTTGAGGGGCCTGATTTCTTTAGGAGGATTCTTAGTGAAAGAATTTGGTACTCAATATTAAAGTAGATGTCAGAGGCTGGACCTGGTCATGGCTTAGTAAGACCTTTCCCAATCCTGTCAGTTAATTACCTTTAATGAGAGTTTTATTTCAATGTTGTACTTGGTCTCTGGGTTTGTGCTGCATCTTGTTTAATACAGAGTGTAGCAAATTTAAAACACAATCCTTTACGTGGAGTTTCTTTCACGAGTTGAACACCCAGTGAGTGCTTCCACTGATTTCTTGTCTTTAAAGCAGTGGCTTTCCATCATATTTTATTTTAGCATGATCACCATGAATTTTCCAATGGAGGTGTGAATTTTCTGGAGTGACTGTAAGCCTTGACATAAACTTGCTTTTCTTTCACAGCCCGTTGATCCCTCAGAGCTCCCTGACCCGCAGGTTGAAAGCTTTAACTTCAATCAGGCCAAAATTCCACCAAAAAACTAAAACCATCTGAAGTAGCCTAAGTGGATATTTGAAGTTTTACAGGGGGCTGTTGGGTTGCAGAGCATCTGAGGTATTTTTAGCAATATTATCCCTTTTAATGTAAGCAAGCAACAGAGAGTTTGAATCAAGTTTTAGTTGCTTTTTATGCACATTTTTCTGCCACCACAGAACGGTGTACTTTTGCGTAGCTTTTGCCAGCATTGTGTCAATTGTGTTCTACCTGCTTTGACGTTAAAATCTAGCTTTGTCTGTTGATACTATTGCAATTTATTTATAGCACAAAGTACTTTATATGAGCTCAAACATTGGCTGATGTCTACGAGACAACGGCTGTGTTCAGAAACGGGTCTCCCACATTTTCCTCCAGCCTTAGTTTTTCTTTCCATGTCATCCTGCTGTGCACGATATGCTTAGAAAGGGGCTGGACCCTGTCTGCTGAGCATTTAAATCTAATTTAACGGGAGACTTCATGAAAATGGCACATTCATATTTGTCAGATATTAGGACTCACCAGTAGATTTTGATTTGCCAACTTTGGCACCTGAAGTAAGCTTTACTGGTATTTACCCCCCTGAGCTCCATGGAGCAGTAGGCCCCCAGGAGATGGCATATTAGGTTGTGGTTCATCTCCACTGGTTTGTCCCTGATGTTAAGGTCTGTGAGCACCTTCAAGGCCTGGTGAAGCCAAAGGAAGCAGCATGCTCCTAAAGATCTGGAAGGCAGGATGTGCGTCTCTATTGCTGGGTGGGTTTTGTGGCATGCTCACAAGCTTTTTAAAGTCAGATGAGTGCCAGAAGGACAGAATTTGGCTCAAACAGTCCTTTTTTTTTTTTTCCCTTTTCTTTCTTTCTTTTTATTATTATTATTATTATTTTTAATTCCGCCATTATAAAGAATCTGGTAAAGGAAGAATAAAACTCTCTCTTACTGACTTAGGGGACTAAATGTGGTTTGGGCTTGCTGAGATCCTCTGCATT